>NC_056733.1:336361409-336541409 GCF_019279795.1 Protopterus annectens | reverse complement strand
AAGAAAATAAAAAAGGAAGTGAAAAGTTCACAACAAAAATCTAGGAAGGAAAAGAAATTAATTTCAATAATATTCATTGAATATAAAACAGAAAGAAACACTGTGGTTTTAGAGAAGTTCTAGAGTGTCATGTCTGCTATCTGTATGAATTTATAGATGACTTGACACATTAGAAGGGCTAGAGTTTGCCTTTATATGATCTATCTCCCATTAAACAGTAAAAATCAGAGGTAAAAAATAAAATATAAATTAAAAAAAATCTTCTCCTACCATCCATCCATCCTCAACCCCTTTTCCCATTTTGCACTTGGGGTCGGGATGTCACTTCGACAGTGACAATTATCTCAAGCCAAGGTTTTACACAGCTGGATGGCCTGCCCTGCCAAGCAATTGCAAAATAAATCACAAAACATCACTGTTTGGTTTTAGATGAGCTCTAGTTATTAACAACTATATTCCTAAGTTGTTATTATTTTGCAAACCTACCACCATAATAATTGTTCATAATTGCAAAGTAATTGCTTTCTTCACCTATAGCTTCATTATCTGTTTAACTCTGCTGTGGATATTATTTCTTATATAAAGCTTTCTCTCTTTGAAATTTGGTTCTACTTCTATATACTCTAGCGGAATTGTCCTGTCTGTTGCATTTTTTCAAACTTTTTTTTTTCTTGAGGATGGGTACTGTTATTTAAGAGGATGCTTTCTGCCACAACAAATTCACTGTTTTAGTAAGTCAGTCTCTTTTTGTGATATTTATAAATGCTTTTTCCCTATCTTCACTCAGTTTATTTTGTGCCTTTTCCTCTATTAATTGTCTCTTTTTCTGTATATCAATTATTTTTCTTTTCATCCTTTAATCTTCCTTGTATGCATTTTGGTTCTTGCAAGATTTAATAGCATGTGTTTTGGCCTTTCTGGCTCTGACAGACTGCCTAACACTGTCACTTACGTATAACTTGATATCTTTTTTAATATCAGTGAATTTACAGTTACAAGCTAATGCTGTCAGTGTAATATATTAGTGTGAGGGTATTGGTCATCATTTTAAAGGCCAAAATTAGGAAACTCCAAAATGTCAAAAACAGTGGCCTCCTTTAGTCCTACTTCAGCAATGCAAGTGACCTTAGACTCTTTAGAAGGGAAAATGTGTATGTGTGTGTGTGTGTTTGTGTGTGTGTGTGTGTGTGTGTGTGTGTGTGTGTGTAGGATTGCAGCAGGCACAGATCTTCGGTAAAAAATAATTTAGAATATCTATTTTCAGAATGTTAGGCTGTTTCAGTTTTATTCCTCAACATTTCAGTAGGAAATCTTGTGTGCACTCATCACGCTGTCTTCCAGTTCTGAATCTGCATACTGTATTTCATAATCCCCATTTTCTTTTCTTTTTCTTTAACATTACATAAATTGCTCATGTCCTGCTCTCCCTTATATTTCTCTCCTCCTGAACATTATTCTGCATGTATTGTTCCCTCAAATTTCATTTAATTCTATGTAATTTGCTCCTTCCCTTTTGTAAAGATCCAACTTCCAGTTATTTTCTCTGTTTTACAACAAATTGTATGGTACTGCTAGCAGGAAATATATGAAGCTATCTTACTGACAACAGCAAGATAGATGTACTAAAGTAAATATACAAATGTTAATAATGTGTTAGAAATGAAGTGTGGTGTTGTCCCCTTTGTTAAATAAATTTCAACAGTAGCTTACAATATAGACAGCACCCCACACCTAGAGTGATACAGTTTTCAGAGATATGAGGACATGAGTACCTATGTAGAAAACTCCCTATAGTCTGACTACCATACAGCAGCAATATTTCTGTGTAATGCAGTTAATAACTAAGGCTGTCTTATTTATAGGTTCATAGGTAGGTACTAGGCTATCGGCCCAAGGGCCTACATAAGCCTAGCCAACAATGTTCCCTGGCTTACACTACCCAAGAAAGTTATTTTCGTGTGCCACTGTCGAGCAGAGACACAGAAGAGATCCCCGGGGTGTATTTCCTATTTCCCATCCACTCTTCAAGATTTTTCTTGAAGAGTGCTAATGAAGAACTTTGCTTGACATAGATAGGCAGCCTGTTCCAGAGTATGGGAAGTCTGTGGGACAGGAATCTATCCTTCCAGCATGTCCTGTTTGTTGTGGTGACAAGGTTTAGGTCCCTAGAGCATGTAGCTCAGAGGGATTGGGATTTCTTTAGGTGTAGCATGTCCAACAGCTCTGGGTTTGACCTAGCTTTATATGTTAGACAGAGATCACCTTGGAGTAGGCGATATGCTACGGAGTAAAGCTGGAGTTTTTTGAGATGGTCAGTGAAGGGCATTTGTTTGAGGCCAGTAATCCTCTTTGTGAGGTACTTCTGTGGCCTTTCCAGCTGCTACAGATGTCTTGTGAGGTTCATTCCAAAAGGGGTGTTGTACTCTATAATGGATCAAATGAGTGTAGAGTAGAGTTTGACAATTACCTCTTTTTTCCTGGATGAGAACCCTTTTATGATGAGATGTGCCACATAGAAGGACTTCCTGATTACTGTGGCAATGTGACTATCAAAAGAGAGACTACTGTCCACCTGGGTCCCAAGGTCTCATCACACATTCAGTGTTAAGTAGATGGCTGCCTATGTGGCAGTTCATGGGTACAGTGTTTTTACCAAAGGGGACGACACTGCACCATTTGGCACTGTGCTTAAGGCCATGGCTCTGACACCAGGCATCTGTGTCAGCGAGGCCCTTCTGTAAGATGTCCACATCATTTGGGGACTTGACTGTGGCTCCTAGTTTGCAGTCATATGTGAACTTCATTAGCCAGAGGCCTTCTGTGTTAGCCTGTACTTCAGAGAAGTAGATACCAAACAGGAAAGGTCCCAGGACTGAACTCTGTGGTACTCCATTTGTCACTGGTTTGAGGTCAGATTTGGAGTCTGCAACTTTTACAGTGTGGGTTCTGACAGTGAGCTAGTTGGCAGCCCATCTTGTGACATAGGGATTTATACCTAGTTTAGTGAGTTTAGCTATAATTCCAGAATGGGGAATGGTGTCGAAAGCTTTGGCGAGGTCAAGATAGGCTGTGTGAACCACCTTACCCTCATCTACGGCTTTGGTGACTGCCTCAAAGAAGTCAATTAGATTCAGGAAGCATGATCTGCCTTTCACAAACCTGAACTAGGTGGGATCCAGAGTTTGGAGGTTACCAATGTCTTTGTTTATGAGTTCCATGATGATACGTTCCATGGCCTTGCAGACCAGGCTCATCAGGCTAATAGGGCGATAGTTCTCGGGATCAGTGGTGGCTCCCCTTTTGTGGAGTGGGATAACTGTTGCTGTGTGCCAGTCAGTGGGCACAAAGCCTGATGTGAGGCTATTATTGAACATGGTGCTTAGGTGGGGAGCCAGTTTGTTCTGAAGTTCATGTAAAACGCAGCCTGGGATGTTGTCCAGTCCCATGGATGCTGTGTTTTTAGCTTTAGAGAGCGCAGCCTTTGCCTGCATAGTTGTGATTACAGGGACTCTGCATTCTACCTGTATAGATATGGGCCCTTTAGGGGGTGAGGGGGGGGGGTAAAGTTAGCACTGAACCTATCAGCCAGGATGCTGGCAATATCAGTTGGTTCTGTAATTTTCATACCATTGTGCTGTAACTCAGAGCAAATCTGGGTGTTGCCATCAAGATTCTTGACATAGCTATAGAATGTTTTGTGGTTGTCCATAGAATTAGTGGTGATTTTGTTTTCGTAGCTAGCTTTAGAGGATCTTATAATTGATCTCAGCTTCTTACTGAGGCTGACCAGGGAGCTCCTCCACTCATGGGATTTTACTCTCTTTTGCAACAGTTTCTTCCTTCTGTTGTACAGTTTGTTTATGGCAGGGGACCACCAGATTGGCTTCTTTTTTTTGGTGGATAGCATCTTGGTTCTGTTTCAGATAGCATGATCCGTGCACTTGTGTAAGTGCTTATAGAGTGCAATTGTGTAGGATTCAGGAGTTGTAACTGTATTGTCCATCTGCATGGGTGTTGTCATGAAGTTCACCACTTCTGTCTTAAGAAGCATGAAGTTGGCTTTGGAGAAATTTTTTACCATGGTTTCCTTAATGGGGGGGTGGGGGCAGGATGTGGATATCAAAGCTGATTAGCATATGGTCAGATCGGACCAACGAGGAGTTGATTTCAGGTGTGGAACACCGGTCACTCATGTTGGTAATGACTAGGTCTAGGATATTGTTGCCCCTTGTGGGGGTATGGATAAGTTGATCCAGGGCATTGGAGTTTATGAATTCCAGAAAGCATTGAGCTAAGGAGTTTGTACAGGAGTAGTTTTTCTAGTTAACAGTGGGGTAGTTGAAGTCACCCATTATTAAGGTGTTTGGGTGAACCCTAATATTTTCCAGTACATCAAGAAAGGAGGAGTGGGAATCCTGGGGCATGGTGGGGGATCTATAGCAGGTTACAATTTGGATTGCAGTTTTGCCCAGAGTTATTTGCACTTGGATAACCTCGGATGCATTATGCTGAGCAACTAGTCTGGAGGTGTGGATATCCTTAATGAATATGGACACACCTCCGCCTTTGTTGTTTCGGTCCAGGTTACATGACCGAAAAGTGTGATATGAGTTATAGCCTGGTAGTGCAGGGGTGCTCTCTGGAGCCTTGAACCAGGTCTCAGTCACTGCACAGATATCAATGTTCTCCATTTTAAGGAGTGCCTCGAGTGAGTGCATTTTGAGATTTAGACTTCTAGCATTGAGTAGCATTACCCTCAGTTTTTGCTTGCCTGTTCCTGTTATGGTAGTGAATTTGTAATTTGAACCTCACCTAAAAAAGGCACTATAGGGGTGGCAAGAGCCTTAGCCAGTATCCTGAATCCCAGGGGCGACAGGTGCAGGCCATCTGTGGCAAAGCATCATGGTCTGTCGACCATGTTATCCCAAGCAGACAGATACTGGATCCCCTTAGAATGACACCAGAAGCTTAGCCAATTGTTGAAGTCAATCATTTTGTCCTTGTACTGCGGTACCATTCTGGGCAATGGCAGAATGCTACTCAGGGCTAGGGTCATACCTGCCTGGGCTACAAGATCGGAGAGCTCTTCCATGTCTCTTTTCATGTAGTCCAGGGAGGTACGTCTCAGGTCATTCACACCAACACGGACAATGACAGAGTCATATTTGTACTTGTTGTGGAGTGACCTGAGTGCATAGGTTATGTGGCGGATCCTGGCACCCGACAGGCAGCTGACAGTAACCCTCTCCTTGTTTAGCCTGGTGAGTGGGTCATCAGTGTGCCTGACTATAGAGTCACCTATGACTAGTGTGTTGGGTACTTTGTTTTGCCTTATTGGCTGTGGTTGAGTGGCACACTGAGTCTGTGGGCTATGTGTCATTTGGGTTGTATTGGGGAATGGAGGTTGCTTGTATTTCTGCTTTGGAGGTCTCTGTTGCTTAGACAGATTATTATTGAGAGCCTCCATGAATGTTTTTGTGCTACCATGTGTGGATTTTGGTGGTGTAGATTTAGTGAGACTGTGATGAATGTCAAAGTGAGTGATGTGTGATGTGTTTAAGTCAAAATTATCATTCTTCTGTGTTCTGTCCTGATCAGACCATTTATAGAATATAATGCACCTTTAGTATGTATCTATCCAAACATATCACTCGGCAAGACAGACCCCAGAAGTCGTACTGAAAGGGTCACCAGACTAAAAATTGTCAGCTACTGAGAGAGGCTTGAAGTTCTACCCTTTTACCATTGTAAGTAGACTCCATGATCTTTGCACCTATACAAAACAAATGGCCTCAGAAACACTTGGGAATTGAATCCTTATCAACAAATAAATAGGACATGCTGGAGTGATGGATTCATTACACGGAATGTCCCCATGTCTGAAACAATCTTCCTTTATGTATAATGCATAGTGATACCTTTGCTTTCTTTAGGACAAACCTTGACAGTTGGATTGGCAAACATTACTACATCTGATGCTTGACTTCTTTCGCCCTCTCGGAGGCAGAAGGTGCTCTGTGAAGGTTGGTATAGATAAAGTGATTATGGTCCATGGATTGACTTTTCCTTGTGAAGTATATGAATCTAAAATTCTGTGACTGTGGTACTTTTCATTGTATCCCTGACATACGGCACTCAGGGCAGCAGCCCTTTTTGTCTCACCCTAGCTACAACTCTGCTCATAGGCACCATACACAAACTGTCCTTCTTTCATTGGAGCTATGATATTTAGGGTCACAGTGGAGTTGTGACATTTTGTACTTTATGACAAAGAAGTGAATTTTTTGAAAATAAGAACAAATACTTGGGTTTTCTTTATGCATTGCCTGACAGAAAAAGCACCACATTATCTTTTTTTTTCTACTTTGAACTGCCATGGTTTGACAGCTGTTTTTTTGCAATCTTCAGTGCTTGCCGATCAAGTGGACACTACTAATTTCCATTCATTCCCCATTTCTGGGGCAAGAGCATTTCATGCTGTATCCATCATCCAGGCAACCATAAGGCATACATTTTATTTTCTGGCCTATCCTATCCCTTGGAGGCTGACTTGAAGGCCTGATGCACCTACCTCTGTGGGAATGTGCATTTCTTCCCATATGCTTGGAAAGCTACCTTATGGATGCACCTGTTCAGAGCCCAGCACATGTAATTGCCCATAATCCTGACTGCCAAACATTTCTATGTCCCTAGGTATAGGCATGGCAGTTTACCCAGCCCATCTCCACTATATCGGGTTGTTTGAGCCAACATTGGCCACTCATTCCCACCCTTTCCCATCTGGCTCCTATAGCATCCAAATCACCGAGTGAGCTCAGATGATCATCAGTGTTGTCATCACAGCTCATTCTCTCTCCCTGTGTTACACAACCAGGGGATTTGCTAAGTATTAGTTATCAAACATGAGATTTGACAGGTATTTTGGCAGCTGTCAAGGAAGGAAAATTGGTACTATATTTTCTCAAGAAACTGAATTCTTGGAGCACATTTTTCCTTTGGAAAACATTGGTGACTAATGAGCTTGTATGCTGCATTTCTGTACATATAGCTTGAATCATTATTAATTTTTTAATATGTTTATGAAATCCATGCATAAAAAGTCCACTGAGTTTGTGCTGTATGATTCACCCCACTTAACCACATTGCCAATGCATGGTAACCCTGTCCTTAACGCCATCCCTACACATTAGGGTATTAAATACACTTTCCTTAACAGTACACTAAAAAGAAACAGACACTGACAGACAGACACATATGCACACACACTTTTCAGATATCCACTACCTAAATATGTCAACATATATATCTCCTAATGTACAAAGACGTGTGCAAACATACATACACTCATCCGTAATGCCGAAACATTTTCAGGTTGATCCCAGGATTACATAAAGTGCTTAAAAACATCTTAACATTAAGTATTATTTGTATGGTTTTTATTATCAGAGGAAAATGTCTAGTGAAGATTAATGTTTAGAGGAAAATATGATTCTACTAGGTAAAACATGAGTTAAGCCCTTATACGTTTGTTTTGTGTATTTATTTGCAGAAAACCACTGTTCAGATTAAGGAAATAACTCAGACATCCAGTGAGAAGGTCCAGGCATTGTCTTCTCAGGTGACTGAGAGGGACTTGAAGGTCTCAGCCTTGGAGAGGATTCTCTCAGAGAAAGAGATGGAACTGTTGAGGTTTCGTGAAGTTGTGTCCTTAGTGACTACTGAGAAGGAGGCACAGATTTCTGCTTTTGAGAATCTGAAGAAGGAACACAGTCAACAGTTAATGCAGCTACAACAGGAAAAGGCACATGAAAAGGTAGGTCTGTATTTCTGAAACCAGTGTCTAGGCTTTCTGAATACAGTTTTGTCACTATATGTGCTGTATGTCAGAATTACAGTGACTAAATCCTACAGACCCAGAAGAAAAGGGATACTTTTTTGGTCTTTTCAGTGTGCCTGGATGTCTTCCACCTATAACGGATTTATAGACCATGTATTACCTGTAGTGCCCCTCGTCCTGCCCTATTTGTATTGTGTGTGTTTCTTCTTTTAGCCCAGGTATTCTCAAACTATTATCATAGATTACATATCTGCTTGCAGTATTTTCTTGATGTTGAGGTTTGCAGCTGACTAATTGTACAAAATATACGTATAAAATATCTCATCAGGGCCAGTGTGTGGCTGTGTGTGAACTGTTCTAGCACAGAAAGTCAGAGGAATTTTATTATCTGGCAGTTGGTACAAAAGATTATTGCCTACTTTGTGACCCTGAGTAAGTCAATTAACCACACAGAGCTCCAAGGCTGAGTCTGAAATATGTCTGCCTAGGTCAGTTCTCTACCCTGCTAAAGAATACAAAAGTAAAAATTAATAGAAATCTTTAGTGGGGAGGTGTGTGCATGTGTGTTTGTGTGCGTGTGTGTGTGTGTGTGTGTGTGTGTGTGTGTGTGTGTGTGTGTGTGTGCACATGTTCTTACGTGTGTGTGTGTGTGTGTGTGTGTGTGTGTGTGTGTGTGTGTGTGTGTGTGTGTGTGTGTGGTGGGGGATAATAAGAAATCCCTGACTGAACCCGTGCTGTACACTAAAGGGCATGTTTCAAACTTTACAGGCACAGGCTGGAAAAGGAAATCACTTGACGTTAAAACCAGCTGTCTTTTAGCCCTGAGCTCAGCAGACTTGATGTTTGTTTACCTCTAAGCCTAGAGAAATTTATGAGGATGAGTCCCCCCATCTTTGAGTAGAAGATGTCTTTAATAGAATGGGGCTACTGTCCTTCAAGAGAGAGTCAAATGGAAGCTGTTGTGTTTGTGGAATTTGACTTTCCTGTATGTGAAGCTGAGGAGTCTTCTCTAAATGTTGGACTGTTACTGGTTGTGCTGTGAAAATGTGAAAACAGAAATTATGCACTGTGAAAGTTTTTGAGCTGGCTTTGAGAGACTGTTTGTATAGACTGAGTTGCATGCAGAAGAATGCATCCTGATTTATTTTCTACTAAGCCATAAGTATTGTTTTAAAGACTGCATTTCATGTAAGCTTTCTGCTTCTGGGCGGCACAGTGGTGCAGCGGTTAATGTTGTTGCCTCACAGCAAGAGGTTCTCCGGTTCGATTCTTGGCTGGGGTGCCTTCTGTGTGGAGTTTGCATGTTCTCCCTGTGTTCGCGTGGGTTTCCTCCCACATTCCAAAGACATGCATCTGGAGCATTTCTCCCCGGGCCTCCGCTGAAAACAGGCTCTGTGGAACCTAGTCGGACTTTCCCGGTCAACAAAATGATAAATAAAAAATGCTTCTGCATGTCTTGTCAAGAAGAACATGCATATTTTTATTCATCAGCTATGTAAATAAGCCTATAACTAATCTTGCAAAACTGGACATTAAGAGTATTTCTGTGACTAAAATTCACACACACACACACACACAGACACACGTGTGTGTGTGTGTGTGTGTGTGTGTGTGTGTATTATTTTTCGTCCAATGGACAAATGATCGACATCTGAAATATTAACGTCAAAATGTAGACAGGTACTACACATGCTCCAAGGATTAATCATGGAGCAGGTCAAACCACAGTAGGTGTTTTTGGAAGTGGGACAAGCCACCATGCACCCCCAAAACCCCTGCTACGACATTGAACAATCTCTGAGGAAAGGGAATATTCCACTACCCTGGTATTGTTGATCTTGTATATATGCTGTCATTCTGTTTCTGTTAACCTAATGGTGTCAATCTTGTGTCTTTATGACCAAAATGAAGGCACCCATATACATATGGATATGTGTGTGTGTGTGTGTGTGTGTGTGTGTGTGTGTGTGTGTGTGTGTGTGTGTGTGTGTGTGTGTGTGTTGATAAACCATACTCTTAATGACTCAAGTACTTTATATACAGATGGAAGTGAATAAAAATAAAAAGTGCATTAGAGTAAAGTGACCCATTTTATTTAATTATTTTTCACAGACAGTCACTGCCTTGAAACATAAGACACACTACTTCATTTTGCCCCTGTGGATGGTAAGCACACAGAAGCAAATGCTGCTACTGCATTTCTTTCTGATCTAATATTAACTTTATGTCATCATTCCAATCTCCCAAGCTTTGCTCTCTCTAAAACAAAAACTATAAACATGTTAAAGTTTAAACATTTCACAGTATATGTGTATAAAGGATTGTTGTTGTTTGTCTTTTCGGCTTTTCCCGGTTAGGGGTCGCCACAGTGGAACTCCCGTCCGCTAATGATTGGCAGTAGATTTTTTTATGGTGCTGAGTTGCCAGCCCGACGCCCAACCTTCAGTGAAGGCACGCCCTTTCACGCATGTCTTTCAGAGGCCACTCCACCGCGGGGAGGATATGCAGACTCCACACAGAAGGCACTCCAGCTGAGAATCGAACGGGAGAACCTCTTGCTGTGAGGCAACAATGCTACCACTGTACCGCCGCGGCTTCATGTGTATAAAGGATTGTAAGCATTTTTATTTCTGTTGTTGTCCACTTAGACTGAATGAAGTAATTGGCTTTAAACTGTAGCTCAGAGAAAGAGCTATTACATAATGTTTTGTTTAAATTGTGTCAGTATGTGTTTTCTATAAATTTATACGAGGACATTTGTAAACTGTTAAATAATGAAAGAGTTAGTATGTCTTACATTTGTGGGATAGAGACTGATGGTGCTAGAGCATTTGACTGCTTGCACTCTTATTATAAACTCAGTTGTTTGTTAATGTTCTTAAAGTTTAAAGAAACTAGTGAAAAAGTGTGGCTAGATGCACTCACTCAGAATAAAAGGCAATTGGTTATTTTATTTTGTTTCTCTTTTGCATATATATATATATATATATATATATATATATATATATATATATATATATATATATATATATTTTCCTTTATTTTCCATTTGATACAGGGGTAATACATGATCACAAGTGACCACTTGCAGTTACTGCCTGAATGTGTGTGTGTGTGTGTGTGTGTGTGTGTGTGTGTGTGTGTGTGTATATATATATATATATATATATATATATAGAGAGAGAGAGAGAGAGAGATAAGGTAGAAATATAAATGTAGATGTATAGCTAGATATATAATTACCTTTGAATGCAGATTTCCTATAGTGTATATAGGTCTGTCTAGGTAGGTTGCATAGAACATATAAAGGCCTGTCTTACCTTAAAATGAACAAGTTGTAAACACAGTAGCTTGTACATTTCAGCATGAAATCTATTACCTCAAATACATATAAGTGCTACACATATGCACTCAATCAGAACAGGCATTTGTAGAAGTAAGTGATAAATCAAAATAAACAGTTTTGAGGGGGAATTAAGTCACCATGTACTTTTACAGACTCCTTTACTTATATAGTCACACTCCAACTTGGAGAACATTCATAGAACATTAAAAGAATGATTGCTTTTTCTGCCACTCAGTGATTTTGGATTACCAGTAATATGAATATTTAGAACCAAAGCAGATCAGTATGATAAGAAATGATCAATGTCATTATAAGGAAACAGCTTTAGCTAAAGTGAACAAACATATAGAAACTGAGCAACTAGAGCAACTACAAATGTTCTTCATGTTTCCCTGTTGCTGTCCTGATTTGTGGGATTTCCTGCTGCGGAAAGCCCTTGGCCAGCCCGACTACAAGAGAAAAAAATCTCCATCCTCCAAGAGCTGTCGAATGCCATAACTACCAAGTGTATGAGTATATAGGGAGCCAGCTGATGTCATGATTTTAGTTTTTTCTTGCCGTCAGAGCCCGAAGCACTATTTCAGTGCATTGGTCAGTTCACACGAGAGAGAACACAGCTGCAAAGAGAAGGATTCAGTGTAGAAAATCAAATGCACCAAGCACCACAACAGGATAGAGCAATGGATATCCATATAAAGGGGAAGCCAGTGGAACAGGAAGTAACTGGTCAGGTGCCATATCAAGATATTTTGGAGCCTTCCACATGAAACCAATATAAACATTCACTTGAAGCTAGACAGCAAGGAAAGAAACAGGAAACTGTGGAAACTCTGATGCAGTCAATGATGAGGAGTGATAGGCCAGTGAGTTCCCATATGACAGAACAAAAGATGACACAGGATGAAATTGACGAGAATGTGTCACAGGAAGGTGCTATATAACTTTCTGTAGAATGCCCACAGGAAATGGAAAACAAGGGATGTACCCTCAGTAATGAAGAAAAGGAGTTAAGAGAAGAGTTGCTTGATTTAATAGACAAAGATAGATATAGCAAGATCAATGGGAGAAATAGACTGCAGAAGGTTAATAAAACCCAAAAGTCAGAAGTTTGATAAAACAAATAAACACAGTAATTAGGACTGTCCATAGAGATCCTTGCAATATAACAGAAGTAAACAGAATATATTACTGTGCTCCTAAATTAGTAATTGATAAAGTTCTACCACAGGAACATAGGGTAGCGAGGGAAAAGAGGGGGCAACAGCGAATACCATCATGGAAATATCAAACAGAGAAAACTATAAAGCAGCTAAGACAAGAAGTATCACTGTTAGAAGATTATAGAAGAGGGAACAGATCAATGAAAATATTAAGAAAGATAGATGTGATAAAGCAATGTGTGGTACTAGAACAGACCAGGATCTATTATGCACTATTGGTGATAACAAACTAAAAATGACAAAACAGGCAGAAAGACTTAGAAGATGCGAAGATAAATATAAGGGAAAAACACAAAATAAAAAATTATTGATGACCCAAAAAAGTTTTATAGAGAACTGGGAAATAAGGTAAAAGGAATAGATAGACCGCCAAATAAAGAGGAAGTAGATACATTTTGGAGATAGAAGAAGTAAAAGAGAGAATAAGAAGTTTAAAGGTACAGGATATGAAATGGGATGAAATAACAACTAGAGAGATTGAAATAAAGTTGAGAAAAGCCTCTAACTGGAAAACCCCAGGCCCAGATGCAGTACCTAACTTTTGGCTTAAAGTATTAACTTCTTTGCACGATGATTTAGCCATGAGTAAGAACTATTTATATATGCACCCCGAACACACACCACACTGGTTAACAACAGGAAACACAATGCTCTTACTTAAGAGTGAACCTGCAAGCTACCCTAAAAATTATAGACCAATAACTTGTGTTCCGACAACATATAAACTATACACAGGAATTTACGCTAACAGAGTCATTTAGAAGAAAACTCAATTATGGCAGTAGAACAAAAGGACAATAAAAGAAAGTCGTATGGAACAAAGGACAATTTGTTGTTAAAGTTATAGTGGAGAATTGTAAGAAGGGGAAGAACCTAGGTATGGCATGGACTGACTACAAAAAAAGCATTTGATAGTATCCCACATTCATGGATAAAAGAGTGCTTAAAAATGTATAAGATACACCCTACACTGATTGATTACATTACAGTAACCATGAAACAGTGGCAGACCACTTTGCAATTAAGCCATGATAAAGGACAGATTATTATCCCAGGGATATATTCCAGGGTGACTCTCTGTCACCCTTGTTATTCTACCTTGCCATTAACCCATTAAGCTGCTTACTTAGCCTAGGCCATGGCTACAATTTGGCTTCTAGAAAACAACAAAGTCTAATGACTTCTCATCTTCTCTTTGTTGATGATTTAAAATTGTATAGCTCATCAGATGAGGAACTGAAAGCACAGCTGCAGGTTGTCAAAACTTTTTCAGATGATATCAGAATGTCATTTGGTCTTGATGTGCAAAAACAACCTTTAGAAAAGGAAAATTGCAGCACCAGGAAAACATCAGTTTGGGACAAGAGTATGATATAAAAGAACTTGAGCTAGAGGGGGTGTATAAATACTTGGGAAATGATGAAGGATCAGCAATAAAACATGAACAAATGCGAATAAGGCTTAGTAAGGAGTACTTTAGAAGACTTAAATTAATCCTGAAAACAGCATTGACACCTAGGAACAAGATCCAAGCTGTAAATCAATTTGCTCTTCCTGTCCTAACTTATAGTTTTGGAGTGCTTGACTGGCCCCAAAAAGTGTTGGATAGATTGGATATCAGAACAAGAAGGATGCTTCATGCTCACCAAATGATTTATAAAAATCAGTGTATACCAAGATTATATATCCTCCATTCTGAAGGAGGGATGGGCCTCCTTGAAATTGATTACATGTATAGATCTGCAATCGTGGGACTCCACACATATCTATTGACCTCACAAGATCCAAATGTGCTGAAAGTTTTTAAACATGAGGAGAATAAATCTAAGATGACATCTCTGCTTAATTTAGCAGAAGCATATCAACATCAAGCAGGAATGGAAATCAAACCAGAAGTGAATAAAAACCAGGCAGCAACTGAATGTGCTAAAAAAGAAAAGAAAGAATATAAGATGAAGGATAAGATGAGAAGGCAAGAAATGTGGAAAAAGCATAAATATCATTGCAAGTATAAAAAAACTTCTGGAAGAGCCTCATGTTGATCAAGTACGAATGCAGGAATGGTTAAGGAGAGGTGAATTTACATCAAGAAATGAAAGGTTAATATTGGCAGCCCAAGATAGTGTGCTGCGTACATGCTGGTTTACTAAGTCCATTGAACATGTGGGAGAAACAGACATATGTAGGTTTTGTGGAACCGAGTTGGAAACAGTTACACACCTTATTGCTGGTTGCGATGCTCTAATGGCAGAGGGACTGTATACTGAAAGGCATAATAATGTGGTGAGATTGTTACACTGGAGATTGTGCAAACATTATGGTATTGAAGTGGCTGAAAAACAATGGCAACATGAGCCACAGAGAATCATAGAAAATGAAGTTTACATCACATGGGATCGCCCAATACTAACAGTCCAAAAGACAGATGCTAGAAAACCGGACATAGTGATCCAAGAAAAGAAGACAAAATTAGCATTGATCATTGAAATTGCCACACCTAGTGACTATAGTGTCTTGCGTAGAGAGAGACACAAAGTCATAAAATGACTTAATCTGCAGACAGAAATGTAAGCCATGTGGAAGAAAGATACCCAGACAGTTCCAATAGTCGTAGGAGCAACTGGCTTTATAAAAAAGAATTTATAATTATATTTAGATATGTTACCAGTTCATGTAACACCGTATGAATTGCAGAAGGAGTCGTTGGGCACATTGCAGGTACTGTGAAGAGCACTTTTGGCTAACATCAAAGAGTGAAATAATACTAATTTCATGAACTTTAATCGTACTGTGACTTAGGAATGGGGTCCATTCCCGTCATGGAATTAGAAACCCAAAAGACTTGGAGAAATCAAAAAAGAGAGAATTCCTCTGAAGACTAAGTACCCAATTGGGGGACCCTTTTTTCATTGTTTGACTCATGTCAGATAAGGTTAAATATTGTCTCCATTGTGGTAAGCAGATTCCACACAGAGACTTTCATTCTTTCTGTGTCACCTGTTTAGGCCCAGATCACAACGTACCTAACTGCCTTTTCTGTGCCCTTTTCAACTCTAGGGCTATTAGGCATAGGGCTGAGATCTTAGCTAGGCACCTTAGTGTTGCATCTGGTTCTCACAATCCGATGGAGTCTGTTGGTCATTCTGAAGTTGTGCTACCTAAGTGCAAAAGGGATAAAGAAAAACAACCAAGCCTTAGGGCCTCGGATGGAAATAACTTTCCATCAGCTAGTCCTCCAAAGCTCATGATCGCTGTAGAAGGCAAGGCACTTTCACAGCCCCTTTACGCAACAGAAGTGGTGGCACATCCTCTATTGAGAACTGTTTGGCATCCAGTATGCTGTCAGGTCCCTCAACTTCTGCATAGGCTGTAGGACCTGGTTCATCAGTCAGGACCAGGGCCACTCAGCAGACCTTGGCTTCCAATGAATGCGCTTTAACTGGTGACACTTTTTTGCAGCATCAGCCAACCCTGGCTGCACATTCTTCTCAAGAGACTGTCATATGAATTGCAGCTGTACCTAGGCCCAAACTGAGAGTTACCTCAAAAAGGAAACTTCCTTTGGGCCTATGGCTAGGTCTACCGGCTCCTGCACACATAGTTATCAGCAGGATTTGGTTAGGTTAGCTGAAAATTTAATTTCCCTGGTCAGATT
This sequence comes from Protopterus annectens, assembly GCF_019279795.1. Taxonomy (NCBI): domain Eukaryota; kingdom Metazoa; phylum Chordata; order Ceratodontiformes; family Protopteridae; genus Protopterus; species Protopterus annectens. The sequence continues at coordinate 336,525,351 of NC_056733.1, read as the reverse complement.
CAGACAACCCCCTATTGAGTCTTCCCCAGGGAAAAAGAAAAGGGATCATACACCAGAAGTCCTTTTTGATCCTTTTGAATCTGCTGAAGATTCCGACCAGGAGGATTCTGTTTTTGATGAAGGACCTGACTTCCTTTGAGGAGTCAGATTCTGAAGAAAACCTTGCTTCTGCTTCCTCACCAAGGATATTACCTTTGGGGAAACTCTTCATGCCATGAGAGAGCATTTCCAGTTGGAAGCCCAGTATTACCCGCAATCCAAAAAGCAGATTAGGGAATTCCTTGACTTGCCACAGCACAAGCCTTTGCCATCCCTCCATATGTAGAGGTAGTAGAAGATGGTTTCTTGGATTCCTTTTTAAATCCTGATTCTCTTCCTTCAGCTTCTTGAAAACCAGACACGTTTTATAGGGTACTGGACTCTCATAAACATAAACATATCTTTAAGAACTCTTCTGCTGATCCAGAGATTGTGACCCCAGGACACAAAGGAGCTTGAGCCAGTTCCTCCAAAAACCCTCTGCCAACTGATGAGGAAAGAAGGGCTCTTGATAGACTTGGCACAAACGTTTACATCTCTCCCACCATAGCTATGAGGACCCTTAACTGTTAATAACACATGATATAATACCAGCAGATCTTTCTGGATCAGTTGAAGCAAAACAGTACAACCGCTGAGGACAAAAACTTTTCCAAAGAATTACTGGATCTTTGTCACTTCAACTCTCAAGTTGCTAAGCATTCCTTAAACTGCAGCTGTGATGGTCTGGAAGCTTCCAGCTGGGCTGCAGCTACTGGTTCTGTTATTAGAAGAAATGCATGGCTAAAGGAACAATCCCTCCCTGACCATGTCAAGCCAAATCATCAAATCTTTTGGATGCCCCACTGGACAAAGATTTCCTCTTTGGCCCCAAAGCTTGAGGCTGTACTTAAAAAACTGGAAAATGTAAACTTTGAAACACTTTCTTCAGGTTCAGCTGCCTAGATTTAACAGTAACTACCCCACTAAACATCAGACATTTTCTTCACAATCCAAAAACAGAAAGCCCCGTAGGGAAAAGACACAAAGGCAACAACAACTACAAAGACCCAGGCAATGGACCTCAGACAATTACAGGCAAGGGAGTTCTAGGTCACAGGTCCCTGGTAGAGCTACACTGACTCATCCATCCCATTCTCTCTGAATCCCCCTCCCTCTCCTCCTCCCCACAAGACTAGGAGGAAGACTATCCACGTTCAAGGAAAATTGGTATCTCGTCACTTCGGACAGGTGGGTTCTAATCATTATTTCAATTGTCTACACACTCACTTTCAAAGAGTCAGTAAAGCACTCAGGCTATCCAGACATTCCCCCAAACCAAAGAAAAGAGTCCCTTTCCAAAGTTCAGAATTTGTGGTCCCAGCGCTCAGTGGAACCAATTCCAAAGCACCATAAAGGAAAGGGTTTCTCCTCCAAGCTATTCCTAGAAAGTAAGGTTCTTGGCATCCCATTTCAGATCTGTCTGCTCTATTATTAGTCCCTGCTGGTTCAAAAATTCAAAATGTTAACTTTTCAAAAGCTTTTACCCATGGTAGCTCCTCAGGCCTTCATGGTCACCCTGGACTTAAAAGATGTCTACTTGCACATTCCCATAGAGGAATTGCACAGAAGCTTTTTACACTTCCGAGCAGTCACTATCAATTTTCTACACTGCCGTTTGCATTGTCTACCACTCCCAGGGTCTTCACAAAGAGCTTAGCCTCTCTAATAGCCTTTTGCAATACCAGAAGGGTCCAAATCTATCCCTAACTGGACAATTGTGTAATACAAGCCATGAGTCTGTCAAAACCCCACTCAGATCTGGTATTCACCCAGGAATCTCTTGACCTCCCTTGTCTTCATCATAAATCAACACAAATCAAGTGCAGAATCCTCCACTAGGATTGTCTTCCTGGGGACTCTTCTGGACTCATCCCTTCAAAAGGTCTTCTTATCTCCAGACAAGGTCTCTTTCCTGACCCAGTACTTTCAAAAGATCATGCAGAGACAATGCCTAACAGCCAAATAATTCCACAGATTACTGGGCTACATGGCACCTTGCATCTTTATGGTCCCCCTAGCCAGGCTGCACATGAGGAAGCCCCAGTTATACCTCAAAAATGTGTGGTGCCAGCATGCACAACCCCTTTCAACCAACATATCGCTTATCCCTTGTCTAAAGGAGGAATTTGCATGGTGGGCAGAAGCTTGTGCACAGAGCCAGGGCCTTCCTTTCAGGTTCACTCCCCAGAAACAAAACCACAGACGCCTCTGAGACAGCTCATTTTAAACACTTCCAAACACAAGGAAAGTTGGAAAACCAGTTCAGAGACAAACATATAAACTTGAGAGTGCTTATGACAGTTTAAAATAGCCTGGAAACATTCAGAGAAAATGAAAGCCAGGGGTCTTATTAGTACAGACAGACAACACCACAGTCATGTGGTACATAAACAAGCAAGGGGGCACCCACTCCTGCCATCTCTGTTGCCTAGCAATGCAGGTTTGGGAGAACATTCACTCTCTGGGATTACACCTTCTGGCACAATACCTACCAGTTGTTCAAAACAGTCTAGCAGATCACCTCAGCAGAAACTTGATGAAACCCCATGTATGGCATCTGCACTGGGAAACATTTCACAACATAGCCAGGAAATGGGGAGTCCCCCAGAGAGACCTGTTTGCCACCAAGGAAAATGCTCAGGTGAAAAGACTTTGCTCCAGGAACAACCTACTCTCAGCCTGGAAGACAGATGCCTTTTCTTTGGACTCACCGTTTTATGTATGCTTTCCCTCCCTTACCTCTACTTCCTTGGGTGCTTCTAAAAATAAGGGAAGAGATGCCAAGGGCAATATTGATAGCCCCATACTAGCCCAGGCAACACTGGTATCCTGTGCTACTCTACTTAACCAAAGAGAATCCATGGTTGTTACCTCAGAGAGTGGACCTTCTGACTCAGGACAAGGTAAAGATTGTGCAGTCTAGCCTGCAGACACTGAAACTCTCTGCCTGGATAATTCCTTAGCATCCTGAACTGACCCTGATCTAAGCAAGCTAGTTCAAGACATCTTTAAAGAGGCCAGAAGTCCCAGTACTAGGAAATCATACTCGGGTAAGTGGAAAAGATTTTCCATTTGGTGTCAACAACAGGGCCACAGTCCTTTCTTAGCCAAGACATCTATCATCTTGCATTACCTAGCTAATCTGTTTGACAGTGGCCTATCCTATCCTATTCCTCCATTAAAATTCATGACTCTGCCATTTCAGCCCATATCCCTATGCTTTCTCCTGTCTTTTCACACCTCCTTCTCAGACAATTTCTTAGGAGAGTGATTCACATCAAGCCTCCCAGGAGACTACCTACCCCTCTATAGGACCTTAATTTTGTTTAGGAAAAACTGACCCTCCCTCATTTTGAAGCAGTACCTTATGCTAACTTAAAGTTTCTAACTTGGAAAACTGCCCTTTTGCTGGCTATCACGTCTGCTAGGAGAGTCTCTGAGCTGCAGGCTCTCATGGCAGTGGATCCCTTCCTTGTCTTCCACCAAGACAGAGTTTCCCTCAGGGCTAATCCTTCCTTTATGCCTAAGATGATGACAGACATCCTTAATCAAGCCATATACCTGCCTGTCTTCTTTCCCAATCCTCAGAACCAGGAAAAAGAATCCTTCATTCCTTGGATGTTCATAGGTAGCTCCATTACTATCTTGACAGAACTAAAACTTTGAGAAAATCAGACCAACACTTTGTGGCCTTTGCCACCAGTTCTGAAGGAAAACCAGTTTCCAAGCAGACTATCTCCAAATGGATCTCTCACTGTATCTCCTTTTGTTAAAGCCATCATGGTAAGAACACACCTGAGGCTGTCAGGACTCACTCTACTAGAGCTACTCTTGCCTCTACTGCCTTTCTAAAAGGAGTCCCTATGAAAGAGCATTCTGGAAGCTACTACCTGGTCATCTGTGCATACTTTCAGCAAACACCACCACTTATCAGCTTTTTTCCAGGTCCAGAGCAGGATTTGCTACTGTCATTCTGCAGGGCATTCTGTCCTCCCCCTAATCTACCTTTCACCCTCCTTTTCAGCTTTGGGAATCCTCCCACAAGTCAGGACTGCAACAGTGAAACACAAAGAACATACTACAGGTGTGTAAACTTAGCATAAATGTAGATGTCCAAGTGTACTCACTGTTGCAGTCTTCTTTCCCTCCCTCCCACCTTCTCCCTTAGCCTACAGGTAGTTTGGTACAAACTTCTCAAGCCAAAGGGGATCCCTACCTTCAGGGGGCAAGAAAAAAATGAAATCATGAAGTTGGCTGGCTCTCTATATACTTGAGCATACTGATGTCGGTGAGGGTATTCGCCAGCTCTTGGAGGAGAGAGATTTTTTTCTCGGGCAGACAGGCCGGCCAAGGCCCTTCATGGCAGGAAATCCCACAAATCAGGACTGCAACAGTGAATACACTTGAACATCTACATTTTTATTTTTTTATTTTTATTTTACATTTGTTAACCAGGCTAGTCCAACTGGATATATTTCCATTTTCAGAGGAGGCCCAAGGAGAAAAGCTCCACAGTGACATTTAAAAGTTTATAATGCACAATTATAAGAGAAAAATGTAAGACAAAATAAAATGAGAGAGCAGTTGCTATAAAGTCATACTATTTAAACAAATACCATATTCAAAAGAAATTATTTACACAAAAATTAGTTAAAAATAGTTAGAGAGCCTTAGCTAAAGAGAAGTATGCAAATTATGAAAGACAAAAACTTTGAAAGGAACAAAATACTCCTTCAGTTAAGATATGAGAGGTTATGGTAAATGTACACAACTGTACTCTCTGACAGTGTTAAGTAACAGTAATGCTTTGTGATTACAAGCAGAAACTTAGTTTGTACTATACGTATTAATTAAAACTGTTTACTGGAGAGTAGAAATGGGTATCTGCAAAGAAATATAATCAGGTTATGGAAGTAAACAAGTACATAAGATTTTCATTGTAAGTTTATGTGCTTGTTTTGGTATATAATTCAGCATAATAAAGGTTCTGACAGAGAAAGAGGTTGGCAATGAAGAAGTGGGATTGTCAGAGAGATGAAGAAAGTAGACAGGAGTATAAGGAGAGGAGGTGCATGGCAAAGAGAGAGATGGCGAAGGCTAAGGATAAGGCATATGAAGAGTTGTATGAAAGGTTGGACACTAAGGAGGGAGAAAAGGACCTGTACAGATTGGCTAGACAGAGGGACCGAGCTAGGAAAGATGTGCAGCAGGTAAAGGTGATAAAGGATAATGAGGGAAACATACTCACAAGCGAGCAGAGTGTGTTGAGGAGATGGAAAGAGTACTTTGAGGGGTTGATGAATGAAGAGAATGAGAGAGAGAGAGAGAGAAGGTTGGATGATGTAGGGATAGTGAATCAGTACAATGGATTAGCAAGGAGGAAGTAAGGATAGCTATGAAGAGAATGAAGAATGGAAAGGCTGTTGGCCTAGATGACATACCTGTGGAAGCATGGATGTGTTTAGGTGAAATGGCAGTGGAGTTTTTAACCAGATTGTTTAATGAAATCTTGGAAAGTGAGAGGATGCCTGAGGAATGTAGAAAAAGTGTTTTGGTACTGATTTTTAAGAATAAGGGTGATGTGCAGAGGTGTAGTATCTACAGAGGGATTAAATTGATCAGTCACAGCATGAAGTTATGGGAAAGAGTAGTGGAAGCAAGGTTAAGAAGGGACGTGATGATTAGTGATCAGCAGTATGGTTTCATGCCGGAAAAGAGCACTACAGATGTGATCTTTGCTCTGAGAGTGTTGATGGAGAAGTACAGAGAATGTCAGAAGGAGTTGCATTGTATTTTTGTAGACTTAGAGAAAGCATATGACAGGGTGCCTAAAGAGGAGTTGTGGTATTGTATGAGGAAGTCAGGAGTGTCAGAAAAGTATGTAAGAGTGGTACAAGATACGTATGAGGGTAGTGTGACAGTGGTGAGGTCTGCGGTGGGAGTGACAGATGCGTTTAAGGTGGAGGTGGGGTTACATCAAGGATCAGCTCTGAGCCCTTTCTTATTTGCAATGGTGATAGACAGGTTGACAGACAAGATCAGACAGGAGTCCCCGTGGACTATGATGTTTGCAGATGACATTGTGATCTGTATATGTGTGTGAATGAGAGGGAGGATAGAGGAATGGTGAGGATGCAAGGAGTAGAGGTGGTGAAGGTGGATGAGTTTAAATACTTGGGTCAATAGTTCAGAGTAACGGTGAGTGTGGAAGAGAGGTGAAGAAGAGAGTACAGGCAGGATGGAGTGGGTGGAGAAGAGTGTCAGAAGTGATTTGTGACAGACCTGTACCTGTAAGAGTGAAAGGGAAGGTCTACAGGAGGGTAGTGAGACCAGCTATGTTATATGGGTTGGAGACAGTGGCATTGACAAAAAGGCAGGAGTTTGTGCTGGATGTGGCAGAATTAAAGATGTTAAGATTTGCACTGGGTGTGACGAGGGTGGACAGGATTAAGAATAAGTATATTAGAGGGTCAGCCCAGGTTGGAAGGTTTGGAGACAAAGCCAGAGAGGTATGATTATGTTGGTTTGGACATGTGCTGAGGAGGGATGCAGAGTATATTGGGAAAAAGATGTTAAGGATGAAGCTGCCAGGTAACAGGAAAAGAGGAAGGCCTAAGATAAGGTTTATGGATGTGGTGAGAGAGGACATGCAGGTGGTTGGTGTGACAGAGCAAGATGCAGAGGACAGGAAGAAATGGAAACAGGTGATCTGCTGTGGCTACCCCTAACGGGAACAGCCAAAAGAAGATGATGAAAGGTTTTGCCAGATGAGATTATACTTCATTGGGTATTGAACATTTACTGCCTTGTCTTTCCTTGACACGCATAAATACCGTGCAGTGAGCTTTAGAAATAGCTTGCTGCTATATTCTTACTATCTTAGTCAAATGACACATATAGCCATTTGCACTTGTGCCACTACAGACTCTGTGGTGGGAGGATCCCATTAGACTATCAATTAGAATTACCAGTTAAAAAAACTAAAAAAGTTAGGCATGCTATTGAATGGATGAAAGCTGAAGCTTTGAAATTTTAGTGGACTGGACTCTATGAAGGTTAACAATAAAAAAGACAAAGATGACAGTGATGAGAGATTTTTGAAGAGTGGATGACACTTTGCTGAGGAAGATGATTAAAGATTAGGAGACTGGTATTAAAATGAGGAAGTAAGCAAGTTATGGGAACTGGTCATGGATTACTTGGTGCTATGAACAAGGGTGTGAGGAAGAACCAAAAAGAAAAGGCCAGGAAGGCCAGTGTAGCTACACTGAAATGTGAGGCTAGTAATTAGGGCAAAAGATAGTTGAAATATTAAAATCATAACAGCTGTTCTTGGTTGGACCTTGAACCTAGCTGTTACAGTAATTGCTTACATATACCAAGTTTGGAAATGCACACATTTACTACATATAATATAATATAATTGATTTTATTTATTTTTATTTATTTTACATTTGTTGACCGGGCTAGTCTAACTGGATACATGTCCATTTTCAGTAGTGGCCCGGAGAGAAAAGCTCCAAGACACATACAAAATACAATATAGAAGGAAATAACAGTAAAGATATATACAAAATACAATATAGAAAGTAGTAGTAGTTAGAACAAATAAATTTTAGTTAGAACAAAAAAACATTTTTTTTTTAAAAAATAGCAAATAGTTAAACATTGTTAGAGAAAATACTAACTCACATAATAATAATAAAATATGATATATGCAGTTCTCTTTTGGTAAAGAAGTTAGGAAACGTGTACACTTTACTTGTAAATATGTCCATGAGTTTAGCTTGAGTTCCCTTTGGAGAAAGCTTCAGTTGAGCTCAGATGAAATATGTCTTTATAGTCTTATTAACAACATATTGTGGTTTGAAAATACTGTAGAATCAGATTGGCCACGTGGCATCCATCCATCCATCCACTTTTTTTGAATTTTGCACAGGGGGTCAGGGTGTCACATTGACAGTGACAATCATCTAGAGCCAAAGTTTGCACTTTCAGGTGGGTAGCACGTCTGCTGTTATACTTCCATACCACACACATGATGCATGGGCACTAAAACTTAGAGCCAGTTTAAGGTATCCAATCCACCTACTGCATGTCTTTGAAGTGTGGGATGAAGTACCCAGAGGAAAAAAACTTACAAACACAGGAAGGTCATGCAGACTCTGCACAGAAGGCACCCCAACCAAGAATTGAACTAGAGAACCTCTTGCTGTGAGGCAACAACATTACCCACTGTGCCATTGTGCGACCCCTTTGACAGCCTGACAGATGACTGTAAATAAAAAGTAGCCCACCCTCATCCTGTCATGACAGAGAGCAACTTATAATTTACCATCTACTTTTAGTCTAATTTTCATGCACAAAATGCAGTGATTATTATAGCCTTATGCAGTGTGTATTAAGGTAATACAAAGTGTAAACAGCATGTTACTGCTTTAGCCCAAAGAAATCTATATGTTTTTGTTACGCTATCCATACAGCTTGCACACAGCTATTAGTTTATATATAACTTCATAAAGCAGTTTTGCAGCTGTAGCTATTTATGTACTCTGCATAACATTTCCATTTAGTTGTTTGGTACAATAGCTGTACTGCTGAGTATGTTTAAATGATACAGCTTTTAAATGGCTTAATATACTGCGACTCATTTGTGGAAGTCCTGCAGTCAGTCAGTCAGATTCTGAGTTATGAATCACTTCATACAGGGAATTACAGTGGTCTAATGGAAGCATTTGAAGCATGTATACAGACAAAAACAGACCCAGAATAGAACCTTGTTAGATACCAGGGTGATGGGAAGAGTTAAATCCTGACATAGTTTGCTGGATATATCCTACACACTCGGGTGGGACAGATACAGTTATAGTTTGATTTACATTGATGCTGTCCTATATTTAAATTGACTGTAACTAATGTAATGTACTGTTTGATTATCTATGTGGTAAGGTTTATGGACTTTGGAGATTTATATTGTCTCTTTATTACTTCGATGGAGCTGGTAAAGACTAGATGAAAGAGACACATAACTTATTGGGACTACATTGTTACCATTTTTACCACTCCTATTAAACTATGTTAAGTATGGCTGGTCTTGCTCCCCTTGGATTTGGTTCAATATGCAAATTAAAGTGTGAGCAGACAGGCTAGTTGCCTCTTAATAAGTCTCAGCTAATAAGACCCCTCCACACGGGCATACTTCCCACTAGGCATTGTAAAAAGCATGTGTATAAGTTGAACAGACAGATTCAGTATGCAACTAAGTGCTCATCCATTGAACAGGAAGAATAAAGCTTTTATTTGGAAACTGATTTAAGGCTACTTTTCATCCTTTCACCCAGGAGATGAATGAGGCAGTGGTAACAGGTACTTAGCAGGAGAAACTATTTATTGCAATCTTCAGTCAACTCAGGTTTCAAAAGAGCAGAGTGGAAGTACCAATGTATGTCTGTTTAGGTCTGTACATTCTTTCCCAATTGCCTGGGGTGGCTTGGAATATGCACTCCACCTGCAAATTGTGCTACTATCCTCTGTATATCCTGTGAAATAGAAGGCAAACCAGTTCAGAACAGTACCTGAAACACCACACTAAATCCACAACTGATCCCAGTGGATACAGTGGTCTGATGTATTAAAACTGAATAGAAGATAGAATAATGTCAGGTATAAACAGTAGTAAAGTTGCTTCCTCTGTTTTAGGACACAATTCATTACCCTAAGAAGGACTATCTCCATGCTGCATCAAGTGTGGAGCCTGGCTGCAAGGAATTGTAGACTCAATACTTCCATAAAATGGAGTCAAACTACAGTTAAATAGTCTTATCAATAACTTTACCAGTGAACTGCAATTTAGAGTTTAGAAAGTAACTGTCTACGTCATCAGGACCAAGGGTAGAGTTTTTCAAGCTGTGGTTATTTAGGCCTCCTGTATGAATGATCCCATTAATCAAAAATAAAGAAAACACCTTCTGGAATTATTAGAGTTTTTTATTCTTTCACTTTCCTTTTGACCACACATTTTAATAGTTTCATTACGCAACATCTTAGAGTTCTTAGGAAAGCTCCTTTCTATTTTGTAAGTAAAGTTAAGTTAGAAGTTTCTGCCTCAAGTATTTTTTTTGTAGAAACGCCTACCTGTCCTGTGAAATATAATACTGCAGACCATGTTAGAGTTTTTCTTCCTGCAACCAAACACTGTTACAGTGATTTCGTTTGCCTGGATCCAGGTATCATACAGTAATAGTCCAAGTCTTTAAACTTCTCTGAAGAATCTGTACCCATTGTGATCACGTGGTTTTCTTTTCTGTTGAGCTTGTTGTGCTTCAAACAACTTAACTGGTCTAACCCATTTAAATTTTCCTTCCTTTTCAGAATGTTAATTGAAACAAACAAGTGTCAAAGGTAGTAAAATACACTGAAGATGTAAAAATGGACACTTCCTGTTGTTTGTTCAGTACGGCAGTATAAGAAATCATTCTGACAGTGTGAAAAATGCTGTTGATATTTCCTATTTTAAGCTCTCAAACAACTGTGGTCACAAATGAGTGAAGAACTTGGCATGTGAATATCATCTTGAACCAATAAAGCACAAATACAAAAATACAGGGAGTAAGTCCACCATTACCAACCAGTGTGGGTGGCTATACCCTCTACATCCAGATACTTCTATAAAACATCTCTTAGGTTGCACAGTTATGGGGAAAGGAGAATTTCCTCATACACTGGCAATTTCACCATCCAGGAAAAGGTCAGGTTATCATACAATAATGATCGCACATTTGAGCATCAGACACTAATATCTAGTGTTTTGCAACTAAGACTGGCTGCTCCAATTTCCCCTTATTCTGTTTTCTCTCTAGAGAAGAGAGGTTGGATAAAAAGTAAAAATGTTTATGAAAATTGTACTCATCTGCATCTCACATGGGAAATTTCAGCAAAACTACCACTATGCAGTATGTCATACCACTATGCAATATTTCTCAGACAGCTTTGAAATCTGAGAAATATCTTGGCCAATCATTTATATATTAAAATTATTTTGGTCTAAAGACAGAGTGATATTTGTAAACATTGTATGCACTGCATAAGGCTAGTGCACAGAAAAAAAACAATGGAAGAGGGATTCAGAAAAAAAGAATATGTTACTGCAACATTAGCTTAGCAAACATTGTTTGGGTCATATGCAGTTTGGCAAAGGAGGATGAATAACAGCAGATACATGCTTCACAGACAGGTAGACTGTGCATCATGGTTGTTATGATAGACTGTTTTACAGTACAGTAACTAGGAGCTAGTAACTGGACAAAACTCACTTCACTACCATTGCAGTGCAATGACCAGTGGTGACAATGCAGAAGCTTTTGTAAGCTATGTATACATAATCCTTGCAAGTTTGTAGATATCTTAAATTGCATGTACGCACACACACACACACACACACACACACACACACACACACACACACACACACACACACACACAGTTGTACTCTACTGCAGCTGTCTGTGAACAGGTGTTGCTACAGCTGGAGGATGTGGGCTGTCAGTGATGACATCATTCATGGAGCAAAAAGGTCTAATTAGAGGAGAATGATGGCTGGTATACATGATTTTGTTCAAGAAATATCTGTTAGCACTTTCATGATCTAAACTGATATAATTTCCAGTTAATATGTTAATCACAGTTAGTAATAATCTGTCTTTAAACAGATTTATAGAATTTGCTGTGGATGGGCTTGTATGTGTTTTGCTTAATTTTTCTAGAGAACTCAGTTCTGTTACAGTTTCTTTCTGCTAGTATTGCCTAGCCATTCCTCTGTGCTTACCTTCTGTCTGGTGTCCCGTTTTCATTTTCATGTTTTCTTTCCCTGCATTGTGTGTGTGTGTGTGTGTGTGTGTATATACATATATATATATATATATATATATATATATATATATATATATATACACACACATATATATATACACACACATATATAGATAGATGTAAATATACACACACACATACATAGTATTATTCAGCTTCATTTAAATTATATATACTGTCCTATTTGCACATTATTTCACAGTGTGTCCAATTTTGGTGCATATCTGACATTCGATCTTAACACATCTGTTTCTCATTTGGGGAGTCTCACCACAAGTTTAACATATCTTGGGTAAAACTGAGTTACAAAACGTGTTACCTATGTTAGTCAGATTTGTCTAATTTCTGTTATCTTAGTCAAGATTCATCATTTAGTGGTTAAGGCAAGATTACTTCCTCCATGTCTGGATACTTGCTTTAGCCAATGAACCCTTGCAGAACCATCTGGCCGTCATTTCTGAAATAAATAGTCGTTCTCTTGGTTAGTGTTTTTTGTTAAAGGAGGGGATATGAAAAAGAAATATAACAGGTGTAGGGTTTGACAGAGCGCCTTTTTCCAACTACTGAAGTGTAAACAATGAATTGAAGTAAATTAAAGATTCCATTCTTATTTTGTTAGGAACCTGAAATATATTGTGCAGTGACATTTGTGAAAGCTTGATGTGTGGGGATCTGTATATCAAACACGTCTGAAACCATTTTACCATCCTGTGAAATATTTTCAGTAAGCTCTTTTTCTTGCAGTAGTCCAGTAGAGATTTACATTTTCAGCCTTTCTGCAGTATGTGCATGTTTACCTCCTGTTAGATCCTTTTTAAAATGATCTCCTTAGTTGTGCTTTAGTGCGGGTCATCATTTGGTTCCAAACTAGAAGGTGTATTCCCCTTTTTGTTTTTGCTGCTGATTTTGGATCTTTCTGATCACTTTCATCTGTTCTATGTTCTGATTTCAGAATCATTTTCATGGCTGACCTTTCATTTTTGTGTTTCCGGAACATTTGAGCTCATTCTTCCTTTTTGTTTGATGCTGTAATTGTGCTCCCTTTATCTTCCATTGCATCTAGTAACTTAGCTACTTGCAGACTGTAGTTAATGCATTTGCTACAGCCTCCTCTCTGCAGTGGACTATTTCTCATAAAGGTTGATATTTTGGGAACATGGCAGTTGTTCATTGCCAGGTTTGCAGAAACAAGATTCTTTAAATCTGTTTTGCTAAAGCTTTCAGTTACCAAAACTAAAGCAAGACTAAACATAAATTCCTCGTAGGTGTTCCTGCCTTGGAGAAGGAAATAATTTCCTGGGCAAGGTGTGGGTTTTTTCTCCTGCTATGAAGACTTTTATGTTCCACATACTTGTGCTGATTTCCTCAATAAATGACATCTCTGAAGTAATTCTGAAAATCTTTTTTTTTGATCCAAACCTGATTTTGGAAGTCTGTGGTTTGAGTTACTTAAATGTTTTTATTTGAAGTATGAGATACCTGTATTTTGCTTCTTCCTGCAAATATCAGCCCCGTTTTCTTCATTTTCTTTGCTGAGTGCTTTCCCTGCTTGTAGAATAGAAACATTTCCCTAAACATCTGACACCTTTTCCCATTCGTTATAGTGCAAATGGTATATCAATGACATAAAAACATACATTTATATACTCAGAAAACCAAAACCACCTCAGTAGTGACCTAGTCAACATACTGATGAGATGAATACACACACACACACACACACACACACACACACACACACACACACACACACACACACACACACACACACACACACACACTTGGATTTCTGTACAAGTGACTGAGGACTAATTGATCAGGTTCTGTTTGGCATCAGGTTGTCAAACTCACTTGTCCGAGCAGATCGACAGCTTATTGGGCGCTCAGCAAGACCTCTGTGTGCTTCAGTGGGGAGTTTCTCCTTTCCCTGCTGTGTGTTAGTGGAGGTAGTGTATGTAAGTTCAGAAGAGTGGTAGCTTGCACCCTACATGGGGATGAAGAGGGACTTGCCCCACCCCCATTGTTTCATGCATTGCATGTGAATGGTTAGTCAAGAAAATGTGGTCTAAGTCAGTTGTGGTTAGGTATTGTTTTTTCAGTCATACACTGACTGATCATAGTTTTGCCTGTGAGATGTTTAAGCAGTTTCTGTTTTTTAATCCCTCTAGTGTATTAATGCAACCTGTAGTAACCACAGGTAGCAACAAGTATCAAAAATAACTACAGCTTATACATAAAACATAGTGGGTAACGATACAACAAAGCACTGGTAAAGAGTCGCAGTTATGGCAGACTGAAAGAATTGTTCCTGCTGACACCACTGATATTCCTTTGAATATTATGACCAACACAACTGCAGCTATTATTGATCCAGACGTTGATTCAGCTTTAAATCCAGTGGATTTTCCACCATTGTTGAAGGAAGCCCCTCTGCCTGTGAGACAGACGCTGAACAGGTGTCTCAATGGCAGCAGAAAAAGGGAAAAAAAAACAGGAGAGGCAAAAAACATAGACTTCACAACACGCAGTCACTTCAGACAGCAAGCCAGATAGAAAATGTTATATCCAGTTTTTCTTTGTATACTTTAACAGTCTCAGAATTACCTCTTTCAAATAAGGGCATGACGTTTGTCCTGGCTTCGAATGATAAACTAATTGATTTATTAACTAACTAAACTAGGACAGTGAATTTCAAATTAAACAATGATTTTACTCCATATGAATGTAAAAAAATCAAATACCTTTATTTCTAACAGTAATAATGTAGTGAACATCTTTCAACAAGTTTTTGAAAGGGACATTTATGATGTGTTTCAGAATCAGAATAGAGTTCATTATTATAAATTAAAAGTTGATGAACAAGATCCACAGGAGTCTTTGATACACAATGACAAAAGAGTTATTAAGAATGCAGACAAAGGTGGCACTGTTGTTATAATGCATAAAAGCAAGTATGATGATGATAATGATGCTATTTTTCACATATTAAGTGATTCTGATACATATATTACAGCAGATAAATTGAAAGTGAAATATCATATATATGAAATGTTTGTAGATGGCTATTTGACAACAGATTTATTGAACTTCTTTCATACACCTCACCCTGTTATACCCATGCATTATGGTTTGCCCAAAAATCCATAAATTGTTAGAACAACCACCTATGAGATTGATTATATCTAGTAGAAGTTTAATTATTGAACCCATCTGTAAATATTTAGAAGCAAATTTGAGGGGAGCTCTTCTTGAATCACGCAGTTAAATAAAAGAGAGTATGAATTTCCTGAAACATCTATTGGATTGTTTTAATCAAAATACTATTTCCTCATATATGTTTGCAACACTTGATGTGGAATCCCTTTTTACTATGATACTAAATGATATAGGTTTTGTTCTTTTGAGATTACTTATTAGTAAGCATACAAATAAGAACTTAAAAATCAACATTCTATGTACCCTATTAGATTCTGTACTGCATAATAATGAATTTATATATAAAAAGGAATATTATTTATAGAAGTGTGGAGTAGCCAGGAATACCCCCATTGCCAATACATATGCTAATATGGTTTTGGCAATGTGGGAAGAAGAGCATGTTTTCTCTTTCAAGAATATATTTGGACATAAGATTTTCATTAACTGGAATGGCACTAAATTAGAATTTGATTATTTTGCTGAATAAATATACTACACACTTTTTGAAGTTTAAGAAGCTTAAATCTTTTTCAGATATAGAATTTCTAGATATGAAATTAATAAAAATATCTGATGGTAGCATCAGCATAACTGTATGAAAAGAAAAACAAGTCAAGAAGAATAGTTATTTACACAGGAATAGTATATGCATCTACCCTTTTTGTTTTCTGATATTTATAAAAGTCAGATGTTGAGGCATGCTAGACCATACACAAATGATTGTATGCTGAAAGAGCAATTAGATTTAAGCAATAACCAACAATGTTGGTGTGGTATATTGAAGATGTAGCCATAGTTGGTGTGGTTTAATTATGAGGGTGAAGCCCGAGTGTTTAAATAAAGCCAACCATGGGTAAATTTCAGTATACCACAACCACGCAGTTGGTTATTGCCATTATACAATGACATTATATAAAAAAAAAATATTTACTTTTCTTAAATAATGTCTTTGTATAATGCCTCCATGCTGCCCTTCTGCTTTTTTTTAGTATCCTGTGGCTTTTTCTGATGTACTGCTTATGTGTAAGGGGCTTGTGTTCCCATGCTTATGCAGTACATCAGTGCTGTGCAGAGGTAGCAATGCAGACAGGAAGATCTCTGTTGCTCTTTTTTTTTTTAATTGAAAATAAAAAAAAAGAAATCGGGAAACTTTTTATGTTCAGGAGAGCCGGGACAGACAAAATAAAAGGATAATCAGGTAAGTTTCTTTAGTTTTGCAGAACGTACCTGATTATCCCCTAATTTTTGAATACACCATCTCCCTCATTCATTTCAGGTCTTCTGTTTTCTTTTTTTTGTGCAAAAAAAGAAAGAAAAGTAAAAAAATATTATGAGATATACTAATGAGAAAAAGTCCAGAAGACAAAACCTTTTTTCCGTTAGTATATTCTCAGATTTACAACAGGCACGCTTGTTGGGCTGGTCAGTCAGCATGCTCAATTTTGAATATTAATGGCCAGTCATTGTATAATATGTTATTAATGATTTTTTGAGCTAGGGGTTATGACAGTAATATGTTCTAAGAACAGAAACATGCATTATTTGAAACTCATGGTGACCTGTCTAAACCCATTTTTTCCAAATCACATATACAGACTTTTTCATATGCAGTGGCTTCTTCCTCAATGATGGGAGGTTGTAATATAAACCAATGCAATGAGAGTAATCATAGTAACAATAATTTAAATATTAATCACAGACCTAATAGAAATAACAAAAAACTTAGGATATACCTTTACTTATAATCCACATACACATTTGATTCAGAACATTATTATAAACCATTGCTATATTTTAGATTTTGAACCTAATTTTAGTTACAAAAGAACTCAGTCTTTGAAACAGAAGATAAGAGTGTAAAGAACAAAATATATACAAACTTGATAAATACACCACACAGAAGAGTGGTACACATTTATGCAATAAATGTATTTTCTGTAAGTACATTTATTTAAAGAAGACCTTGATACACCTTCTCACTGGAAAGTGTTTCTTTTTAAGACCTTTTACTGATTGCAGTATGAGAAATTTAGTACATTTAGCCCTATGTCAAATATGTGATGCCTATTATGTAGGAAAAGCTAATAGGAAACTGAAGGAGCGAATCGGTTACCACCTCTCCGATATCAGAACAAAGGTGGAATCTAGCTCTTTATGTCAGCATATACTGGATAAAGGTAAGTAGCACACGTATAAATTTGCTGTCCTTCATTTTGAACGTATTAAGGGTGGTGACTGAGTATTGGAAATGGAGAATTCAGAATACAGATGAATCAGGCAACTCCGTGCTGATAAGTTTCATGGTTTAAATTATTTTGTAAGTGTTAAATGAGTGTTAAATGCAAGACAAAATAGAAGTTATTTGTCATTAATTGCAGTTTCTTCTACATATACCTCTGTATATAATACCTGAATTTAATTTAAGTTTTTAACTGTTTTGTTTATGTATAAAATCCAGTTGTTATTTTTAGGAACATTTCTGACTGTAAATATTATTTGGTTTATAGTAAACACTGTTTTGTTTAATTTCTACAAAGTCTTTATGTAATGCATGATGTAATTGTATCACATGACTGTTTCAAACTTTTAAAAATGTGTTTGTTTGGTGCATGAGTGTCTGACCCAAAGAAACATTTTCTGCAAAACACTTTAGCTTGTCATTTAAGCATATCTTTTACCAGTGCTTTGTTGTATCGTTACCTACTGTGTTTGCACACAAGCTGTTTTTGATACTTGCAGCTTCTGTTTCTCTTTGATTTGCACTTCAGTTAATGGCTGCCTCTGTGTGTGTGTGTGTGTGTGTGTGTGTGTGTGTGTGTGTGTGTGTGTGTGTGTGTGTGTGTGTGTGTGTGTGTGCATGTGTGTATGTACATACATACAAAAAATATATCATTGCTGGTGTTAACAGTTTAATACATTGGAAGAGTTTCATGAATGTTGTCTAGGATCTAGGATGTGCAGTGTTATGAGATATTAATAATGCTCATGGTAGCAGCTGCAAGCAGATTTTTCATGACGATATTCTTTAAGAACATCCTTAAAGTGCTTAATGGTTTCCTTGCAAGTGGCTCCAGGTAGGAGGTATCAGAAGAAAAGACACTTAGTTTTAACTATAGGATGTGTCAGAAAGAGACTATTGCCCTTGACTGCTTCTTAGACCATTACTGTTTTATTGTATTGGAAGTTTCAGTTTTAAAATCGGACAGTGACTTTGTTTTAGTACCCTGAAGATGAAAATACATAGAAGAAATGTTGCCATAGAAAGCACAGATAACCATTTAACATTTTCAGACAGTTTCAGTGGTGCATCGAGGGATCTACTAAAAGAATTAATCTGCAGATTTTCTTCTCAGCGATCTGTATTCTACGGGTATTGTGGGCTGAATAAGAAAGGAAGACATTTCTAGTTGGGGTATTAGTATATTTTTGACAAATGCTAAATGCACAGTTGGACAGAGAAGATGATTAATTTTGTAACAAGATTTTAGTTGAACTAGGACTTTGTTAATGATGTCTGTACAGTAAACTCTCAGTTAACCAGCACCCACGGGGATTGGTAGATGCCGGATAAGTATAGTTTCTGGCTGCTTGAGAGTTACTATTATAAATAGTCCTGACAAATACTGTACCGTATACTATACCATACCATACCATACCATAAACACTGTATTGATTTGATTTTAATACTGAAATACAGTAATTAAAAGCCTGGATGGAATAATAATATTTTAAACTTATATTTCTGCTAGAAAATGTGGCACACGGAATGGTTTTCAGTGGCACACTGAGTGGATTGGAATTGAATGAATTGAATAGAGAGAGTGAATGCATGTATGAAAGCAGAAGTGACTGTGTGAGAGATCGGAGAGATGTATGAAAGTTGAAGAGTGTGTGTGTGTGAGAGAGATCAGAGAGAGAGAGAATGAGTGAATGCATGCATGAAAGGTGAAGAGACTGTGTGTGTGTGCATGTGTGTGTGTGTGTGTGTGTGTGTGTGTGTGTGTGTGTGTGTGTGTGTGTGTGTGTGTGTGTGTGATTGAGAGAGAGAATGTGCAATCTGATGCAAACTGACTGAGTGGGTATGGAGTGAGTGTTGACATTTAAGCTATTTGACTTGTTTGATTTGTCTTGTTCTCAGGTTGGGGAGAGAGGGAATTTATTTGTGTCTTCCTTTTTAAAACTCTAAAACTCCAAAAACGTAAGATATGTTTCTGTGGGGTGGGGTGGGGTGGGAGGTATGGGGGGCAGCAGAAAGTGCAACACATGAAAAACTGTATTGTTCATACTTTACTATATGTCTTTAATTTTTTCTGCTTGCTTGAGTTCCGGTTAACTGAGAGTTTACTGTATATGTAGTAAAGTAAAGAAAAGGGTCAAGGTTAAGTATAACCTTGTCATCTATAGTCAGTGACATTGGGAGTAATTTTCCCTTTGTGATCTTGCCAGGTAATAGAAGGAATAGTAGGTAATTGCTTGGCTGTGTTTAAAAATATAACATTGGTTTCCTTGGGGTTAATTAACAGAAGATGAGCTTCATAGCTGATTGAAGTTATCCTGTAGCTTGTGTTAGAGATCAGAGGGATTTGTATTGGATTGCAGTAGAAGAATATTATCAACGTGTATAACTAAGTTAAGACTTGGAATTTCCATAGGAATGAAGATCATTGACAGAGGGACAAAACAAGTGGGCCAAATACAGATCCTTGGAGTACTCCTGTGTTAAGTGCACCAAACGTGGATGGGGAGTCTCAATAATCCTGTAAGACTGTGTCTTTTAGATCTCCCTGAAATTAGTGAACTGTGTTATCACCAGACTTGATTCGTTGAAGCTTATTGATAAACAGCCTATAGTTAATACTTTTAGAGGTCTTGCCATACTTGCACAGAGTCCTGTTGGAATTAGGCCATTATTGAAGTTGTTGTAAATGGTATTTGTGGCCATTACAAGAGCAGTAAATGTACCAGTGCCATTATAACAGCCATGCTGTGCATCGTATAGGATGCCACACCTATTAAGTTGCTTTAGTTTTTGCAGAGTGTTTTTTCAAATTTTTTTTTTTTTTTTTTTTTTAGCAGAATGTAGGTTGGAAGTAGATCTGTAATCTTTCAGCTCATTAGGTGAAATGACTTTGGGGAGAGGAATTACAACTGAGTATTTGAATGCAAGAGGGACAGCAGCAGATTTGAGATTAAATGTTTCATCTCCCAAGCCCCTGCTTACACTTATCAATGGTATTAGAACTTGTCAGAGATTTGGGATGCATAGCTAGGCTTAAAAAGGCCCTTGTGTTTCTTAGCCTAGTAAACACCTGTGAACCTATGAACATATAAAAGGCTAAAGATATGATTAAGGAGTCAGATTATCTGTTTTTCAGCAGGAAGTCCTGATGAAATTAGATGCTGTTTACTGTATATGCCACCAGAGTTATTATTTTTAGAAGGGGCTTTGTCTGTTTAACTGATGTTTGGGAGAAGTGGAATGTTACTGCAAAAGATAGTAGTAGGTACAGCTAAGGGGAGGAAGGATCTTCCTGATCAAAAGTGACAGACGGTTTGATAGAAGGCTATTTGTTATGCCATTTATAAGGGATTGTTGATAATGGGCATAGTAATTTGCAAAACACAATTATCCCAACACAATTAAATATAAAGAATTTAGAGATGTGCATATCCATTGTTAACTGGATCTGGATTATAAAATCCATTTTAAAATAATCCACATATTTTAACATGCAATGCTTATTAGATGATCAGTTACTTTGGTTAGAAGATATTTTTTATCACCCGAGGAAGGAGACAGTTTTATCATTTCTGTCGGCCTCCATTTGCAAGATGTGGTTCTTTATTTTCATTTATGAAAGTAATAGTAATTTTCATATATTTGATGCTTCTGTTTTATATTAAAATCTTGAGTTGGCAGGCCTTTATCTCTGGTTATCGAATTTTATACACATATTCATTATGTTGATAGTATGGTTTAGTAACTAGAATTTATTAAACTAGTACAATTGTGTGATCAATGCTTTTATTTGATTACCAGTCTCCCTTCAGATTAATAGATAGATTCTTATTTATTCTTGCAGGAACAGGAACTGTGCAGCTTGAGAGCAGAACTACAGTGTTTGAGAGATAAGGATCTCCAAGAGGTATGTAGCATTTGAACTTTATGCCACTGTGCAAGGCGTGGTTGCTTTACTGCTTTTTCCTTGTATCAAAGTTGAAATACAAAGGGAAATGATGTAATTTTATTCTTTGTAACTTCACCTGTATAGTAGACATAGTTTATCCATTTCCAAGGTCTACCCTGTAGATTATCATTCTTGTAGCATGATACTTCATCACAGAGGTTTAAGTAAAGCCTAGCTTCCTGTATTACAGCACTTTGGGTTTGGGATTCATGACTGGTATGCTAAACATTGGTAACTGATTTACGTTCTAGGAAAAGAGCTCTGAACCATCATTCATGTCTATCTCTGGACATCAGAATTCAGACATCTGATGCCAGGCCCTTTTGAGGTTGCTGCAGCTCTCTCATAGGCCTTTTTGCCAAACAGGAAGATGTGATCCATCATATTTTCTGGTCCGTAGTACTTCCATTTAGTTTGTTTCCGAGAGTGCTGTTTTTCTAGTAACTATTACTTCTACTGAAAGGATTCTAAAACAGTTTCAGGCTTCCATATGCAAGAAACATTATGGTGCTCAGTATAGATTGAGTCTTCTAGAAAACAAGCCCTTATTTTCTGTTTTGATGGATCCTTAAATTAAAACAGCCTATGCACCTTTCAGTTTTTTCCTCGAGGCTTAGAGTGATGCTGTTTGCTTGCACTATACCTTGGCTGCCCACCACATTTCTAGACACTGTTCATCTTTTTTTTTCTTAGGCCAAGAAAAAGATGTTACTAAGTTCTAAATGTTTACCCGAATGGCTAATTTTATTTTTGTTCATCTGAAAGAGGCTGAGTGGCATTGTTCTAATACAACAAAAGAATTTTAACTATGAGGAGCTATGAGGAGCTGCCTTTAGTGTATGTTTCAGGAAAATATCCGTACCTGACATTTGTGCTGCAGCTCTGTGGTCTTCTGTGCATGAACCAATGAAGTGCTGTGGCTTGAATTTGCCTACTAGGAGCAAAACACCCATTTTACAAAACAACTGTGTGGTAAAGCATGTCATTAGTCATTCCTTAAGTTTCCAGGAATAAAAGGTCACTACAGGAATCCAGTGGAACTATTAAAAAACAACAACTCTGTGTAGAACACATGTCAAGCACTCATAAAATTAAATAAAATCAATGCGAACTATGAGCTTTCTTGCACATGGCACTTTGTCGACTAGTAAAACAGGTCCACAAAACCAAAATAATTGCATAAATGAATTAAAAGTTACATGATTCATTGAAAGCATGAATGAGTAACTAGTCACATGGTAAACAGTCAAAATAAACATAATTAAAAAGTGAAACTAAAAATATAAATTAAAGTTTTCATCATTGCAGTTAAGTCTGGTGATGTATATTGCTTTAAATTGTAATATAGGTGAATATTTCTTTAAATCAGTAAAAAACCACAAGGTCATTAACTGTTGTAAAAGTACAGTACTTTAAAAACTTGGAACTTAAACCGATGAATATGATTGTATGCTGATGCATGCCTACTGAAAGTATTGGTCTCACACCCCTTGAGATCTCAGAGACATGCTCTAGCATCTGGTCTTCAATTTCTTATCTATTTATCAATGCAAAAAAATTATACTTTGTACATGTTGCCACATAGATCAAATTTCTGGTTTTGTGGTCCTCATATGCACTCATTTTCTAAGGCCTACCAGACACTGGATGTAAAAATGCATCAGGTACCTTAATATGCTTGCAACAAACATAGTTAAAGAAAGGTACATTTCTTGTATTACAGTTGATTGTACTGTCAAGTCATTATTGTAACAAAAACATTGTTTCCTGCATTTCTTGATTATATATCTGGAGTGCGATCGGCCCTTATTTGTATTTCATTGGATGAGATCATGTCCTGAAAATCTCTGCTTTAAGAAACCGGGAAACCCATAACAAAAGGGGTGAACTACTCTATTACCGTTACAACTCCCTTGTAAATAAGCGCTACACAGAAATGCTATTTGTACACTATATACATATATACATTTTATATACATATATATATATATATATATAAAAAAAAATATATATATATATATATATATATATATATATATATATATATATATATATATGTGTGTGTGTGTGTGTGTGTGTATACAGATGTACATATAAATATATATATGTATCCCCTGTGTGTTGTTGAATGTATTTTGGTCTACAAATGCTAGGAATGGCCCAGAAAGTTGAAGGTACAGATAGCTGAATGTCCAAAATGTCGATGGCTTGGTTAATTTAGACATCTGAGTGAGGTTTGGAGGGGGTGAGTGTTTCTGAGTGCATTTGGTGTTAAGTTGAGGGTGGGGTAGGTGAGGGAGGATAGGTTTTGTATGTTTGTGTGTGAGTTGTTTATTTTAGGGTTACAGTCAGGGTTAAGTATGGGAATAGATGTAGTGTTAGTAGTGTGTGTGTGTTTGTGTGTCCGAGTATGTCTTGTGTAGTGACAGTGTTACAGGAAGGTTTTTTGTAAGGTAAGGTGTAGGATTAGGGTTGGGGCAGGGATAGAATTAGCATGCATTAGTAAGGTGGTAAATCAAACAGTCCAGCTATGACTTGGGCCAGAGACCTAAATCTGCACAAATATATAAATAAGACTAGACAGAGGTATACATTTGTCACTTAGCACCTACCCCTTCTGGAGCAAACTCCCTCTCTTTATTAAGCAGCGTGACACACTATCTTTGTTTAAAAAAAAGAGCTGGACAACTGGGTTGATATTCAGAAATTCATCTCTGATATGACTGACCTGACCGTCCATGAAAAGAGATGGCAAGGCCTAAGAATGGGTATTGGAAAGGTGGAAATAGCTGTGAGACTCAGTTGCTTTGTAACTCCTGTGATCCCACTGTGATTTTTATATTTATTGGTGATAGCTTTTTTATATGTTTGTAATCACTTTTTTTAGATGATTTTGATTTTCAGTAATATTTCACTGATGAGACTTTTCTGTGTGTTTTTTGTCAATCAATCCCATTGGCTAAGTTTGGTTAGAATTAGGGCAGTGACATGGTAACATTTATTTTGATTTTGTAAGTCACCCCTGCACCACCTTATTAATGTGTGCCATCTCTAACTTTAACCCTGCACCCTGCCCTAACCCTAACTATACACATTACCTTAAAAACAAACTTTCCATAACACTACCACTAAGCAAGACAGGCTCAGACAGATGCACGCACACACACACACACACACACACACACACACACACACACACACACACACACACACACACACACACACACACACACACACACACACACACAAAACACTAAAGCTATCTGTCCCCTTATCCAGTTCTTATTCTCACCCTAACCTGGAAACACTTGCACAATCAACAAATCTATCCCCTTACCTAAACTACACTCTTAACTTAACCTACAAACACTCATACAAACACTAGATCTATCCCTATACCTATCACCTACCGTAATCCTAACCCACAAATGCACACATGCACACACCCAAATCTAATACAAACCCATTTACCTGTTTCAGCAAAAAACACATTCAGCAATATGGTTGTTAGATAAACTGAACTTTTGCACAAAAGAACTGACAGGTATCGCTTAAAGGTTCATTTGTACTGTTGAAGCTTTAATGATGCTTTAAGTAAAACCGATACTATCTACAAGGTTCTTCCACATTAAATCACTTTTAAACCTTTACTGTGTGATAGATTTTATTATATACGGTTTGAGTACTGAATGAAATGAAAACCCATTTAGTCACTCCTAACTAACCCATTCATATTGAAACAAACAGTTACTGAAAATCCTTGATATGTAAGCACAGAAAGATCACAAAAGATAACACTTTACTTTTGCAATCTTATAGAAAAATCACATCACCACATGTAGACCAAATTTGTTAGAATAGTGACAGGGTTACGAAAAGGGTTTTTATAAGATAATGTGCATGGTAGTGGTTAGGGATAGGGTTTTCCTTTTGCAGTCTTATGTAGGTTCAGTGTTTTGAGTTTTTGATATTCTGAATTTTCAAAGTGTTTTGTTGATGTTTGTATTGCATATGTTTTATAGTGTATTAGAACCTATTTTGGAATATAAAGACATTATTTCAGATATGTCATCTTGGATAGCGAAAGCCAGGGTACCATTTGGCTAGGTTTATATAGGCCCTAGGGCCAATAGCCTAGTAACTACCTATCAACCTACTAAATTAATAAGCTGGCATAATGTATTGATGTCATCTGTTTTATAAACAGTATTTTGACATAAATATTTTATAATTGCTTCAGCACCACGATTAGGAAGTTGTGTAAAAAGAGAGAGCCAACGTTCAATGTAACAAAATAAAAATCACAAATTGTATTTTGTTTCCACCAACTAGATAATGGTTTCAAAAATTCATCATTGCCCTTAATAAAGCCAGCCACGCCTTTCATCAAACCCTTCAGTCTATGTTCAAAGTATAAGCTCCTGGCTAAACAGTAAGTCATCATGGGGATGATCAAAAGTTATGTATTTTTAGAAAGGGCAGGGCACACTGTTTTTCTAGGACAGAGTACCTGAAAGTTCAGTATAATTCTTTTGTTGGCTACCCATATTTTTTGATGGTTACAGTTTCACCATCATGGCTGTCTTGATTTACTTCAAAGATAGTAATTGATTTGTATGAAAACTTAGCATTTCATAAACTATTAACAGCATCATTTAGTATTTCTCCTTGCCCATAACAATCATGGCACCCCCTTCTGTCTGCATTCTTTATTACTATTTTGTCACTGGATATCAAATTCTCTAAGTCTGTAATTTCAGTTATTATAAGATTAGAATACTCCTTTATACCATTATTGTAAAATTCAGAAATATCCTTTTCGCAAGTATGAACAAAAGCACTGAAATAGGGTGTGCATTTGATATGAAAGTACTAGGTTTGTTTGAAGTTGATTATAATTTTGTTGCAAATTATTGGGAACCAATATTCTTTTAAGTTTAGTAACATTTTCTACATGATCACAAGTCACTGGAGCAAAACTATGTCTCTTACTAAGAGTGCTAAGCCCAATTTTCACTCAGGATATAGTTTGATAAGTTCTGAACACTGTTTATCCCACTAAAAGATGCTGTTAATAATGTGATGTAAGTTTATGTCCATAGAGTGAATATTGGTTATTTTATTTATTTATTTATTTATTTTTGAAAGTGTGAGTTGAAGCAGAACTGGTTCCTTCATTGCTAAGTAGACCAGATAGAGGTCACCTTTGAAAATTCTGTAAGAGATGGAATAAATGGGGTGGGACTTTTAGTCAGTCTGTATAACTTAACAAGCTTATTCTCAATATTTTCTTGGGCAGGAATCAATATGGCTTTCCAAGTTATGCAAAATATTTGGGTGTATACAGGCCAAATGGGACTTTGTCTGCTATTATGTGTTCAATTAGGGAGGGGGGGACTGACTTCCTTCAATCTAGAGGATATGTATTTAGTAATCAGCTAGGTAAGGTAGAAGGATTTCCTAATAACAGTTAAAAATGATGGTTAAATGAGAGTTTATTGTCTGTCACTGTGCAAAAGTGTCTAATAACAATATCTGCTCTGAGGAGGGAATCATTTATGTACTAATTGCACGGGTGTTCTATTGTCCCTATACTATATTTATTAGTGCCCAAAACAAAACAAAAAATAATTGGGGAACTGGGTGCAAAATTAGGGACACTTTTTAAATATTGCTATTATTTATTTATTTTTCTTTGTTTGTTTGTTAGCCTGGTGAGTGGGCTGGTCAGAGACCATTTTCAGCTATAGCCTGGGCCATAAGGCAGCAACAAATTATACATATAATTACATCAGATTATATAAACAACATGCATACTGGATTGCAAAGAAACAAATTGCAATTTACAAACAAAAGCACTGTTAAGAACTAAGCACCACATAAGGTTTGAATTTCAGAATTACTCAGTCATTCATGAGGATAGCACACATGCATAACTGACACAGAAATCTCTATTAACTTAGAACTTCTGAAAAATGTTTTCAGTTTATAGTGGCTTGGAGCAACTTTCTGGAAGCGAAGTAGGGACGTCACTAAAAAATAAGATCATGACACCTAGTACTAGTGTGAAGTAAGGACTATTGTAGGGTACGAGTATTAGTAGGAGAGCTAATGACAACACTGAATTTACAGTCATCAGCAAACCTAGAAAGCAGCAGACCATTGCCATCAGCCTAGGCATCAGAGAAGTACATGCCAGTGAAGGGTAGACCCCGAACGGGTCAATGTGGTACACCAATGGTGAGAAATCTTTTGGAGTAAGGTGTGCCAAGAGCCCATATGGGTTCTGTCTATGCACCAGTTGGATATCTGGTAGTTTGCAGATGGGTTTATATTTTAAGATGGAGAACTTTACAGTATCAAGTTACTACTTGGCTAGCTCTGCCACTGTGTGCCAAATTCCTTAGTTAGATCCAGGTATGAAATTTACTCCAGTTTGCAATTATCCAGTACTTTACTCACTCTCACAAAAAACTACAGCTTTGGTATACAGAACCTATCCTTTAATAATGCAAAGTTAAAGAAGTTGAAGTAGTGTAGGCTGCCAATTTCATTATTTATGAGTCCCATTATAATATGTGCCATGACTTCACAAGTAACACTGTTGGACTTATTAGTTTGCATTTCTCAGTGTCAGTGGTAGGACCTGCTTCTCTACGTGTATCCCTAAGGATGTTCTCTGTAGCTCAGGCTTGTATCAGTTGAAGAGTTTGGGACTGAATAGGTTTAGAAGGAAATTAGTGCATCTGTATTTAGTACTGATAAGAGACAGATACATATTTGTCAGGATCCAGAGTTAGTGTTTTTAGTTTTGGAGATAGTATTTAAGACCTACTCAGAAGTAATTATGGGGAGAGGGGATGACTAAGGAGTAAGGGGTAAAAAGCAGGGATGGAGAGTAGGGAGAAATGATTTGAACTAAATTTATCTACTGGAGTATTATTCAATGGTTCAGGTTAAATTGTACCATTTCTTTAGTTCTGTGCAATGTCATGTGTTTTTTTGGTGATCCCTAACATAATTAATTCATCCCTTCCACATGAGTGTGCTCATCTGAAAAGTTGAGTCATTGTATGGCTTTCAACAGCATATTCATTTGTACAAGGACGTTATTGTAGTCCTGAGATGAGTAAGCTTGTCAGTGTTTTAAAATAGTTATTTCTTGCAGAACAGTGTAAATACATCCCTAAATCTAAAGTTTGCACGTGCATTAATATGTGGTATCTGTACCATATTAAAAGTGAATGTCTTTGTAAGAAATTTTACCCAAAAACTGGTCTCTCATTGAAATTCTACAGAAGCAATCAGAGTCTGAGACTATAATTCAGATCTAGTATCTGGACTCTGATTGCCATACAATTCAAAGCATCCATTTAGGTATATTTGTAAAAAAAAAATTGTACTACAAGAAATTTTTTTTAACATGGCACAATTTACAGTTTGGCCTCTGACCTCTTTTTCTGTGATTCTCCATCTTTACTGTCCACTCATATCCTGATCCTGTATGTACATGCATGCAGGAACCTTTGTTATCATTAGAAGGTCAGTGTAGACTGATTGTGTCTATGTGTGGGAGGAGTGAATGCTATAATTTGTTGTGGCACTCCAGTGGTTTGCAAGTATAAACAGAGGCAGTGATCCTTTGAAAGTGTTGATGAAGGGCCCTACATTTTAACTCACTGGTGCTTATAGCACCATTTCTGCATTTATGTGATGCATAAGTCAGCATAGCTCTATCATACCAGCTCCCCTTTGGTAGACTCCACTACCAGATTCAAAGGAAATTTATAAACATTTTTAAGTACACATACAAAAGCAGGGTTGCTAGAGCAGGGTAAAGTTCTGAGGAAATTGTTGGGTAAAATAGCATACCTGTTAACCACATAGCACAAGAATCATTGGCAATACCAAAAAATAAAGGCACAAAAATCAGAATAATTTTACATATTGTTCTAATCTGCTTAGAAAGTTGCTAGAATACCAGGTTTTGCATTAGTATGCATTTTAGGAATGAATAAGAAGCCTGAAACCCAGATATCACCTGTCAGTCAATGTCTTGCCAGAAAAAAAAATTAAGATATGATGCAAGATCTGTGACATTCTGTGGTACTGGGGAAAGCTGCAAATTGTGGATTTTATACTATAATTATTTTTTTTCTGTTTTTGTAGCTATTCATTACTTAATTCTTTTTAACTGAATTATTTCATCTAGTAGGGACATTAACATTTAATGCAACTTACAAACTTGTTTGTACTCGAGACTAAAATAGTGTGTGTGTGTGTGTGTGAGAGAGAGTGGGAGAGAGAGGGTGTGCATGTACGTGCGTATGTTGGGGCTTGTAATGTGTATGCATCCGTAAACAGCAAGCTAAAATTTAGTAAATTACAATGAGATCAGTACACGTCTGACAGCATTGACATAAACTATACACTGATGTTGACAGGATTGACATAAACTATATACTGATGTGATTGCTATGCATTTATTTATTAATCTGGTCACATCTGAGGTGTTCAAAGTCAATAATGTGGTTGTAATTGGTGGGCACATTTATGTGTGTTGGGGGTTTGCAGTGGGCTGCAGTGTATCTATCTGACACCATCAAGCTGAAATATACAGTGGGTAAATGTGTTTTTGCTTTTCATGAGTTTCCTGGTTACCACTGTTATATGCACTGTGTAGATGCAAACTGCATTTTCAGAGGAGGTTTTTACAATGGAATGTTTTGGCAAATTCATTTGGTATTGGTAACCAGTATAAAATGCACTCATGCAATGCAGTCATTACAGTGTTGTGACTTTGTAATGGTAACCAGCATAAAAGGCACTGATGCAGTGCAGTCATTACAGTGTTGTGACTTTGTACTGGTAACCAGTATAAAATGCACTGATGCAGTGCAGTCATTACAGTGTTGTGACTTTGTACTGGTAACCAGTATAAAATACACTCATGCAATGCAGTCATTACAGTGTTGTGACTTTGTAATGTTAACCAGTATAAAATACACTGATGCAGTGCAGTCATTACAGTGTTGTGACTTTGTAATGTTAAAGTTGTGGCAGAGTCCACTTGGAAGAATTGTGCAATAACATTCCATTTTCACAATCAGCACAATAGTTCATGAGTCCCTCGAGACAAACATTAGATGGGTAGTTAGTCATATACTATGATTTGATTTCTTTCAAATGAGAATGTGTGCTATTAATAATTCTATGATTTGATTTTTTTCAAATGTGAATATGTGTGCTATTAATAATTCTTTTAGTTTACTCTACAAGGAGGATGTGTGTTACTTCATGTTATTAAACGAAAGCTTGCATTATGCTGGGAAACCTCTGACTGCCACCTGGTTGTGTCTACCTACCACCACTTTGCAGATATTTACATTTGTTTAGCAATAAATATAATATTTATGTATATGTTAATATTTTATGTAAAGCTCTCAAACAATGTCAGCATAATAGCACTGCAGAACAGCATTTCACAGCATAGTTCAGCACATACTAGGCATGTGCTGACCCAAATACAGGGCCACAGTGTCATTTTTGCAAGAAAAGTGTGATTTCTCTTTATGCCAAGTTATGTTTATATGTGGTATATTAATTTTGAATATTTTATATATATATATATATATATATATATATATATATATATATATATATAAATATAAGAGGGAGAGAGTAATTCATGGCATCAAATGAAAGTTTACATAATGTTGCAAAAGTTGCCACTGATACCTGCTGTCTGCCTACTAATTGTTTGTAGATACTTTCAACTATTTTAATAATAAAATATATATCTATGTCTAAATATAATATTTCTGTAAATAACTAAGGCACTATCTACCTGGACAGATTGTGGAACAGCATTTCACATGCTCACTCACCTTACAGATCAAGAATGGTGTCTATACCTCTCAAGTGCACCGAATTACTCTGTTTTTACCGAGTTTTTCGGTTCAAATAATGGGATGCTACAATTCCCGAATGGCACCCCTTCATTCCTGATTTTTAAAATATTTTGAGCTGATGTCATCCCGTGCGCGATGACATCAGCTCCATCAGCCTGTCGGAATTGAGCTCATTCAGCTCAAGGGCACACATTTCCGGCTGGTTGTGGAAATAACTATTTCTGGTACTGCCGTGCCGTGAACTGAACTGACTTAAGAATCACACAGGTATGAGGTATTATTGTATGTAATTGAAGTGCTTCTCTCGCAGACTTATGTGAACTCGGTCAACTCGCTGCTTTTTCATTAACTGAAGTCATTTGGTCATATTTGTTGAGCTCTTTCGCTAACTGAAGTTATTGTTAAGTTTCTCAGCCGTTTCTTCTAACTGCTTTTGGTCGTATTTGTTGAAAGGACTGCTTGAAATGTGCTGTGTCTCTGTGGGAGGTTAGTGACTTGTTGAAAGTATTTCAAGAGGTTGGAAGAGGGATTAATCTGCTAGTTTCATGAATTTTTTATGAATGTCATTAAGGTTTGGATTTAGTTTGAAGTGTTTATGATTTTCCTCATGGCTTTCACTGTGATAATTTAGAGTAAAATCTTGGCATATTGGCTGGTCAGTAGGAGTAGACTATTATTGTTGTTAGGGGATCTGGGACAGTGTTTGAGAGATGTTGTTTATTATGGAAGTGGGAAATGTTATGGCCTTTATCAATTCAAGAAACTGTGCCGGTCATGTGTAGGGGCTAGGGGAAGATGATTTTGTTATTTTTGAATTGTGCTACGTGTTGTTACTTTTCAGAACGGCTTAGGAATATGACCAAGAGAGTTTGATATGAAGGTTAGTGTATTTACATTCCTTGATGGCATATTTGCATTTCTTTTCTAGCTCATAAAATATGTTCTGGTATTTAGAACTGTTTGTTCATTACCATATTCTAATTTCTGCTGTTCAGTAGGGATTTTATTGATGTAATGCATGAGCATTGTTCCCATGTACCTTAATTTTAGTGAAGGTGAAGTGTTTATTTAACATCAGTATTATACCAGCTGAATTAAAGTAGTGGAGAGTAACATTTGAATTTTGAGTTGTATTTGTGAGGTCAGTCAGCTTGCTTTTAGGTCAGAGATAACGTCATCCTCTCTAGTTTTAGAAATTATTTTAAAGTTTAAAGTGTCATTGTGGAGGTGATCACTTATGCTGGGGAAGGTGGACATATTTTATATACACCGAAATGTGGAGCTTGGTCTTCTGGGGTTGATAACTTCTTGGGTAAGGCTATTTTTGGCTGAAATGTTGATTTGTGGATGTTTTGATCCAAGTATATCCATGTTGAACTCTGCAGTGATGATGACTTTTTGTTGCTGCATAAGTTTAGTATACTGCTTAGTGTTCCCTTGAAGAAACTTAATGGATTCTGTAGGCGGTGTATAGACTGACTGTATATATGGCTTATTATAGCATTTATTGAATTAAAGGCTGTTATCCATTTGGCTGCATTTCAAGTTACAAGAGCTTTTGACTTAAGAAAGAAGATGAAAACTTGATTTTTTTAAATGATCAACATTGTTTCTCCACCAGTTTTAGGACGGTAGTTATTTGAACCATAGTAAGGGGCAATGATTGTTTAATTATATTTTTGTTATTGCTGATGTATCAGCATTATGTGCTGTTGTCCATGCTTCAGGTAAGTCTGCTTTACTTTATAATGCTTCACACATCAGTTGTGGATATTTAAAGATTGCCAACAGGTATTTAGCTGCTGGTGGGGAACTGGTGTGTGTGTGTGTTAGCTGCTGGTGGGGAACTGGTGTGTGTGTGTGTTAGCTGCTGGTGGGGAACTGGTGTGTGTGTGTGTGTGTGTGTGTGTGTGTGTGTGTGTGTGTGTGTGTGTGTGTGTGTGTGTGTGTGTTAGCTGCTGGTGGGAACTGGTGTGTGTGTGTGTGTGTGTGTGTGTGTGTGTGTGTGTGTGTGTGTGTGTTAGCTGCTGGTGGGGAACTGGTGTGTGTGTGTGTTAGCTGCTGGTGGGGAACTGGTGTGTGTGTGTGTGTTAGCTGCTGGTGGGGAACTGGTGTGTGTGTGTGTGTGTGTGTTAGCTGCTGGTGGGGAACTGGTGTGTGTGTTAGCTGCTGGTGGGGAACTGGTGTGTGTGTTTGTGTGTTTGCTGGTGGGGAACTGGTGTGTGTGTGTGTGTGTGTGTGTGTGTGTGTTAGCTGCTGGTGGGGAACTGGTGTGTGTGTGTGTGTGTGTTAGCTGCTGGTGGGGAACTGGTGTGTGTGTGTGTGCGTGTGTGCGTGTGTGCGTGTGTGCGTGTGTGTGTGTGTGTTAGCTGCTGATAGGGAACTGGTGTGCGTGTGTGTTAGCTGCTGGTGGGGAACTGGTGTGTTTGTGTGTGTGTTAGCTGGTGAGGAACTGGTGTGTGTGTGTGTGTGTGTGTGTGTGTGTGTGTGTGTGTGTGTGTGTGTGTGTGTGTGTGTGTGTTAGCTGCTGGTGGGGAACTGGTGTGTGTGTGTGTTAGCTGCTGGTGGGGAACTGGTGTGTGTGTGTGTGTGTGTGTGTGCGTTAGCTGATGGTGGGGAACTGGTGTGTGTGTGTGTGTGTTAGCTGCTGGTGGGGAACTGGTGTGTGTGTGTGTGTGTGTGTGTGTGTGTGTGTGTGTGTGTGTGTGTGTGTGTGTGTGTGTGTGTGTGTGTGTGTTAGCTGCGGTGGGGAACTCGTGTAAAAGATCAGTGTTTGAATTGAAAGTTGTCCTTATTTTGGGGCTGTATTCCCCCATTATTGGCTTTGTCCAGATTTTTTGTGCTAAGAGGTTGAGAGCTATGGTGAGAAGTGAGAACTGAATTCACTAAATGATGGTCATTTAAGTTTCAGTCTTCCTGTCTTTCTGGGAACTGCTGATTTGGCATTGTGGTATGTTGCTGTGACTGTAGTGCACATCCTGGGTTCAAGACTTGGCAGTGAAATACATGGTGATAACACATTTTATTCTAGCAACTTTCCAAAATTATACAAGCAATGCTTAAAATGTGTCCCTGGTTTTTGGCCTTTTGTCCCCCCCCCCCCAAAAAAAAATTAAATTGAAAATAAGTGCGAGAAGCTGTATAAGATGCCTATGGCTTACACTACTGTCATGTTCTCTCTCTCTCTTTTTATATACTCTGTGGTATCAAATGAGGAAAGCATACACAATGCTGGAAAAAGTTTGCACCGATAGGCGATGTTTAACTAGAGCTATGCTGATATTAATATAATCATTGCAATGAGAAATATCTGCTGAATAACTTTCATATTTTAACTTTTTGTAACCTTTATAGTTTTTGAGATAAATATATTTGTTTACAAGTAGGGTGGAAAACTGCATTCTCAGAATTTTAGCTCAGGTGACAGCTGTCCAGACAGGAAATCTGCAAGTGTCAGGAGGTGTAGAATTCCACTAAGGCTAGGTGTAGAAGAGTTAATGCAATTTAACTACAAAATATTTGCCATAATTTTCTGTAGCTTTAGTGGCTATTTTGTATGACATTTAGATGTCAACTAATCATAATTTTGCTGCTTTTGTTCAGCTGAAGTTTTATACAATGTTTCTTTATATTTGAGCCCATTTTTATGGTGTTTAAGAATCATAATGTTTCTGCTACTCTGTTTGTGTGGTGTTATGCTTTATACAGCAACTTCCTGTCTCTGAGCTCACTGCCATGAGTTTCTATTGCTTATGATAAGCAGTGCTGTAAAAATGCTAACAACAATATGGACAATTGTTTCTTGTAACTGTATTTATTTAGCTTCATGCACTGTACTTTTACTTGTTTTTGCTATACTATTTGTGTATTTTTTCTGACTGTATAATAGCCTTACAGATATAATACTATGTTACTTTTAATATTGTTAGTGTATCTGGGATTGCTGTATTATGTTTTACAGTTTTGGACCTGATATGTATTTATTGTTGTTACATAATAACATTTTTTGCATTTACTGTTGGATTCCTGTATTTTTTAAGAGGGAGTTGAATAGGACCTTCCATTTTATTTCAGAAAAGAGATTTGCAATAGTTACTGTATCTTAAGCATTTTGTTACAGATCTGTCTGTGGAAAGTTGTACTTCTCATAGAGAAAGAATCTGCTGTGGCAGGATCTAATATAGAATGTATGTGGATGTACCTGTTCATTTGACAGGTTTTGATGGCTCCTGGAAGGTTGTGGCTTCTTGCTTCTGATTTTCTACTTGGATCTCTGATAGATGCTGACAGTGTCTGACTGCTTATAAAGCTATAGGCAAACTGCCTGCTTTCATTATTTCTCTGCTTTTTTCTATTGCACTTCATGGGTGCTCAGCAGATATGGATATATGGAAGACAACAGTCTGCGGATGAAACCATAGAGCAGCATATCACAGTAAAGTGATAACTGATGGAGCTGGGATCATGCAATTGTGTCTGACATTAGCAGACTGACACATGTTATTCTGGCCATTCCATTTACTGACTATGTGTCTAAAGCAAGACTGATGTACAGTGAAATCCTTGTGGGTAGAGTAGCATTCCTGGCTGCATTTGTGCCCAGTCTCCTATTTGAATTTCTACAAAATGTCCTTTTTTATGTAAACTACTGTAGGTGAACTAATATATGTCCTCTTATGTAGATCCATTTACTTAGAAGTGTTAAGTGCCACAGTCTCTCAGTAAGCATTATGCATAGTTTTCCATTGGTGAAGTTCAGCCAAACTTTTTTTTTATTTTTTGGTCACTTTACCCATGCAGCCTGTTGATCGCTAACACATTCCCAGTCGTTTAGCCCATTCATTCCCTACTGCTGTGATGAGGGTTGGCCAGGAAGGGCTAGCATTCAGACACCCTTCAGAGGTGGTTTGTGATTTTTTTTTCTGACTTAACATCCCTGCACATATTTGGCAGAGCATTGGTAAGGGGACATCCTAACTGTGAAGGGCATCCCATCATTTTCCTCAAGGAGTAGTCCCTTCAAGCAGTCTTGCCCCTTCCTTGGAATCACAGGCATTAGTTTTTACAGTCTCTTCCAGGGAAATTATATCTATGCAGTGTACTTCCAAATTAGTACAATTCCTCCTCCCCCTGAGAGAGAAGAATGGGGCATGTGCCTTCACTCTTCCCCCTCCTTTCCTGGCTCATCCAGTGTTGGGTCAGTCATCTGGGTCTCAGTTAGGGCTTCATCCTTCTGCATCATGGAGCCAAGCTTTTTCAGCTGAACTTTTCCTCCCTATGCAGACTGCAATAATGGTTGAGAATGTTTTTGAGTTTTTCATTGCATTATAAGTAAAACTCTTGTATATTTTGCCTGACTTTCATATATTTTTTTTTCATTTGAATTATGCCTCTCCATTATTTTAGGCTCCTAAGACGTGAAGTACATTACATGAAGATCAGGTTGTGCATGTTTACTGACACCTGAAATCACTAGCTAAATGCATGTCAAAGATGAGCTCTTGTATTATTGTGCAAAATTTGCAGTTAGATTTGGTTCAGTAACAATGATATTGTCTTATTGCTTAGTATGCCCAATGGTTTTATATAGCCATTTGGATGCTCTGTTGTTTTCTATTTGGTTCCCTGCAAACGTGTACAATTTGAATTTGTTCCGACAGGCAAGCTTTCTGCATCCCTGATTCACAGCAAGCTGACTGGATGTGTTAGATGTTGCGGTCTCAATGTTTTGAATTTAGATGTTATATGTATGTATATATATATATATATATATATATATATATATATATATATATAAAATCCATCGAATGTGCATTTCACCAAATGTGAAACATCTGAGCACACTGAAAGTGTGCTAAAAAAAAAAAAAGAAAAACTTTGGGGAATGTCCATTGCTGAGATCGTAGTACAGTGGGGATAAGGGAATATTCCCTTTTCCCCACTGTAGTGCGATCTTGGAGTGAGAATATAAAAGTAGGGGGATGTGGGGGTGCAGGGGGCTTGCCTCTCCTGCATAAACGTGAGTTTTATATATATATATATATATATATATATATATATATATATATATATATATATATATATATATATATTTTTTTTTTAATTTTGTTATATATTTTTCTTTTGGCACAGTTTCGCAAAAGTGCTTTTTTAGTTAAAAGTACTTTTGCTAAAGTGTGTTCGGTTGTTGTGGTTTTGGTTAGGTAGGATTTCGTGCAATAGTACAAGATCCACATATATATATATATATATATATATATATATATATATATATATATGTGTGTGTTTGTGTGTGTGTGTTTATACAGTATATATATATATATATATATATATATATATATATGGGTCTACAGAAAATAGTCGACTTCCCACAATCTTGAACTTCATATGGCTGACCCCATATAGATTGAATTTGTAAAACCTCGACCAGACTGCATGGATATCTGCATTCAGCGCATAACGGGAATATTTCCCATTACTGCACTGTAGTGCGATTTCAAAGTTAGTATATTTAAGTAGGGGGGTGTGGGGGGCGCAACACTATTTCTTTTGTTTTTTGCCAGTTCGGAAAACCAGCTTTCGTGATAATGCTCTTTTGCAGTAGTGCAGTTTCACTCTTATGGGTGTCATTGTTGCTTGTTCGAGATTTTGGGATTTCGAGCAAGCAACATAGACCCATATATATATATATATATATATATATATATATATATATATATATATATATATATCGATACACACACACATACATGCTCTTTGGTGTTGCTCTATCCAAGACCAGGATACATCTTTATGTGTCTGCTCTCTGAGCGGTGATGAAAGTTGGCTCAAGTCTTGAATAAACTTTCCCAGGTAGTTGACCATGCCAAGAAAATGTTGCAGGGATTGAACATTGTCTGGAGCTAGTATCCTAAGAATGGCTGTTTGTTTTGAAGGGTCTGGTTGTAAGCCTGTACTAGTGAATAAATGAGCAACATAAGAAACTTCTTTTAGCCTGAATTTGCATTTGTGTGGACTGAGCTTAAGATTCACTTGATGTGCCCTTTCTAGAACTTTTGTGAGGTTTCTGTTATGTTCTGCTTCATCACAACCTCCTACTAGTATGTCGTCTACTATGATAGCACAAGGATATCCAGAAAAAATTTGCTCCATTACTCGTTGAAAAACTTCACTTGCAGAATTTATCACAAATGGCATTCTCAAAAATCTGTACCTGCCAAACAGAATACTAAAAGTGGTGAGCAATGAGGATTTCTTGTCAAGCTGAATTTGTCAAAATTAATTCTTTGCATCCAAGTCAGAAAAAATAGTGGCATTTAGCATCAAGACTGCAACTTCTTTGACTATGCACATTGGATTATGAGGTATTTTTAGTCCTTTTGCTCTTGTTGGGCTTTGTTTTTTTTGATTTTTAGTGCTTTGTTCAAATCTCATGGATCAACACATATTCTGATGTCATCTGAGCTTTTCTTATGAGCTACCACCATGGATGATATCCATTCAGTTGGAGTTTCAGCTGGACAAATCACACCTTGTTGCATTATTTTATCTAACTTGGCTTTATTTCTGTCCTACATGACTATTGGAACTTTATGTGCTGGCCTGATAACTGGACTTATCTCTGGGTCTAACTTCATGGCATACACAACTGGAAGTTTGCCTAGTTTGTCTTCGAAAAGATCAGCATAGGAAGAAAAATGTACTGGGCAAAATTAGAATAGTGGTCTTTTAAGCTAACATTGTGGACTTCCTTATTAAATGAAAGCAGTCCCATTTTCAAACTATCTCTGAGCCCTAATAATGACCGGATGTGCCTATTGACCACATAAAATACGTTGTAACGTCTCCCAGCAGAGTAACATGAAAGCACTAGTGAGTCTTCCGTTTGAATTTCTTCACCTCCATAAGCAACAAGCTTCGTACACCATGCCAAATCAAACCTTTCTCCATGACACACTCTAGCAAATGTTTTTGCTGACATATTGCACTAGGAACCTGTGTCAACCTTGAGCTCTGTGGGTTTGCTGTTTATCTGAACAGTACAAAATTCTTCATTCTTTGCCCTTAAATCTACTGCATTAACCATTTCATGAAGCACTGACACACCATCAACATAAAGAGTAGAATTGCCACTGTCTAACTGATCAACTCGTTTTTTTTAAATATTCCCTTTTAATAAAAGAATGTGGCCTTTTAATTTGCAAACCGTTTTGAAATTATCCCATTTATTACATTTGTGGCATTGCTGACCAAAAGCTAGTAAGTTTTCCCTTTTAGATTCATGGCTGCCACCACAGTTACGACATTTGGCAATGAAACTAGGTTGGGGCCCATGCTTTGAGTTTGCTGACTTACTGTTTTGCTTCACTGAGACTGTGCAACTTCTAGAATTTGCTAGACAGTTCTGGGGTTTACCAGTGAGTGCTGCAGGGATTACAGTTGCTGCTATGTGCTTAGGCGTGTTTCTTTTAACCACTTGCTTTATAATATCAACATGATCTTTATCACTCTGCCTTCAAGAGCTACTCTGATTTATAAGCATTTTTGTGTGCTTTTCTGTGAGCTCGTATATCTGACAAATCTCAATGGCCTTATTCAAAGTTAAATTACTGTCATGAAAAAAAATATTTCTTGCAGCATCATCTTTAATGCCACATACAAGTCTGTCTTTTATCAGCTCATCCCTTAAATCACCAAACCTGCACATTTTAGCTTTATTTCTTAGGTCAGTTATATATGCTGCAAATGTTTCACCAGGCTTTTGATCCCTTGTGTAAACTAAGTGCCTTTCCATTGTAACATTTGTCTGGGGGTTACACTTTTCTCTAAATTTATGTTTTAAGCATTCTGGGTCCTCCCTTGACTCAGCCTGTACAACAATATGACGATTTCCCCCCTCTCCTGTATAGATAGCAGGTGCATACACAAAAAAACATTCCCTTTCAGTGGCTTCTGACCCAGCTAAATTAAGTAGAATGAATGCCTTTGTATGGTCATCTTTATCAGAAAATGCAACCTGTATGAAAATGTTGTACTCTTGCTCAAACACTCTCCAGTTCTCAGCAATATTACTGTCAAACACAAGTGCAATGGGTTTTCAAAATCTGTCTGCCATGCCCACAAAGTATATACAAATACACTGGAAATATGGCCCTTGTAATTATGCACAAACAAACAGTTCTTTCTGTGAACTTGTAACAACATTCAAATGCACAATAAACTCTTTGAATACTGTACTTTGCAAAATATGCTCTGTAATGGCTGTATTCTGCAAAATAACTTTACTGTAACACTGCACAAACATGCAAACACTTTATACACTTCTGATAACTTGGACAGCTTTGCTTAATATGAAAAATATAGATTCGCAAAGCATATATTGAAAAATGCAGCATTTTCCCTTATTTTATTTATTTTATGCAATTCAGACTTTATTTCAAACTTTTACTGTAGTAATTCAAATACTTTTATCAGTATCGTACATATCTGTTTATGAAAATATAATTTAGAGCGTTCTGTATGCCTCATTTCATATTATGCAAAAAGAAATAGTGCTGAGCAAGTTTAATACCCGAAATAAGTTTCTGACCTGTTTTGTGAAGTTTACACATTTTAGGGATGATTCACTCCTTTATATGAGCTGCGTGCCTCTCGGTCTTGCTTCTGGATCCAATTCTGCCACCATTTCTTTTTAGATATGCCACTTCTGATATCATGTCTCTCATTTGTCTCTAGTACATATAACAAAAGGATTGAGGTTTTGTTTAGATGTTTTAATACATGAAAACACATCAGGATGGATAGCAATTTCATTAAATATGACTAGTTAACAGACTACATACATACATACATGCTTACATCTCAACAGCTTACTACAAAATGGCAGTCAGACTTGCATGTGCTCAGTATTTATACACTTGTGCAAGCCCTTGGATAGCTTCTTAAAGGTATATACACAGACATTGATCTGCACTAACTGTCCCCCCCCCACTCCCTCATAGCAACTTGTTTTGGTCCGGGGTGAGCATGCAATGTAAGCAAGCAGTGTATCACCCTGCTTCCTTAGCAGCTTAGCCAGGACTGATTCCCACCTTGTGGACCACTCCTCAGTGATGTCCTCAGTTTCCACCATGGATCATCACAAAGAAAACCTTAAGTACTACCCTCCCTCCCTCCTGGTTAGGTATGCTCTTCCCTCCCTCCCTCCTTGTTGATCGGTCAGTCACCCGAGCTGCTAATTTAACCTGGGTCATAGTCAGGGCTTTATCCCCCTATATCACTGGAGCAGCACAAATAATCCTATATCAACTTCTATAAAAATGGTAAATCAGCTTTTGATAAAAATGTAATAATGATTGGTGAATCAGTTGTCAGGCATACAGCTCCCAGCTCACTAGACTGGGCAAGGATAAAGTTACTGTCAGCTGCCTTTTGGTGCCAGGATCACTGACATCACAAGGGCTCTCAGTATCCTTTCCTGGGACAAATATGACTGTAGTGTGGTGGTGATCTATGCTGGAATGAATGACCTGGGACATAAAGCCCCAAGAGACATGCAGAGAACATGTCACATGTTGGAACTCTCTAGGCATGTAATGTATGCTGGTAAGACTCTGGTCCTGAGTGAAATCTGTCCTTCACCAGGAATGATGCTTAGGTATAAAGGGAAAGTAAATGGCTTTAACAAATGGCTTACTAGCTTATGTCATTCTAGTATGTATCAGCTTCAAACAAGATGACTGATCGATAGTCCTACTTGTTTTGCAAGGGATGGCCTGCATCTTTTATTTGGGCTTTTTTTCACACAGACAAAAGCCCTTCCTGTTATTGAAGTGCTTTTTTAGGCTGCGTCCATATAATAAACATATCAACTTAGCAAATTCATCTAATATCAAACTGGATTGCATTAAGATGGCTCTTTTCAACTCCAGGAGTCTCAATGACAAATTGCCCGATCTTGAGGTGCTCCTACATCTGGAATATGTCCATGTGCATATAGTTACAGAGACTTGGTTTAAATGTAAGGAAAATACTTCTTACATATTTGTGTTTTGTGTTTGCCATGCCTTCAAATCTTTTTGATACTGCACTGGTGTTTCCCTATTTATTAATGATCTTGTTTCATCAAGACATATACCCAGAGATATATAAACTAAGCTCCTAGAACTTCAGTTTACCATTATAACATGTTACAGAACCCACTCCATGTCTCTAGATGACCATGCTAGATTCCTGGAAGTTTTAGAAGAAATTTCAGTAGTAATATCTTCATAAACATAGGTGGCTTCAAATATCTGGACATAGATTGGAGTATTGTATCTCTAATGTAGAGTATGTCCAAAGTTTCTGAACTTTATGAATAGGAATTTTCCTGAAGTGAGTGAACCCATTAGAGACCCAAATATTCTGGATCTGTTTCTCACTAATATTGCTTCTTCCTGCTGCACTCCCTAAGTCTATCCTTCTCCAGTTACATTAGCCTATAAACTGGTGACATTTACCCTCAAAACTACCATGACCCTGTTACCAATGCCCCCTTAAGAACTTCAAAAACTGTGAACCCTGTACAGTTACATAATGAAATCCTCACATTTACTCATGATACTACTGTTGTTGACCTCAGTATAGGAGTGAACTTCATTAAGGAGGTTTATGCCTACTTAGTCAAATGTATGCATCTAGCAGTCCCCACTAGAGCCAATACAATGGGACATTTAAAAACAATCCCCATAGTGGTAAACTGACAGACAAATTGTAAGAAGAGAAAAATCTCCTTAAACTGCACAGTAAGGCTAGGACTCCATATAATGAGGCTAGAGAAGAAATATCAGTAAGTAAATGAACACCAATAAAGCAAATAATGAACAAAGATCATTTTATGAAGTGAAAAATAACTAGAAATCCTTCTGCAGCTATGTTAGAAAACTAAGAAATAACTCTCAAAATTGCTCTTAACTTTTCTTTAATGGATCCGCACATCAGCCCTAACAGCCGAATAAATATGCTATCAAACATGAATAAATATGCTGTCAAACATGTTCTTTGCAAATTTCACCTACAAAATACCTTTTCTATCACCACTCATCCCCAAATCCCTTACACCTGCTATCATCACTAAGGAATAAATAGTTAATGTATTAACAAAACAAGAAATGTTTCCTCCATGGGTCCTGACAACATACTTGGATGCCAGTTATACAGTGTCAAGTAGACTGTCACTGAAGCTCTCCTTAAACTGTTTAATCTAAGCCTAACCACAGGTTATGTTATTAAATTTCGGGGGCACTTCTGCAATAATATCTCTCCACAAGGTTTGCCCTACCATGGATCCTGGAAATCACAAATCAGATAGGAATGCAAATCTGATCTCTAAAGATATGAAACATATCATAACAGATCTCATTAATAATGGCATTCAGAATCTCGTTATGCTTTATCTCCAATAATTTGGCTTCATCAAAAGGAGATAACTGCCTGTTTATCTAATCATTGTTGACCAGGTTTGTCTATTTTTTCAGGGGAAACCCAAGGTGGTCTTTATATTACTAGGGCAAATTTGGCCAGGGCATCAGGGAACTTCCCCTACTTTTGGTAGTCGGGAGAAGGCTTTGTGTGTTACACATCCTGACTTCCTGTTTCCTGTCCAGGCATGGAGACAGCCATGAGTAACAGGGAGAAAA
Organism: Protopterus annectens; assembly: GCF_019279795.1. Classification (NCBI taxonomy): domain Eukaryota; kingdom Metazoa; phylum Chordata; order Ceratodontiformes; family Protopteridae; genus Protopterus; species Protopterus annectens. The sequence goes on along the minus strand of NC_056733.1, from coordinate 336,481,425 downwards.
CATGGCTGATTCAGCTTTTGCTGAAAATGAAATGAAATTTGTTGAAAATGTATTTGAATGGTGGAATCACTACCAGAAGTTTTTTTCTGATGCTGCAGGTGCAGAAAAAACAGTGACATGGGAGGAAAAGGTGATTGTAGCTGTAACAGAGATTGATTCAGAGGAAACCTTTCAGAGGAGATTGTTTGAAGGAGAGACAGTTACCTCTGAAAAATGCATAATTACATCCCTCCAGTTGGGGGGGGGGGGGTTGCAGGATGATTATTTGGAAGAAATGTTCAACCAAAGTGAGCCAGAAAGTGAAGCAGCAATTTCATGGAGCAACATCACGGAGAAAATAGAAGAATAACAAGGAGAAGAGACTGTGCCAGAAAAAGTTCAAGAGACAAAAACTTATATACAAACTGTGGGAGAAGGAGCAAAGAAGAAAGAATAAATAAAAGAAACAAAAAATAAGTATACAGTATATGTGAGCAGTAAAAAAGAACGTTTGGACAGGTATGAGGTTTGGGACTCTGTCACAGCACCTCTGGGTGTCAAAGCAAAAAAGGTAAGAGCATTTATTTTAATTAACAAAGAGACTTTTTGTGACTTGATATTTGAAAGTGGGCAGGCCATGGAAATGTTTTTGGGAGTATATGAGCAAAAGAAAAATATTTATCCATGGTCAAAATGTGGAGTGCAAGCTTTCTACAGACAAAAAAAAAGAATAATGATACAGTTTAGAACTGAAGTTGAAGCAAAAGAATGTAAAGAAATAATGGACACTACAAAAATATTTGATGAAAGGGGACTATGGTTTGGGAGATGGGAATGTGAGTAATACTGAAAATGGAAAATGATAATGTTATGCATATACCTAGTTTTATTAACATTCATGGTAATAGGACTTTTTTGAAATGCAGGGGTCAACCAAAGTCTTGTTATCTTTGTGGAAAAATGATCATTTATTCAATGAATATGATAGGAAAATATGTTATTTATGTGGTAAAACATGGCATAATGCAAAATGTGATTTAAAGTGCAAAACGTGTGGCAATACTGGCAACTCATGGCTAGAATATGAAATGAATGTGGAAGAAAATGAAGTTATAAAGGAGAGATAGAAGAAAGTGTTATACAAGAAAATGTAGAAAAAGGTGTGACTGATAAAGAGCTTATACATTAAATTAAAGAAAGTAACAAAGAAAAATAAACAGAGGAGACAAGTGAGGAAGAAGCTGATTGGTGCACAGTAAGAAATAAAAAGAATCCAATAGAGAAAATAGTTAAAGAAAGGAGAAGAACATTTAAAAATATAATGCTTAGAGGAAAATAAGAAAGGAAAAGGATAACATTTTATTATACTAAATGTTCTTAAAAGCTGAAAATATTAGCTTTAAATTTGAACAATATTAAAAGTCTTAAGAGGAGAATATGTATATTACAATGGTGTGCTACAGTAGATGCACATATTATTGTTTAATAGATATATTATTAACAGAGGAAGAAAGAAAACAAACTGAAAAACTTTGGAATGGTGTGGTAGTTTGGAACTTGGGGAAAGACATGTGCTCGGGAATATGTATATTATGTAAAGAAAGCATTAAAATATTAGATATAACCATAGTGGAACTAGGAAGAATTAAGGTAATAGACTTGAGATGGAAAAATATGTGTATAGAATTATAGCTTTGTATACATATGTAACAAGAGAGAGAAATGATGTTTAAAAATATTTTTGAGTAAGTTTGTGTAAATATGGACATTATAGTGGTGGGTGATTTTAACTGTAATTTAAGAAAAAATAAGAGCAATTGTGATGTTAAAATGGTTAAAGAAATTATGAGATGTGGGAAGTTAAGTGTGTAAGAATAACCACTGGACCTACAAAAGGAATGTAATTAGGACAGAAATTGATTATTTTTAAATATCTGATAGTTTACAAATTAAAAAAAGGAATTACGTATGCTGGATTTTCAGATCATATGGCTATATGGGTTAAAGTACACAAAAATGCAGAATATATAAGACTAAGAAAAGGAATAAAGAGAATTAACGAAAATTAATTAGATTTAGAAGAGAAACAAGAACTTATGGAATTATGGAAAAATCTTACAAATATGAGTGAGTTTTACGAGAACTGGATTGTTTGGTGGTTTAATTTTAAAGAGAAATATAAAAAGTGTTCTTAAAATATATATAAGGAAGAAAAGAAGAAAAGAAAAATAGCTATATGATATTAAGTCAAAAATATTCAGAGACTAATTAGAGAAGAAAAATCCTTTTATGAAAAAGTAAAAAGTATCTAAAATTAATCAAATCAAAATTAACAACTTGTTATAGAAACAAAAATATCATCTGCAAGGAGTAAAAAAGAGGTAGCAACTTATTTTAGTAAAATAATAAAAGAAGGAAAAATAATAAGAAAATTAAAGAAGAAGGAAGATAAGCAAATAAGGCTGCAAGAAGGAATGTACAAAATAATTAAAGAATACATATTGGAAATATTTGTTAAAAATAGAAGAAAACATAGAACAACTGTATAAAGGTGAAAAATTAAATAACAAAGATAATGAGTATTTAGAACAAAAAAAAAAAAACAACTATAAAATAATTGAATTAAATTCTAAAAGATATTACCATGAATTCTGAAATAGGACTGGACGAATTGAATATGGTATGTGGAAAGAAATGGAGTGGCAAAAATAATTTTTCTAGATGTTTTGAATAAATGGTTAGAAGCTAGAATTAAAGAGAAAATGATATGTACAGGAGTTATAAAATGTATATTTAAATAAAGAAATAAAGAGGAGATAACATTGAAGACCTACAACATTGAATAATACAGACTAGAACATTTTTATGAGAATAATAACAAAAAGGTTACACAAAATGGATAGAGTATTTGACCAAAATGTATGCAAAAGAAAAGGAAAAGGAAGTCAGGAGTTATTATGGATAATAAAATAAATAATTGATAATATCATAAATAAAAATGTAGAAGTGAAGTTTATGCTAGAGGATATAAAACCTATTATAATATTCAATGTAAATCATTATGGAGAATTTTGCAGGCATATACTGTAATGTAAGCAAAAAAATACCAAAACAAAAAAAAAAAAAAACAAACAGGTCAGGTACCTTAACCAGGAAACCAATATCAGTCACAAAAAGGTACCAGTTGGAGGTGCTGCTACATGTTTGTAAGCAAAAAAAAAAAAAATATTACAAGTAATTACAACTATTACAAGTAGTAAAATCTGTTTATGAAAGCAACTATGTGAAACTAAATGTAAATGGCTGGATTGGGGAATAAATAAAAGTAGAATGTGGTGTAAAGCAGGGCCGGCCAGCTAGTAGTGTAAATTTCTCATTAGTTATGAATGTAATAGTGAGGGAAATTAATACAATGTCAAGTAGTAGTGGATACAACATGACAAAGAAAGTATAGTTGCCAATAATGTATAATTATGCAGATGATATTGTACTAATTGTTAGGAATAAAGTATGGATGGAAAAAGTAAACAAATAATTAATTATAAATTTAAAGACATTGTTTTAAATATAAAGAAAGAGAAAAGTAAATTATTTGGTTTTGAAGGTATGATAAGTATTGAGTGCAATGTAAAGTTATAGATATATTAGAAATAATATTTGGAAGGAATGAATATAGACAACAACAATGAGATAATGTACTCAAAGAAGTAATGGATATGACTAGTTTTTGGAAATCATACAGATTTTGATATAAAAAAGCATAGTTATTGAACAGCATAATAATAAGAAAAGTTGCTTATGTTGCTAACATCTATATGATTCCTGTTAAGTATGAAAGGGAACTAATGATGATCATGTTTTCTTTTATATGTGGTTCTAGACTGAATCCAGTCAAGAGAGGGATTCTGTATATAAAAGAAGAGCAAGGAGGTTTGAGTTTAATAACCCAATAGTTACAGACAGCATCTTTAATTTTATATAAGATATTAAAAGGAATTATGAAGGAAAATAAAAACTTTGTAGAAATTATACTGTATTATAAATACAAAGAATTGTGGGAAGGACCAGAAGTTAAAAAAAGAAGTAAAAGCATTGTGAATGAAGAAACGAAAGAGTACCAAAACAAAATTGTGTTATGGAAAATAAAAAATAGAAAGGAATGGTACTTAAATATTATGAAAGCATTTTATTGCATTGATCCATGGAAGGATTTATAAAAAGATAAGAAAAAAACTTAATGATGAGATATAATAACTATAAAAAAGATTAAAGAGTGTAATGATTCTTTATGAAGATTGTATATTTGAAAATTGCCAGTTAAGGCAAATATGCCATAAAAAAGCAAAATATAACATGTAATAAATGTGGAGAGTTTGAAACTACTGGGCATGTGTTTTTGAAATGTGAAAGAGTTAATAATTTATGGAAAGAAATATGTTATGGACATGTAAACATATTAGGATGAAAACTTTGTTAAAATTTGAGCAAATATGATAGACTTTGGTTATTGTGGTGCATGAAAACAGGAAGAAGTGAAGAAAATAGTAATATTTTATGTATGATGGACTTTATGGAATGAGAGACTAAATGAAATTAAATACAATGGAAAATGGACTTTGATAAAGATTCTGGAGAAAATAATGTTTTGGTTGTGATAAAAAAATGGGGGAAATGCTTAAATTGAAGTTTATAATATATAGAAATTTGTAAATAAATGTAAATATGTAAATAATATGTAATGTCTATATCAATAAAAAAAACTGCACTTGGTATTGGGGGAAGAGTTTATGTGTGACACAGCTGATTTCCTGTTCCCATACCAGGTGTGGAGGTGGCCCAGAGGAACAGGGAGACAGGCTAGTAATTAGCTATGAACATATGAAACCTTGACTGTAAGGAAAAGGGAAAATGTAAATATTCTGTAAATGTGAATAGTAGTAAAAATATAGTAAGAAGAACAGGAATTTTGGAGTGGTGTAGTACATGTGATATAGATATAATTATATTAGAAGACACATGATTTTTAAAAAAAATGAAGAAAGATTACAAACAGATAAACTATGGGGAGGACAGATAATCTGGAATTAGGGAAATGAAAGATGTTCTGGAATATCTGTATTCTGTAGAAATACAGTGAAGATATTGGGTGCAACTTTAGCAAAAATGAGAAGATCAACCATTGTAGATTTAAAATGGAAAGCACAAGTACATAGAATTCTAACATTATATGTTTATACTAACTGTAAATAAAGGGAACACTTCATCTGATTTTAGAGTATGTAGTGATAAATATGAATATTATCATAACAGAAGACTTTAACTATGATTTAAGAGGCAAGAGTAAAAAGAAAGTAAGGAAATCATATAAGAAAAATGCTAGAAGTTATAAGATGTGGTAAGTTAAACTTTGGGACAAACATTTATGGACTTGCAAAATGGGTATGTATAGAACTGGAATAGATTATATTAAAGAAGAGATCAGAATATTTGGTTATAGGAGAAGGGAGGGGGTAGTTGAAACAAGATTTTCTGATCATTTTGCAATACGGCTAGAGAAAAAAAACAATGAATATATAAAAGCAGGAAAAGGAATAAAAAGGATAAATGAGAAAGCATGGACTGAAGAAGGAAATAGATTATTAATACAGTTATGGAGAGGTCATATTACTGTGAGAGCATTTTATAAAAATTGGTCTGAATGGTAGCTATTTAATGAAAAATATAAAAAAAAATGTTCTACAGTGGCAATATGATGTAAGAAAAGTAGAGAAAGAAAAATATAAAAGAACATAAAATGATGCATTGGAAGATTTAGAACACAATTATATTCTGACAAAGAAAAATAATTATTTGAATAAAATAAAAAAAAATACTGTTATGTAAGCAATTTTTACAGAGGAAAAAGAGAAGTATCAAGTTACTTAAAAAGATTTGTAAAGGAAGATGGTAGTGTAATGAGAGAAATAAAAAATGTAAAAGGAGAGCTAGGAAGAACTCAGGAAAAGATTCTGAATAGTGTAGTACAATATGCACAATAAATATTTAAAGAAAACAAAGAATGTAGTGAAAAAGCATGGAAAGTAAAAAAGTTAACAGAAAAAGAGAATAAAGAGATGGAAAATAAGATGTCTTAAAATGAGCTAGATAAAGTATTGGGACAAGTAAATATAGATTCTACTTCAGGCCCAAATGGAACACGGTATGATATGGATAAAAATTTTTAAGATTTTGAATGACTGGTTAAATGAAGGTTTTATGTATAAAGAATTATGTAGTGCAATACTTAAATTTATATGGAAGAAGGAAGAAGAAAATTACAAAAAATGGAGACCAGTAGTATTGAATAATAATGATTATAATAAGATCTTTATGAAAATAATACAAAAGAGATTTCAAACTAAAATGGAAAATATTATGGAAGATAACATATATAGTATAAAGGGGAAGGGTTGTCAAGAATTACTAATGATGATTAGAGAAACTGTGGATGATATGAACAGAAAATAAGTGAAATCATGGTAGGAGACCTCAAAAAGGCATTTGGCACAATTGAACATGAAATCTTATTAGTAATAATGACAGAATATAATACAAATGAGGAAGACAGGAAATTATATATATCAATGTATAGTAGTAATAAAGTAAAATACTTGTAAATGGCTGGTTAAGCCAGGAGGCCTATATGAAGAGTCATGTATGACAGGGATGTCCAATGAATTGTATGCTCTTTGCATTAGCTATGAATGTAATAGTATGTGAAGATAAATTACACAATTAAAGAGACGGGGTATATAACACCTGAAGGGTTATGAATTCCAGTTCTGTTAACATATGCAGATAACATTATACTAATTGGAGAAACAAAAGTTGGATAAAAGAAGTCATAATTTGCATAAATGAGTGTCTAGACATGATAGTGATGGCTTTAAACAGAGAGAAAAGTGAAGGTTTAAGTGAAGTAGTAAAGATTAGGTGTATATATTTTACAATGAAATTTCTGTGTTCTGTATAAAATTTATGAAAAAAGATGTAAGTAGAACTCCTTGGGAAAAACACTGGATGAAATAAAGCAAGCATGCCTTTTCTAGAGACCATGTAAATTATCATTCAGAAAAAAAGGCTTATTTGATAAGTTCAGTACTGATGGGAAAAATAGCAAGTGCATTTATGTTGCTAACAGTATTTGAAAATGAATTATTGAAGATATTTGTTATTTATATGATATTCTAGATTAAACCCAACAAAAGAGGAGTTTTGTATGTAAATAAAGAATAATGAGGTTTAGAGTTAATTGACCCAGTGGTATATGCTGCTTCATTAAATTTGTACAAAATGTCAAAGTGAATAAATGAAAATGAGAGAATAGTAGTAAAACTGAATAAATACAAGTATGATACATTTTGGATTTGATAAAAAAAGAGTAAAAGAGAAATATTGTATGAATGAAGAAATAGAATGTTACAAAGAAAAAATATTTTTGTGGAAATAAAAATTGATGATATATAAAAGATAGAAAAGTATGGTATAAGAATATAATGATAAAACATTACTGTGTAAAACCATGAGAAAATGTAACAGCTGGAAAAATTAAAGCTATAAAAATAAGAAGGAAATGGTATAATCAGAATGTAGCATGTCAAGATGTTTAGTGGAGACTGGTAGTAGTTTTTTTGAGTAGTTGGGCAATGTTGGAGGGCGAAAGTGTAATAAGTATAATAGAGTGAATGATCTGTGTGTAATTGCTTGGACTTGCCAAGTATAAGGTGTTGACTTATTTAAAGTATCCATGAGGATAGCTCTTTTAGTGTTAACATAAAGTTCATGTTTCCCGTTTTCCCAATTGGGACGAATATCATGGTCTATAAACAAATGGTTTGGAATAACAATCTGTGACGACTTTAAACTCTGCATTTGGCCTATATATGTGAGTTTATGACTAAATGTATATTCACGTATATTTATGTTTTTTACACTGATGATTTTAAAGATGTAATGTCTATAACAGTTGCCTAGCGACATGCTGATTGATGTGATTTATTTGTTAATTGGCACATTAATTAGTGCTTTTTCCCGCCTTTGATAATATAAAAGTTTAAACCAATGCCTTGTATTAATGGAATCTGATGAAGCGTGGTTTTAACCGCGTGAAAGCGCTTATTCTTGTTTGTTCACAATAAAAGATTGCTCGTTTTTATGACAGAGTAGCGTCTTTTTGTCAAGGAAGGAGTAATACGTTTTAGTGAAGTTCATGGACTAACTTTGGATGTCTCATTTGGTGAATACCTTTGTTCCAGCTTTTTGAGTGATAAGAATTTTCAGCCGAGTGTTCCTGGTGGTTGGTTCACAGCTTCTTTTGACTTTTGTGTTTTCGTTTCGGTGAGTGAACCATTCAACGAGTTTTACCGGCTTTTCACTTCATTCATATTTGTTATTTATATGATATTCTAGATTAAACCCAACAAAAGAGGAGTTTTGTATGTAAATAAAGAATAATGAGGTTTAGAGTTAATTGACCCAGTGGTATATGCTGCTTCATTAAATTTGTACAAAATGTCAAAGTGAATAAATGAAAATGAGAGATTAGTAGTAAAACTGAATAAATACAAGTATGATACATTTTGGATTTGATAAAAAAGAGTAAAAGAAATATTGTATGAATGAAGAAATAGAATGTTACAAAGAAAAAATATTTTTGTGGAAATAAAAATTGATGATATATAAACGATAGAAAAGTATGGTATAAGAATATAATGATAAAACATTACTGTGTAAAACCATGAGAAAATGTAACAGCTGGAAAAATTAAAGCTATAAAAATAAGAAGGAAATGGTATAATCAGAATGTAGCATGTCAAGATGTTTAGTGGAGACTGGTAGTAGACAATGTACCAGTAAAATAAAATATGTCATATAGAAAGAAAAGTGATAAAATATGTTTACATTGTCAAGAAGAAGAAACTAAGGAACTTGTTTTTTTAATGTAAAAGAGTAAGACAGTTATGGGGGAAACTATTAAAGAAGATTGTTTTGATGATAAGATAAACATGGATATGAATAAATATGGATATTATAAGAATATAAATAAAAAATATGTTAAAAGAATAGCTAAAAAGTTATTTTATGTTATATGGTTTATATGAAATATGTAATGAATAATATAATATAAAAATTAAATTATGTTTAATGTTAAATGGATTTTAGTAACAATATTAAGTAAAATTAGATAATGGTTATGGAAAAAGGAGTGGGGGTCTAATAAGGATGAACATTTAGCATGATTGTAAAGAAAATTATGAATATGCGCAAACAGATTTGCATATTTATATGTTTGTATATATATATATATATATATATATATATATATATATATATACATATATACAAATGTTTGTAAATATGTAAATATTTTGTAAATAATTTGTATATAATTAAAGGATTCCTACAGCAGCAAGGAAGAGGCCATAGGGAAGCCTCAGCATGAAGAGGGAGAGAAAAGGTATGTCAAGTCTGGAGGTGGAAAGTGAGAATTTGAATACAAATTTGTTTGATAGGGTGCTTCAGAATGTAAACAAAGATTCCTGTGTAGTGGGTGTTAAAAATGAGCAGTGTTAAGCTAGCTCCTTAAAGAAAAGAGAGAAAGAAGTTGGTCTGTGAAAGTGATGCTTTTAACAGAACTGGTATCATAAGAGCTTGCAGATGATGTTCATTTAAAAAATTAAGCATTAAGCATCCAGGTGAGAGTTTTAATGTTCCATGATGGGGTAAAATAACTGATGACTTTTTCAGAAATGTTAAGGATGTGGGAAAGGAGCCAGGTGAAGTGGTAGCAGAGAATGTTGCAGCAAAACCTTATGCAGCAATGACAGAAAGTACAAAAAAAGAAAGCAGCAATAAAATAAGAAGGGGTCTGGTTTTGTGGTAGCAGATAGTGGAGTAACTAAAACATATGCAGCAGTGATAGCAGGAAAGAAAGATGAGTGGCAACTAAGTAAACTGCTTTTAAAATGAAAAAAGCAACTGTGAGAATAAGAACAAAAAATGACACTGCAATCGACAGTTATTATGTATGGGACACTTTGGTAAATGTTCTAGGTTTTAAAGCTCAAGGAATTTGGTCTTTTATACATATTGGGACAGGGATTTGTTTGCAATGATGTGATGATAAAATTTCAGGAACTGTGCAACAAAAATAAGGACATTTATCTATAGAACAATTATTTGTTCTCTGGTAATAACATTAAAAAAGTTACTTGGCAGTTTAGAACTGATGAACTGGAAGAAGATGTTACAAAATGTATGCAAGTTCTATGTGAAACTGTTGATAACTTTGTGAAAGTTAGAGAGGAGAGAAACTTATGGAATGGAGGGTGGAGTTTGGAAATTGTTTTGAACTGTGAAAATAACATGTTGAAACACTTGTCAAGTGCTATTTTTGTGGCTGGTCATAGAGGGACATTGATATATGCTAGCCAGCCTAAACTGTGTTTCTTTCATGAGGACTTTTCTCATTTAGTTAATGATTGTGACAAGATACAATTTAACCAATGTTGGGAGAAAGGATATACAGCAAGAAGGTGTTATGCCTAAATGCAATTTTGTAAAAAAGGCACATTTGGATGGATTATCAAGAGTAAACAGTAAATAATAAAAAAGAAGGGGAAAGAGAAAAAATATGCACAAGGAAGGGGAGAGAGTGAAAACATACATAAGGAAGGCTAGAAAGAGGCTGGGGGAAAATGTGAACTAGAAGAAGAAGAAGCTGTAGAAGAAGAAAAAATATGGTGGGGAAAATGAGAGCAAGAGACTGCTTTTAGGAATAGATGTCAGGAAAAAGGATTGATACTAATATTTTTTGAAGTTCCAGCCAGTGAAAAATCTGATTCTGAGGATCAAGGATTATTTGTACATAAACCCAGGAAAATATTCACTTGGGGAAAAGAGTAAAAATAAAAAAATAAAAATGTAAAAATATTTCCCTTAAACTTAAAAAGAATGAAACACAACAATTTTAGAGTACTTTCAGTAAATGTTAGCAGTATTATTAACACTATATGAAGGATAGGGATACTGGAGTGGTGTGCTAAATATGATGTGGATATTATTTTGTTAGAGGGTGCAAGATTTCTGACAAGTGAATAATTCTGTGGTGGAAATATAATATGGAACTTAGGAAGTGAACCGTTGTTCTGAATTTGGCTAAGCTGCACAAAAAACAGTGAAAATAGTAGATGTAACACTGGTAAGGAAGAAAAGGCATTTGATACAATAGGACATGATGCTTTGTGGGATGTTATGTAGAAGTATGGAATAAGTAACAAAATGTGTATATCGGCATATAAAAATAATGAAATTAGAGTGTTAATGAATGGGTGGCTAAGCAAAGAAATATACATGAAATGTAGTAGAACACAAGGATGTCCCATCACTGGTATATTGTTTGCATTGGTAATGAATGTGATAGTGAGTGAAGGAGCTTATAAAATGAAAGATACTAGATACGTGGTGATTCTAGTAGTTTTGACGTATACAGATGATATAAAGCACAAAAACAAACACAAACTGAACTGCAAATCCCCAAATGAAGAAAATAAATGACTCCAAGCCACACATAAGGTAAAGTTAGTGCTTTCATTTACTTAATTTAGCAAACTTCTTCAGATAAACAAGTTAAAACAACAAATCACTTAAATAGGCAACCATCAATGACATCATCAAATATGAGTCTACAATCCACCCACATTTAAAGCTAAATACCCAAATTTGTATAAAAAGTTAAATACATTTATATATAAAAAGATAATATGCACAAAACACAAAATCCATTGCCAAAGCACCATCGGATATGAAAAATTTGTAAAAAACCAACATAAGAAAAATATATATATATATGTATATTAAGTAATGTAAATGTGTATATAGATATATAAATAAATAAAAATAAATATATAATCACACATTTATACATATGTGCACAAAATTATATGTATGTGTGTATCACACTCCATCCATACAAATATACATATATTTACACAGTACAATACAATATAATGAACAATATATATGATTAAACGGGGGCCCCATATTACCTAGCCAAAGATTTCAGCTTGAGAATACATTTAATGGATAGACTATCACTGAGTCCGGGGGGGGGGGGCATGTGTGTTAAGTATAAGCTGCCAGGCTAATTCTTTCTCATCAAGTCTCAATGATAATGCCCCATCATCCAAGTCAACCTTATCTATAGCCATAAACAACAATTCATAGGTAGGGTTAATTTTCACATGTCTAGCCAGGGCATTATTTAAATTCAGTTTCCCAATACTATACACATGTTCATAGATCCTATTTTTCAGGGGTCTCTCTGTCCTACTGATATAAAATGCTGGACAATTCTGGCAAGTACCCAAGTAAACAACCCCCTTTGAATCACAATTAAACTTTTCTTTGACAGAATAACGTTGGTTACATACCATGAAGGTATTAGTAGTTTTAATATGTTTACAAAAATGGCAACATCTACATTTAAACATACCATGATGAAGGGAATTGTGGAGGGACATACAGCCTTCCACTGTTGCTTTCAAATTCCAGCCCTTCCTAAAGACCACCTTGGGCTCATCCCCCACTCCATCTCTAAAGGTCGTATCCTCATGTAAAAAGCCCCAATTCTTAATTAAAATGGATCTAATTAGGGTACATCCAATGAAAAAGTAGTAATAAACCCAAGGTTAATACGAACATCCACCTGTGGTCGTGGGGACATCACATTCACTGAAGCAACAGCTAAAGTAGCTGAAGTGACTGGGATGGTATGCCCCTCATGAGAAATCAAAGGATCCTCCCCTGGTTGGCTGCCAGTACAACCAGAAAAAATTGGTAATGTCTCAACTACATGCCGTTGATGTCCCACCCTGGGCCCCAAACAGAAGTGTTCTAAAGAAGCCATCATTCCTTTTTGTATACACCTCTCTAATCAACTGGTTAACAAGTCCCTTTGGGTAATCCCTCTTGATGAACATATCCTTCAAAAGGTTACACTCAACGTGGAACTCAGAATCAAGGGACACCTTCTGGCTGCCTTAACAAGTTGACCCTTGACAACCACCCTTTTCTGATAAAGGGGGTGGGAACTGGTGTAGTGTAGGAAGGCATTGGAATAGGTAGATTTCCTAAACATCTTGGAAAGAAATCTCCCACTAGATCTATCATTAATAAGTTCAACGTCCAAGTAAGCTATTTTATCATTTTGGAAATCCTAAGTGAACTCCAGAAAATTGGTAAATGTCATGATATGCTCAACAGATGCTGATGCCATGGGTTTGTCACCTTTCCAAATGATAAAAATATCATCCAAATAACTGGTGTACTAGACCACCCTATGTTGGATGGTTACATCCCTGAATAGAACATTTTTATCCCAGTATGCCATCACAGTATTAGCAAAGGTGGCACCACAGGGAGAGCCCATGGCAACACCAGTTTTTTGTAAATAAAATTCTTTATTAAAAATAAAATAGTTGTTCATGAGCACAAGTCCAACAAATAATTAATCAACTCGATAGTGGTACCATCCACTTGTTTCTCCAACAAATAATCCCTGACCCAATTACGCCTGATGTCTTGAGGGATTAAAGTGTATAAATCTCGAACATCAGTTGTGAGGAAGTTATACTCACTGCTGTAAGACAAATCATTGATGCCTTGAACTGTTGTGCTTTCTCTGCAGTCAACTTCTAGGTCTTCGGCCTGGTGTCTGATGACCTTAGAACCTTTTCTGACCACTGCTGCAGGTGATTCTGGTAATCAGCGGTTACACATGGGATGACTTTGCAATCACTGATTCTACCCCAGTGCACTTTCCTTACTAAGAAGAAATCTACCTGAGTTGCATGTTAGCTACCCTTGTATGCGGTTTTATGACTGTCTCTCTTGCTGAATCATCTATTGGCTATTATCAACCATTTGCGAGACAGAAGCCTAGAATGGCCTCTCCTTCTGTATTCCTGTTGCCCTACATTTGTGGACCAAGACAGCTCTCATATCCTGTTCTGTGTGTCCCTATACATGCATAAAGGTCACCTTTATCAATTCCAATTCATTTATGTGGTGGCTGCTGAAAAGCAATTAGTAGAAAATGGAAATCAGTCTAAACCAACTGTACTAGAAGTAGTGAATATAGTAACAGAGATAAAAGCACTGGAAGTGTGATCTTCAGAAAAGGGTAGGAGCAAGCTATATGGAAAAAATGGGAATGTGCGAACAATACTTATAGAATAATGCTTTGGATCAGGAATGAGGTTTAAGGGAAGGCAGGAAATGAATGAGCTATGTAATGTTCGAGTGACAATGACTGTATAGAAGATAATATGTGATGTATAATGTTTGCAACTGAAAATATGTCAATATGTTTTTCTTTCATTTATGTAAATATATGATTTTCTGTGTCGTGATAAATCAATAAAGATGTTTCTTGTCTGAAAAAAAAAAACAGTGGCAGCAATTTATATAATTGTGTACATCTTAAATATCTGCTTGAGATCAGATGAATGGATAAATGCGTAATGTCCTGTGAACGTCCTTCAACTTGCTGGTTTAAAACCACATAGTATAACCATTGCAACCCCCCTCCCCAACTTTTTAGCTCAAGAATTACACAGACAGAAACTTGAGGGCAAATTTTAAATATTACTCTTAAATACTTAGAAAGCCGATGGGATACAAGCTTTGCATTAGCAAATGTTTTTGGAAGGATATTAAGTCTGAAACATACATGACTTGCATTATTTAATGACTTCAGTCGACAATTTGCCAGAAAAACATACATTTTATGAGGAATGGTCCAAAATACCTGTCAACAACTTTGCTCAAGATTTGTAGACAAAGCCAAAATAATAGGAGAAAATGACACAGAAAAGGAATAATTTTTAAATATTTCACTAACTTAAAAAACAAGTTAATAGAACAAAGGGTGATGCATCATCATGGATTCTCTGAACAATAAAATGTATGAAACTCCAATGACTGACATTATTGCAAGGTTACCTATAATAGAACAAAAGCCTTTGCATCATCATGCATTTTCTGATCATTAAGAAGTAAGACACTCCAGAGATTATTGCCTCGTACTTGTAATCCTCAGTGATTTACTAAAAATGACCTCCTTAGGAGGGATATCATGAAAATATGAGCCCAAATGAGCCTTACTGTTAGCCAGGAACATCTTTAGCTGGGTGATCTTTTTTTCTTTTCTGGTCTTTTTTAAAAGAAAAAGAAGACAGACCTCACTAGTACTCTGTTGTGTGCCTGCTATAGGTCCATTTTGACAACAACAGATCCAGGAAGTCTCTCTCTCTCTCTCTCTCTGTTTCTGTCATTGGCTCTTTAATTAAGCTAATGGAAGAGTACAAATGGGACTAGTCCCATGTCAAAGCAGGCAGCGTAGAGGATTCAGATGTGAACCTTGAAATCGGAGCAGTATAACAAATGTTGACCATATATGAGGTGCTCTTGTATAATTTTCTTGGAAATCATCTTACTTCATGTGTTCAGATTCATCACTTATTCTACTCCTTGTGAGGGGTCTATATCAGAACATCGACATTTTAAAACTTTGAATGTTCTAATATCGACCCCTTTTGAGTGGACACTAAAAATAGCGAAGCTGCAGAACACCAAATTCTTTCCTAGGAAAAGAATTCGGTTGGCCGGTTCTGTGGCTTTGCTATTTTCAGCGCTGTGGTGGAAATTTACCAGTCTGGTTCAGGTAAGTGTGCGATTGTGTGGTTGTTAGGATTAGGGTACGGGTTAGGTGAGTTAGGGTTAGGGTGCGGGTTAGGTTAGTTAGGGTGCGGGTTAGGTGAATTAGGGTTAGGGGTGGGTTAAGTGAGTTAGAGTTAGGGTGCGGGTTAGGTGAGTGTGCGATAGTGACAGACCTTAGGGTTAGGGTTTGGGTTAAGGTAAGTGGATAGATAGTGTATGTATAGTTTAGTGTAGGGTTAGTTATAGGATTATAAGTGTATGTGTGTGTATTGATGTTTTTTAGGTGTGCTTGTGTTGTATGTATGTGTTTCCCAAGGAAAACATTCGCTGTTCTGAATGTTCGATATTATGTGGTTTAAATATTTTAGGTTTGATGAAATAGCGTTCACTATTTCCATCTTTCGATAACGTGATATAAACTCCTTGTGAGATACTTATTTCCTTTTTTATGTTTATCATATATTTTACCACACCTCTTGTATGCCCCTTGGTAGCAGGGATGTCCCTGATTTTGGTTCAAATATCTGTTCTGTCCCTCCAACTTGATGTTCTTTTGAGAAATAGTAGTGCATTTCAGTGAACAAATATTAATAGTGTTACATACTTCTTTTATTTTAGAAAATGCATGTTAATTTACATCTTATTTTGCCAACTTTCTTAAGTCAGTGCTACCAAAATGTAAACAAAAGTGTCCCTAATATGGAGCCTTTCTCCCTGCTTATTTTTGGCATTGTCTCTGATTCTGCAAGTAATAGGTTAAGAGATGTGTCTTGCTGCTGTCTTTTCATCAGTTTGTCAACATTCTCTTGAACTTTATTTGGCTTTATAATACCAAAAGCATGCTTTCAACTCTTACCGACTCCTTTTGGTGTTCTAATTCTCACTTCTGTTCAGCTTTTGTACTCTGTGTTTGTGTATATTGTACACTACAGTATACATTGAATTCTAGTTATGTGTGCTCAGGTACAGTTATTGTATGCTATTAAGCCTGTTCATGTTGTTATGGAAAAAAGGATTCATCTGGTATGCTCACAGAGACTGGTTTACAAACAAATGTAAAACTAATACGTTATAATGTTTCATCTGTCTATTGGCTGATGGGAAGAACAGACATTTCAGTGCTAACATAATGCTGGACTAGCTGTAATCTTATTCTTATCCTGCTTTTCTTAACCCTCATAAACATTATAATACACTGATTATGCTACCACGTCAGAAAATTGTACTTTATAAGCTAACAATTCAGAAGTCACTTTTTTGGTTTGTTTTGGTAAGCCTCTCTAGCTTTGTTGAATTTGATCAGTTAAATTGAATGACAGACATACTAACTATGATTAGTCAATCTCTTTCTGAGTCTTTGTTGTAGTCTTTTAAAGCTTTTGCATGAGGAAGCATCATATGTTTACTTTCTTTTGCGTTTTTTGTTTGACAGTTGACAAACAAAATGGAAGATAACAAAGCAAAAGCATTAAAGGACCAAGCATTCACATTTATGCAGCAAATCGAAAAACTAATTGAAACTAATAAGGTAATTACTTTTTGACTTCAGTATAAGTACTGTCTAGGAAAACTGCTCCTAAGTAAATCTTAGAAAAATAATTTATACAAAAAACTGTTTTTGGTTGACCTGCATAGATGATTAATGTAGCATTTTTTTTATTAAAGAAAGAAATGGTTAAACATGCTGTTCTTGGTCCCACACATTCCTATAGTGTCATTTATATTTATATTATAAGTAAAGTTGCTACTTGTAAAATCTGATAATGCAGAAATATTTCTTTAAAGAAAGATTTAATTAATGAATAAGTTTTGGAGCTGAAAGGTGCATTCCCTGGGAAGGAACCTGAATACCTGGGTGCCATTTGAATCACCAATTTAAAAACAGCAGTGGAATACCATGATGATGATATTAGTTCTGTTGTATCCCATATCCAGGCTCTTGTGTTTGAGTCTGACCTCTGGGTGCTGTCCTGATGCATTCTATGTATTTGTCCTGCTTTCTCAAGGTATCTCAGTTTCTTGTCTGGATTAAAATTATACTGCCTAGATTGTGTGACTGCTCTAATATGTTGCCCCTAGATTTGTACTGCATGGCTTTTCTTTATGGGTGCCCTGTGTAAAGATACCTTTGAAAATGAGCCTTATCATGCCAGAAGGTGGTCCATTTCTTTTAGTAATGACCACTCTATTGTGCATTATTGTTTGCATATTGGTTTAAATTGTCTAGCAACTTCGGCATTAGTGAATGCTTATCTAAAAATATTTTAATATGTTGCAAGGCAGGGTACACTTTTGAGCATGTTAACTTTGAAAGTGGTGTATTAAGAATTGTTCATACTTTCTTCAACCAGTACAATGAAAAAGCTTATAATCTGAACATTTGTTCATTTGGCCAGCATATGGCAAACACTGTATCAGAAAGGAATACAGGGATTAAGATGAATAAATTTGCCTGAGAAACCACATCACTCGCTAAAATACAGATTATTCAAAACACTTTCACTCTTTAACGTCATCAGGGCTGAATCACGGGCTTAGCTGTTATCCAGGCCAATGACTGTAGTTTAACTCCATTTTATAATGCTTTTCAGCAAACTGTTGATACTTCTGATAATTTTGCTTCATTGAAAAATTAATTTAGGTTTTGATTCTTGACCAAACTATATAAACAGAGTCAGTCTTTTTCATAGTAAACCTGATTTGTTTTCACTTAGGATAAAGATGAGGAAGTTGTAAAATTAAAGGAGATGATTCAGTCCCTGGAAAAGTCTAAGAAGAAACTAGCTGAAGAATTAAAACAAGAAGCTAAGGAGATGGTAACTTTTCTCTCGATTGTTCTCATGCTTGCACTAAAATGTACTTAATCAAGAAAAGGTGCTTGGCTGATTTATTCTTATTAATTTATCCTCATATTTCTACCTAAGGATACTTCACTCCATTTTTGTTCTCAGATATTCGACTTGTTCCAAATTGCAGATGGAAGTGAACTTAAAGTGAAAGTTTTTCACATGTACATAAACCATAACAATCTGAATATCCACTGCCCCCATATTAAAAACATGTAAACATGGAATAAATGAGCTGTTCACTGGTATATTTTCATAAAAGAAACATGACCATTCAAAATAAGCTATATATTAGATCACTTTAGAGTGAGGTATGCGTTTCTCTCATTACTGTTGCAAAGCTTTACAAAACGTGCTCTCACTTAAACAGGAACTGGTTATGAGCTGCAGCAAAGTAGAGACAATCAAAACAGAGAACTGGTTTGCAAATCCAGATTTTAGGATTTTTTGGGGGGGAGGGGGTTGATATTTATGCTTCTCTACCAGCTGACCGTGATGCACTTTCCAGCAGACCTCTCAATTGTCCATATTTTGTAGAAGCATTCTTATTTTCATGCCTGATTTAGGATTACCCTATTTTTGGATGTATGTCCCTGTTTTCAGGCTTGGTTTACTCCTTAATAGAGTTTTTTGAATTCCACTCATCACATGGGACTTTTGAAGCTGTCTAGTGCAAAGAAAACCACACTGCATGACCAACACACTAGGGACAACGATAATTTAAAGAAAGAGGACACATGTTACAACTTCCTTTTTTTGAAACAAAACTAAATAACCTTGTGTGGTAGAGGTTTGTGATTCAATTCATTAAAGTCTACAGATTTAACATTGTCTCTGTGATAATGTGCTTACATTTTCTCATCATTTTTGTCACTTTGTTTTTTAAACGTGTTTATAAGTATTCCCTATTCCTACTAGAAGCAGGAGGAGTTATGTGCTATTTGGTATTCAAATTTTAAGCTAATTAGATGTCCAGATTTTTAGATGGCTGTTTTTGTTTTTAGAGTCTGGAAGTTGAGAGGCATGCTTCCCAGTGCTTCTCCTTGATTAGTGGGTCTACCTAACTCTCCTATACTCTACTGGACTTACTTCACTTAGTTTAGGGCCAGCAAGGAAATCAAGGTGTCCCAGTGCAGCATCATACTGTTACCTAGGTAGAGTTTTTCTTTATTTTCCCCACCCTGGAACCTGCCCTATAAAACAGCCCTGGAGTGGGACATGAAATGGACATCAGAGCTGATTACACCTCTTCTCCTGCAAAGGGCTGATGTACAGCAGGATGCCCTGTTACATTCCTTGCCTGAGACCTCAGGAAAAAAAAGTCTATCTAGTCTATCTTATTTGAGTAGCTGATATAATTCACTTATTCCTCTTTTGCCTTCTCTCCTAACCACCACCCATACCAATTATTGAAGGACTTATTGTCTAATACCTGTTCAGATAATATCATCTATTTATCAATTACTCTTTCTGTGAAAAATACTTTTTAATGTCGAAGTTAAACACATGCCCTCAATGTGGTGGGTATGCCACCTTCAATGTACTTTGTCTTTACTCTTTAATGTTTGTCTTGATAATGTCTCTTAAGTATCTTGTGTACACATATCATGTGTCCCCCTTGTTGTCTATCCTCTGGTGAGAATAGATTTGACTCCCATAGTGTCCTCTCATACCCCTTGTCCTCCATTCCTTTTATGAACAAGGCACCCTTTGTTTGTACCTTCCCTCTTGTCTTCATATCCTTATCCATATTTGGAGAGGAACACAGTGCTCCAGGTGAGGGCTGGCCATGGATCTTTAAAGGTGTGCAATAACGTCTTGTTCCTGGTATCTGTTCCATTAATAATCCAGCTCAACATCATAATGCCATTGACAAGAACTTTTACATTTTGTACTTGATTCGTTTCTGCTATTACTACTTCAAGTTTTATTCACTGATTTGTTCTTTTTATCATCACTCCTTCATTCATATTCTGTTTTAGAATTAGAAGAGCCCAGGTGAAGTGATTAAAGCTTCAATTCCATTTCTCATTTCACTCTGGTAATATCCACAGTACCTTTGAATGCCTTCTTCCACATCCCTCACTGTCTCTTTTATCTTGAAGTGATTTGCTAATAAGTTGATTCCATTCTCAGTGCCCCTTGTGATGCTTCATGTAAAGGCACCTAAGGCCTTTGGTCATAGAGCTCACTCTGTGGAATTCCACTAACCAGTTCTGGCTCCTTAGCAACTCTCTACTTCATGTCACCCATCCACCCTTCTTACCTTTAAATCAACTTTTGTCTTTCTCCATGTGCCTTCATGTTTCAAAGGCTTTAGCAGAGTCAGGATAGATATACTATCATTACTAGGTTTCCTTTATTAAGTTCTGGTATAACCCAGTCATAATCCTGAAAGTGGTTGGACTGATGTGGCCTGCTTTTCACAAATCCATATTGTTACTTTTCCAGCAGGCTGCTGTTTTCAGTGAAACCAGCTAGTCTTTCCCTTAGTATCATTCCCATGACTTTCCCTGTTGATGAGGATTATGAATGTGAGCTGTAGTTCATGTGGTGGAGGATCTGATTCCCTTAGCCTTCACTTGCCTGCTGTGTGACCTTGAACAAGCCACTTAACCAGTGCTTAGGGGCAAATGGGAATTTGAGTTAAGCTTCTCAGTGGTCCCTACTGCAAGTCTAATAACTACTTATGAATATATGAACATATGAATGTCAGAGTCTTTAGGTTTCCATGTCATTTCTGACTCCCCCTTGTGGAGACAAACTCCCATGGCCTCACTTAAGTCTTCTGGAACCTTGAAATGCTGCCTGATTGGCTAATGAGTTCTATCAAAGTAATAGTAAGTAAATCCACCAAGGTCTTTAGCATCCGTGGTAATGTCAGGAACCTTGTCTTTCTTTAATTCCTTGTGCTTCTTTTATGCAATTTCCCTTGGTGTATTACTGTCAATCAGATGTCCTTTCCATTTGTTGATGACACTGTTTCTTCTTTCTCTCATTTGTGAAGGTGGAACTGCAGAATTCATTGAGAACTTTTGCATATTTTTCTCAGTCTTCCCTGTACTCCTCCTTGAACAGTCGCTGTGTCTCTGTTACCTTATTTACCCCTATGTGTATAAAGAATATTTTTTTCCTTGCAGTCTATTTATTCTTTTTACTACCTCATACAGCAGAGTTATCTTTGCTATTTGTACTATAACCTTTTTATCTAGTTTCGTCATACCCCTCCTAACTCTTCTTTAACACCCGATATGCTTTTTCCTTTACATGAGTTGCCTCCCTATTAACAATGTTGTTCTCTTTCTTATTCCTACATAGCTGTGTTTTAATATGGGAATTTCTTTTGCTCACTTGTTATTTTTACTACTAGTTGCTACTTGTCTCAGGTCTCAAGTATTGGTGTAAGAAATTTCTCATAACTTAGTGTAGTCAGCATTTCACTAGTTCCACAAATTGGTTTTGTTTGTTTACCTGATGAATCTAACCTGTACATGGTTACTTCTGGCCAGGATCAGTTTTGCTTCTTGCTGTCTTATGTTTTCAACCATCCTGTACTACATGAATGAATGAGTTACTCTTAGTTTAGTACCATTCTTTCATTTTCCCTAGATTGCACCAGACTGTTTGTAGGAGATTAAAGTCCTCCATTAACATAACTGTTGTGTTTTTTTTCTTCAAAATGTTTTCTTTACCTTTACACAGCTATTATTCCTGGACTGGTTTAGCTATGTTTGTAGGTTTATCAGGTTGGCAATACCTAAAAAGGCAGCATGGGAGTGGACAAGATTTTAGCCAATATTTGAAATCCCAGAGGGAACAGTTAGACCTTCCCTGGCAAAGCAGTGTGGTCTGTCGACCATATCGTCACAGGCTGACAAATGTACCCACTTCGAATGAAACTGTACTCTAGGACAATTGTTAAAGTCAGTTATTTTCTTCCATGTTGTGGCACCATCCTTGGAGAAAATGGAATGCTCCTGAATGTTAGGCTTATACTGGCCTGGAACAAATAGTTCAAGAGCTCTATCATGTCTGTGTTCATGAAGTCCAGGAAGTATTTCTTAGGTCATTTACATCCATATGGACTTTGACTGAGCCATACTGGTACTTGTAGTTCAACAGCCTAACTGTGTGAGTGATCTGACTGATCCTTGCCTCTGACAGATGGCTGACCATGATTCTGTCCTTTGGACATCTGTGTGTCTCACAATGGATGAACAAAATATTGGGTTATCTGGTAGCGTGCTTTGTGGGCTTAGAGGCTGAGACACAGTAGGAAGTGGCCATATATGTCATGGTAGGTGCTGATGTTTTGGAATGCACTTGAGGTTTCTGAGAATACTTTTTGTTTGTGCAGTGTCTGGGACATTTTTGTATTTTAGGGAGATAATGATTTAGTGCCTCAGCATTTGTGAGTCTATGTGTCTGGTCCATACTATTTGAGGTGGGTGTAGTGTATGTGTTATTGAGAACATTTTTGTTACTATAAGTGCTTGTATGCTAGAGCCTTGCCTTCAGTGACATTATGTAAATACATCTCCCACGCACTGTAGCAATTTGAGAATTAAGTGGTTGCAGTAAACAAGAGACAATTGCTACATTGCTTCAGGATGCCTTTATCCACCAGACTGGTTGCAGAGATAACAGAGATGTGCATGCCCATGACATTGGATCCTTATTTCTAGTTGCAGAAGAGGACGGTACAGGAGGGATTTAGTGCTGGCTAGCTTGGTTGCTGTAAGAGTATAGACTACAATCAAGACTATTTAAGACCAGACTCCGGGGGTGCTTGCTAAGTACTGTGGAAATTTCAGGGGGAGTTTTATATGGAAATTTTGAATTCTGAGTGCCTGTGTATGTACAGGGGACTGCTAACTGCCACTGTGTGATGAGCAGCAGCCAGCAAACATGAGAAATTAACAGAGGCAGAGAAAACTCGCTAAACAAAGCAAATTTCCCTCTGACCAATCAAGCTGTCTCACTTAAAGCCTTCCTGTGTGACCCCAGCTCAGACAGATGAAACCACCTTCTTCTCACACTACAAATGCAGTTCCAAGCCTTATTAGTGTAAAACCACAGTACAGTTAGTCCAAAGTGAATTCAAACAGGCAATCAGACAAACTATCCGGAAGAAACACACAACTTTAAAATGACCACAATGCCGATAAACCAGCAGCAAAGTCAGTGAAAAGCATGGCCCTGTGCAGTTAAAAAGGTCAGCAAAATACAATAAATAAATTGAAAATACAGCAGAAGTACTCTTAAATATCTTATATGTGCAATAAATCACTTTAAAATACTTATGAGCTAGGATTGCATTGGATACAATCCAAGTGTTTGTGAGCTCTGTGAAAATGAGCCAAAACTGTGCAAGCATGTGAAATTTATAGATGAAAAGCTTTATTTCTTTGGTATGTGTTCAGTCCTAAGATAATTCTCACTGTCGCTTTTTGTCTCCACTCTGACTTGCCTGACATTCCTTGCGATCAGGTATCTGACCACTAGAACCTCTTCCCCCTTCTGACATGCCATCTGTGCTGCAGCCCTTCCTAGAGTATTAGTGTTAGTTCTCCTACCTGCTTCTCCTATGGACTCTTCCTATGTAGGGTCATCCTTGCCGCACTTTCTAGCACTGCTTCTTTATCCTGCTGTTTATTTCTACATTATTCACTACCATCCTCCTCCTTTCTTTTGTTTCCTTTCTTCAGTTTTCCTTTTGTACCAGAATTACCCATCCTAAAGACTTAAACCTTGCATGTAATATAAATAGGACCTGCTGGAGAGATAGGTACGTATCCCAGGGACTACCCCATGGACTACCCCATCTGTGGAACAGGCTCCCTGTCCATGTAAAGCAGAGTTCCTCCCTAACCCAATTCAAGTGCAACTTGGATAATTGGACAGGAAACTGGAAATTCATCCTATGCCTCTAATGCAGACAGTTAACCTGTAAATGGCTCATCTCCCAGGCCCATGCTTACACTTAACAAGGGTGTCAGAACTTATCAGAAGTTCGGGATGCATGGCTAGGCCTAAAAAGGCCCTTGTGGTCGTTAGCCTAGTAAACATCTATGAACCTATGTGCTATTTATGTATTAGTTTCTGTATTCCCTTCTGCATCTTGCACATTTGCTTTCTCCTTGTCAGTTATTTGCATTGTCCTTGTCAGTTAAACTCACCTTCTCTGCCTCTCCACCTTCATTCTTAACCCGTTCCTCTCTAGTTGCAACCCACTCATTCTTCTATCTTGCAGCTCTGCTTTCCTGTCAGGCTTTCCTTTTTCTCCGCACTGTGTATACATTTATCCTTTTCTGTCTGTTTGGAATTGGCTGGCACAGTCTATGAGCTCCCCAAACATCCTGGTTAGTTGAATTGCCTTAGCTTCTTGCATTCCCTTTTTCTTGCAGGCTATACAACCAACTTCACCCCTGAGATCATTGCAATGCCATGTCATACCTAGAATATATGACCCATCTCTCCGCCTCATGTTTTGTTTCTGGTTTCACTTTTTTCAGTTTTTTGTTATTCAGTTATATAATATATTGACTGATTTCCTTTTTACTGATTTATAACCTAATCATTATTTTGCCTCCATGCTTATTTATTTAATATATAAATAATTTATTTAAATTATGGTGAAAGCAAGACATATATGTCCGTTCTGTTTTGTTATCTTCAGTTTCTATGCAATGTGATGCTTCTTGTAACTTGGAAAACTGCTGTAATAGCAAGACCTGAGGCTGCAGCATCAGTGCTGTTACTTTACCATTGATGAACGTCTTGTCAGTATTGTGGAAAAACTGTGATTATATGCCACTATTGTGCATCAACCTGCAGAAAGTTGCAGACCAGGTTCTGTATATATATATATATATATATATATATATATATATATATATATATATATATATATATATATATGGATCTACTTCAGTAGATCGAACTTTTACTAGTTCGAACCACATATGGCCGAGACCATGTTTTCTAACTTGTAAAAGTTTGAACACTGAAGTAAAAACACATAAAACCAAAAAATGCAAAACTAAACATCTATAGCAGGGGGGCTATGCCTCCCTGCACCGTCCACACCCCCTTACTTAAATATACCAACTCCGGGATTGCACTACATTGTGGAAATGGGAAATCTTCCCTTTCCACTCTGTACGGAGATCTCCATTCAGTCCGATTTAACTTTTACAAGTTTGAACATATGGCCTTGGCGATATGTGGTTCGAACTTATAAACGTTCGATCTACTGAAGGGGACCCATATATATATATATATATATATATATATATATATATATATATATATATGTATGTGTGTGTTTATATATTTTATATATATATATATATTTTATATATATATATATATATGTATATATACATATATATATATATATATATATATATGTACATATATATATATATGTGTGTGTGTGTGTGTGTGTGTGTATATGCATGCATGTGTGTGTGTATATATATAAAATTCACTTATACTTTGCTTGTAGAGCTTTGCTTCAGGCACATCACTGTCAATAACTCTGACAGTAAGTCACTTATATACTGACAGCAGAATACAACACTATAAAGTACACAATAACATAAATGCCCTTTAAGTGTCATCAGCACTGTAATATACCCTTTGACCATACTTTAAGCAGAAGGATCAGACTTTAATATGCAGCATGCAGGTTTTGTTGACAACTTACCCCTGAACCATTTAATGATAACAAGTAAAACACTGCTTATTTTGAATACTAGAAGAACATCTGTGGGTGAAGTAGAGATATCTGTGAGCTACTTGTATACTCGTATATAAATAGATAATTTACTCTGTAAACATAATTCATTTATAATAGGAATATTATTTTTATATTGCTAATTGTTTATAACCACCATGTTTTTTGCTGTCTATATATTCTGTTACATTAACTGAGTGAAATATCAGCAACAGATTAAACAGATTATCTTTCTGTGGGTTTAGCCTGTTGTATTGTAGGCACCATTATCAGGTGCCTTCTTGTTGTCTCTTACTGGTCTCTTAACACTCTGGTTGCATATAAATATTTACTGAGTATATGTCTGTGTCAGCAGTGAGTGCATGTATGGGATACCATTTTGCTAGATGCATTTCTTTCTTATATAATAAGTGGTTGTAAGAGTGATGCTAGGTCTACCAGAACAATGGACATGTGGGTAAGTTTGTTCAGTGTGCACAAGTAGGTGTGTTTGGTTTGTATTGGGCAAGTAAATGTGGAATAGGTAGTCAAAAGTATATTACATATAGGGGTTTGTTAGCATTTGTGAAAGACTGATGTGTGTGTGTGTGTGTGTGTGTGTGTGTGTGTGTGTGTGTGTGTGTGTGTGTGTGTGTGTGTGTGTGCATGTTTGTTTGTGGGGCGAGAGGATTGACTGTCTTGAGCACAAAGTGCCGAGGTGGGTGCGAACAAGCA
The DNA here is from genome assembly GCF_019279795.1 of Protopterus annectens. Classification (NCBI taxonomy): domain Eukaryota; kingdom Metazoa; phylum Chordata; order Ceratodontiformes; family Protopteridae; genus Protopterus; species Protopterus annectens. Next base: position 336,454,386 of record NC_056733.1, on the reverse strand, counting down.
ATCCCGGTCTTTAATACAGTGCCATCTTTTAAAGGCTGGTATTGCATCTGCGGTCAAATCTAAGTGGTATAGCACTCCATGTGTGGTCTAAACTTCAGCTTGCTATAGTTTGAAAGTAAAAAACAAAATCACTTTTTTAACTAGAGCCTGAGTTTTGTAGTGTTTTTTGCAGGCAGGGTATAAACTGCAGCAACTGTTTTCTACATTTGTAGAAAATAGTTTATTACAGTTTATCAGAATACTTTTTTTTAATAAAATGGAGGAGGGTCAGTGCACAGAAACAGGACCTGAATGGCCAGTCAGGAGGGCGGGTGGGGCATTTTGTGCATTTGCCCACCTGATTTGTGTGCCAGCAGAAGGAATGTCTGTTTTTGATTTTCAGTGCAAGAGCTGTGATGGCCAGGTGTGGATCTGTAATAATCTAATAAGCTAGAGTGGGGAATGGATTAATATAGTGAAGTGCTTAATGTTTTTTTTTTTTTTTTGCTGCTCTTCACTTGCAGAGCTGAGAGGTTGGGGTACTGGTTCAGAGTACAGGCATTGGGAGCTGATTGATGTGTGTGTATGTGTGTGTGTGTGTGTGTGTGTGTGTGTGTGTGTGTGTGTGTGTGTGTGTGTGTGTGTGTGTGTGTGTGTGTGTGTGTGTGTGTGTGTGTGTACTCACATGCGCACGCGTGTGTGCGTGTGTGTATGTGTGTGGGTTTGTAGGAAGGGTTTACAGTATGTGTGTTAAAAGCATTTAGTGTGTGATGGGGTGACTGATAGGTTGCTGAGGTGCCTGACTGCAAGTAGGGTTTGCAGTGTGTGTTCAGTAGTGAACTGCATATTGTTTGTTGATGACACCAGAGACTTTAAGTGATTTTGCAAGTATCTGAAGCCATCCAAGGCTGAAAAGAAGAGTGCAATTATAATTTCTGCACATGCACTGTTTATTTTCACCTATGTGAAATTTTACTGTGATATTTAATTTATTTTTCTGCACGTTTTCAAAAATCAAGTTGTGTTTCAAACTGCTGTAAGGGCTGCTGTTCTGTATTAATTACAGTGTATCTAGTGAATTGTTAAGTTAGTTCCAGGCATCTGTTTGTTTTTCCTCAACACTTGGGCTGCAGACCAGTCATTTTACATTCAGATGGTCTAAGTTTGCACTCTTGTGGCAAGAGAGGGCTGATTTCACTAACCTGAGCTAGCCATTACTGATAGCTCATTCTGTGCTTGCTTATCTAATTGGACTGTGGGCTTAGTGTTAAACTTGTTTTTTTCTGAGCGGATTTAAGCCCCACGTTTACACGAATCTGCTCTTCACGCAGCAGCAGTTAGCGGTGCCTTGTATATACGTAGACTACAGAAGTTGAAAATTCCCTATAGAACTACCTCAGAACTATACCTCAGTCCTCTGGTACTCACCAGGCAACCAGTTTGTGTGGTGAGCAGCACTTATACACTCAGTTAGCACTATTTAGAGTTGCATTACCTTGTATAGCACCCAGGACTATCACTGCAAAGTGATCATCTTCTTTGGGCACTGGACAGCTTCGCAGGCTAGGTAAGCTACAGATTACATTGAGTAAGCCTCCGCCCCATTGTCTGGTTATAAACACCCTCCATTCCTATCCCTTGCAAGAAGAGTAAGACTGCCAACAATGGATGGGCACTTTTCTACCATCATTGTTTTCAGCCTGATGGAGATGGGCATCCTGATGCAATGTAGCAATTGCCTCATGTACACTGACAACCACTTAATTCTTCAACAGACAAATACAGTATGTGAGAGATGTAGTTACCCATTGTCACTGGAGGCCACACTCTAACACACAGGCACAAAATGCAAGAAACATTTTGTCAATGACTCACACACAGCACTCATTGCACCAACTAAGGACTATACACATAGACCTACATATTTGGAGGTGCTCATGTATAACCTACTCAAGCTTCAAAGGCCTCACATACACAGTCCTCAGAAACTCCACATGCACACAAACAAGACACTTACCAGCACAACACATAAAGCTGCATCTCATAATCTTTCAACTCTCAAGCCGGTAAGTTGGAACATTTCACAACTCGTCATTCTGGTCATCCGGCAGATCATGCAAGCACTCGGGTCACTCACCTCTAAGTACCAATGTGACTCACTTGCACATAAATGACCTGACCTGAGACGATCCTCCCTGGACTATATGAAGGGAGACGTGGTTAAACTTTCAGAATATGTGTCACAGGTAGGTATGACCATAACACTGAGCAGCATTCTGCCGTCTCCAAGGATGATGCCACAATACAGACAGAAAATAATCAACTTTAACAATTGGCTTAGTACTGATGTCATTCCAAAGGGGTCAAATATTTGTCAGCCTGGGAGGACATGGTTGAGAGACAACACTGCTTTGCCAGGGATGGTTTCTACCTGTCACCTCTAGGCTTTTGTATATTGGCAAAAACATTATCCAACCCTATATTCCCTTTTTTAGGCATTGCCAAACAGACAAATCTTCCAACATAAATTGGCAAACCTTCCAACATAAAAGCTACTCAAGACAAGCTGAAGGAATTACTGCTCAGTGCTAGGAGTCTCAACAAGAAGCTGCAATCCCTAGAAGCTGTCCTCACCTTGGAGACTGCTGATGTCTGTGCATTTACTAAACTGTGGTTTAAAGCCGTGGAAAGCACTCTGGCAGTGCATGGCTATGACACCTATAATTCTTTCTGTTCACCCATTGAATGTGGAAGAGTGAAAGGTGGATGAGTATCTATCTACATAAAAGATCATTTCACCTCTAGGCTGGTCAAACAATATGAAATGCTTAAGCTACCCCATGCCCAACTATGGGAAAAATCTATTACTATATTCTTGCTAGCTACAGGTCTCTCTCCATGAGCCAGTAAACCCACACATATTACCTAAAGTTACTTGAATCACTCACCATCTGACCCAATATGATACTTGTGGGTAATTTTAACTACCCATCCATTAACTGGGAGGCATACATGACTACTAACATACAGGACCAAAGATTTCTCGACTTTGTGAATTCAAATACTCAGGAACGGCTGGTTTGCAGTTCCACCAGGGGAACAAATATCCTACATCTGGTACTTATAAATATGGGAGAGCACTGCATCCTCCCAAATGTGATATCCACACTAGTAAGATTAGATCACAAAGAGGTCTCTCTTGAAATTAAGGTAAAACTAGACCCCCCCCCAGCCAAACACCAAAAACTTTAAGAACTTTTCTAAGGCAGACTACCTCCTATTAAGACACAGCTTAGCTAGATTCCAAACACTCCAAAATCCATAAAACCCAGAAGACTATGCAGAGGAGTACACAAAAGCCCTGTACGACCACATAAACATCTGCATATAAATGGCAGTACTAAACTGCCCCTTCAACTATTTAAATTTATTGGCCATCCTACTGTATTCCATAGTACCAGAATGCAAAATTGACCATCCCCCTTTCAATCTAAAAATAGTGACTCTCCACTAAAACTTAACTTTTTAGTCAGGTAAAACTTATGTTACTTACTTTCACATCTAATTCCTCTAGTGCACACTGCAGTGTTTAGGATAAACCATTTTTTTCATCTTACCTTTAAGCATCTATTGCAAGACCACCAGTTATTGGAGAACCCACATTCTGCCTCTCAGTAGTCATCTTGGGATTAGTGCTTCTGTTTTCTCCTGGTGATAGAAGGAGTGCAGTTACATTATTTCCTGGAGACTGCTGATCACCAGAATGCTTAAAACTGCTTTATAAGTGACAGCTTGGAATCTGTGCTTATATTCTGATCCTGGTGAGAGCAGGAGCAGAGTGCATTGATTCCTGACTTTTTCTGGTTGGAGTCCCTGTGACTAGCACTTGCTCTAAAACCTGCTGGAAAGCACTAGGAATCCTTAAACTGATACAAGCACTCAACTCTCCTTGTTAATAAGGAGAAATTAATCGTAGGCACTAAACAGCCTATAATTGCAAAGTACCTTGCTAAGGTAAGGGGAAAAAAAGCACCTAACCAGGCATGTCCAAAGGTCAGCTTCCAGTGATTTCTCCTGTCCACCTGGTGAATCTGGGCATACTGGGGCAATGCAGCAATTGCCTCATGTACACAGACAACCTTCTCCTCCTACCACCCAACACTATAACCTGCAAATGAGATGCACTTACATAGCCAAACTGGAAGCAAAGCTCTCTCCAGTCAAAATTGTGCTAGACAATCAAGAAGAGAAAGTTAACACCCGCACTACACATCAAGCAACACATAGCCCTTCAAAACCCTCACCACCAACACCCCACACAGCAACACTTAAACCCACATATGCGGAGGCCCTTAACATTAACCTGCCCAGGACATCTGAAGCTGAAATGCAGACAAACACAAATCAGAACCAAAGTATCACATAGCTCACAACACCAGTGTGCCACCCAACAGCCCCTAAGGCAAGACAAACGTACCCAACACTTTAGTCATAGGTGACTCTATAGTCAGGCACACTGATGTCCCACTCACCAGGCTGAACAAGGAGAAAATTACAGTCAGCTGCCTGTCGGGTGCCAGGATCCGCCACATAACGCATGCACTCAAGTCATTCCACAACAAGTACAAATACGACTCTGTCATTGTCCATGTTGGAGTGAGTGACTTGAGACGTACCTCCCTGGACTACATGAAAAGAGACATGGAAGAGCTCTCGGATCATATGACCCAGGCAAGTATGATCCTAGCCCTGAGTAGCATCCTGCCTTCGCCCAGAATGATACCACAGTATAAGGACAAAATGATTGACTTCAACAATTGGCTAAGCTTTTGGTGCCATTCAAAGGGGATCCAGTATCTGTCTGTCTGGGACGACATGATCGGCAAACCATGATGCTTTGCCAGAGATGGTCTGCACCTGTTGCCCCTGGGATTCAGGTTACTGGCTAAGGCTCTTGCCACCCTTATAGTGCCTTTTTTAGGCAAGGCTCAAAGGACAAAACCACCACCGTAACGGGTACAAGTATGCAAAATCTGAAGGTAATGCTACTCAACGCTAGAAGTCTAACCTCAAAATGCACTCTCTCAAAGAACTCCTAAAAATGGAGAACATCAATATCTGTGCAGTAACTGAGATCTGGTTCAAGGCTCCAGAGAGCACCCCTGCAATTCCAGGCTACAACTCTTACCACACTTTTCAATCACCAAACCAGGACCGAAACACTAAAGGTGGAGGAGTGTCCATATTTACTAAGGATATTCACACCTCAAGGCTAGTTGGCCAACACAATGCATCTGAAATTCTCCAGATGCAAATAACACTAGGTAAGACTGCAATCCAAATTGTAGCTTGCTAAAGATCCCCCACCATGCCCCAAGATTCTCACTACACCTTTCTAAACATACTGGAAAATATTAAGATATAACCAAACACCCTAATACTGGGTGATTTCAACTACCCTGCCATCAACCTGGAAAACTACTCGTGTACCAACACCTTTGCCCAATGGTTTTTGGAATTCATAAATTCCAACGCCCTGGATCAACTAATCCATAGTCCCACCAGGGGCTCCAATATCCTGGACATGGTCATTACCAACATGGGAAATCGATGCTCCACACCAGTGGTCACCCCCCATTGGTTAGGTCTGACCATAATCTAATCACCTTTGACATCCACATCCCACCCCCTACACCCCAGTAAGGAAACATCTGTAAAAAAACTTCTCCAAGGCCAACTTCATGCTGCTCAAGTCAGAAGTGACAAACTTCATGACACCCATGCAGACGGGAACTGAAAGTTCGACTGCTGAATCCTACACTAAAGCACTGTACGAGCACATCCACTCATGCGTGAATCGTGTCATCCTAAATAGAACCAACACGCTCTCCTCCAAAAAATGGTAGCCAATCTGGTGGTTCCCTATCATAAACAAACTATACAACAGAAGGAACAAACTGTTGCAGAAAAGAGGAAAATCCTGGGATGCAAAAAACTCCCTCACCAGCCTCAGTAAGAAGCCGAGATCCCTCATAAAATCCTCCAAAGATAGTTACGAAAATAAAATTATTAATAAATTAAATTAAATTTATTAAATTAATTAATAAAATTGCCAAAGATTCCAAAGACAACCAGAAGGCCCTATGTCAAGAATCTAAATGACAATGCTCAAATCTGCTCTGAGCTACAACAGAATGGCATTAAATATACTGATCCCAAGGACATTGCCAATATCCTGGCAGATCGATTCAGTGCCAACTTCACCCCCTTCTCACCCCCTAAAGAGCCCATCTCAATACCATAAGGTTGCCAAATTCCAATAATCACAACCACACTGGTAAAAAACGCACTCTCCAAAGCTAAGAATACATCATCCATGGGACCAGACGACATCCTGTGTACTACATGAACTACAAAATGAACTGGCACCTCCCCTAAGTGTCCTGTTTAATCATAGCCTCACCTCAGGTTTCATGCCCACTGAGTGGCACACAGTTACAGTTATCCCACTCCACAAGGGGGGATCCACCTTGGATTCTGAGAACTACTGTCCCATCAGTCTGACTAGCCTGATCTGCAAGGCCATGGAACGTATTATCATGGAACTTATAAACAAAGACATTAGCAACCTTCAAACACTGGACCCCACCCAGTTTGGGTTCATGAAGGGCCGATCATGTCTCCTGAACCTGATTACTTATTCGAATCAGTCTCCAGAGCCACGGACGAGGGTAAGGCGGTCCTCACAGCCTACCTGGACCTCGCCAAGGCCTTCAACACCATCCCCCACTCTGGAATCATAGATAAACTTACTAAGCTGGGCATAAATCCCTACATCACTCAATGCGTTGCCAACTGGCTTACTGACCAAACCCACACTGTAAAAGTAGCCAACTCCAAATCCAGCTCCAGACAAGTTTCAAGTGAGGTAACTCAGGGTTCAGTCCTGGAACTGCTCTTGTTTGGCATCTACTTCTCTGAAGTACAGGCCAACACTAAGAGACTCTGGCTAACAAAGTTCGCAGATGACTGCAAACTGTGAGCCATTATTGAATCCCCAAATGCTGTGGATATTCTACAAAAGGGCCTTACAGAAACAGATGTTTGGTGCCAGAGCCATTGTCTCAAGCTCAATGCCAAGAACTGTATAGTTATCCCCTTTGGGAAAAGCCATGTACCCATGATTTATCACATAGGTGGCAGTACACTAAACACCAAAAGTGTGATAAGAGACTTAGGAACACAGGTGGACAGTGGTCTCACCTTCGATAACCACATCACCACAACAGTCAGGAAATCCTTTTATGTGGCTCACCTCATCACTAAGGGCTTTTCATCCAGAAAAAAGGAGGTCATTGTCCCACTGTACTCATCCCTTATTAGACCCATCATAATGTACAATGCCCCATTTGGTATGTACCTCACAAGACATCTGCAACAACTGGAAAGGCTGCAGAAGCACCTTACTGAAAGAATCACAGGCCTAAAGCAGATGCCCTATGCTGACTGACTAAAAAAACTCCAGCTGTACTTTGTCGCATATTGTCTACTCCGAGGCGATCTCTGCTTAACATACAAGGCAATGTAAAACCCAGAGCTGTTGGATATGCTACACTTAAAGAAATCCCAATTCATCAGAGCTATACACTCCAGGGACCTAAACCTTGTCATCACAATGAACAAAACATGCTAGAGGGAGAGGTTCCTGACCCAGAGACTCCCCATACTCTGGAACAGACTGCCCATACATGTCAAGCAGAGCGCCTCTTTGGCCCTCTTCCAAAGGAACCTTTACGACTGTGTGGGAGATAAGAAATTTACCCCGGGGATCACATCAGTCACCCTGCTAGACAGGGGTCCAGGGAAGTAAATATTATGGGAAGAAATACCCAGGGAATTGTTATGGTTAGGCTTGTACAGGCCCTATGACTGATAACCTAGTACCAACCTATGAACCTATGAAATAAGCCCAGGCCAAACTGCAAAAACAAGCCACCCTGGGAGACTCCTGGTCTTAGTGGGTTATACAACAAGAGAAAGAAAATCCTGTTGAGAACTAAGAGGGAATGTGCTCAACAGAGCAATAAGTCCCTCAGTAGTACAAACAAGTGAATCAGGGAACTAGTCAAGTCTCTGAAGCCAATAGCCTCCAAAGCTAAGGATAATCACAAGGCATGTTTTAGCTATATCTGCAGTCTTAAGTGCAACTCCCAGCAGTGTGCAGAAGTAGTTATAGATAGCATCTCCTATACTCAGCCAGAAGATATGGCAAATTTGCTGGCTGTTAAATTCAGTTCAAACTTCACTTTCCCATCACCACCACTTCTCTCCCAAGAAATACCCTTTACCACTCCACCACCAATCGGGCCTATATTAGAAGACTGAAAGAGCAGAACCGCAAACACCTAAAGAGTGAAGAAAATGGAACCTTGAAGTGCTGTTTGTCAGATCGTGGTACAGTGAAGATTGGAATATTTGCCCTTTCCTCACTGTAGTGCGGTCTCGGAGTTGGAATATATATTTAGCTGAGGTGTGTAGGGGGCAAAGCACCCCACAATAACAAGTTTGAAGTTCCATTTCTTTCACTTTTTAGGTGTTCGCCGTTTTAATTTTTCGATCTTTTAATATAGACCCCCGCCAATCATCACAAATGAACAGGTAGCCACAGCTGTCTCTAAAGCTAAAACCACAGCATCAGTGGAATGCAATGATATACCAGGTTGACTCTTAAATAGCTTAAATCAGGACCTGTCAGGCTAAATAGGACCTCTGTTTAAACACAGCCTCTGGACAGGCTTTGTTCTGATAAGAGTGGAGAACAGCTATGGTCATCCATCTGCATAAGGGAGGACTGTCATCTGACCCAGGAAATTGCAGACCCATAAGTTTGACTAGTCTTGACTAGTCTTGTTTGTAAGACCATGTAAAGAAAAATCATGGACCAGATAAATAAAGAGATAGGAAACCTCCAAACACTGGACCTGACCCAATTCAGCCTCATCAAGGGCAGATTATGCCTATTAAATCTAGTGGACTTCTTTGAGAAAGTCACTAAGGCTATGAATAAGGGTAAAACAGTGTATACCACCTACCCTGACTTGGCCAAGTCAATTCCAAACTCAGAAAAATGGACCTAAATCCCTATATCATTAGATGGATAGCCAATTGTCTCACGGACAGGACATGTGGTTAAAGTGGATGATTCAAGTTCCCGCAAGAGGCCAGTTACTAGTGGTGTGCCACAGGGCTCAGTCCTGGGACTCCTCCTGTTCAGAATATACTTCTTGGATGCCAAGATCAATGTGGAAGGCCTCTGGATGACAAAGGTTGCAGATGACTGCAAGCTGGGGGCAATAACTGAATCCCAAAACAGTGTTGATATCCTTCATGAGGGTTTAAATCAAGCAGATGATTGGTGTCAGAACCACAGCTTGAAACTAAATGTGAAGAACTGCCTTATAGTACCCTTTGGGGAATTGAATACCACTGCTAACTAATACATTAACAGCACACTTCTAAGAGTAGACTCAGAGGTAAGACAACTAGGTACACAGACAGATAATAGTCTGAACCTTGACTGTCATGTGTCCACAGTGTTGCGGAAGTCATTCTGTGTGGCACAACTTTTAAGTAAATTTATGGCATCCAGATCCAGGGATATTATAGTACCACTGTACACAGCCCTCATTAGACTAATAATTGAGTACAATGCACCATTTAGAATGTACTTGACTAGGATAGGCACTTACAACAGCTGGAGTGACCTCAGAGGTTCCTTACTAAGAAAATACAGGGTGTTAACAACATATCCTATGTGGATAAACTGAAAGCTGTTTCCCTTTACTCTGTCTCCTATCGACTATTAAGGGGTGACCTATGCCTGACCTGCAAGGCACTCACAAATCCAGCCTTTATGGAGTGGCTACATATCCATAAGATAAACAATATGAGGGTCACCTGTTCTAGGGATCTAAGCTTAGTCAGTGAATAAAGCAGAACATGCTGGAGAGACAAATGTGTGTTCTAGAGATTGCCCCTTCTTTGGAGCAGGATTCCTGTTCACATTGAGCAGAGTCCTTCCTTAGCCCTCTTCAAGACCATTCTGGATTGATGGATGGGGAATCAAAAATTCATATCTGTGGTGGTGCCTATGTTGCCTTACGGATAGGGAAAATCTGTAAAAACTGCAAAATCCTTAAAATACTCAAGGTATAGTCACAACCCCATGCCATCCTCCTGCTCCTAGGAGACATGGGTAAAATCAGGTTATATTGGCTAGACTTGTAAAGACTGCTAAGCCATTAGCCTAGTAATGTCCTATGAACCTATGAAGTGTGTGTGAGTATGTGTTTGTGGCATGTTCTTCTGTGTAGGTGGGACTTGCAGTGACTGTCAGGTGTGCTTGCAAGGACCCATGTGAAAGGTGTCAGAGGTGTGTTTTGTGCATTCAAATTCAGCCTTCAAACCAAATGAATGCAAGACACTAACAGTCATACCCTTGCACAAGGGAGGACCATCTACCAGCCTGAGTAACTACCAACCCATAAGTCTTTACAGATTGCCCTTGCCAAACAGGTGATCATATGATTTCTGTCATGTGATTTTTTTTTTTACCATGTGACTTTTTACCTGCTGCTATTTAAACGGAGTTCAAACAGTGTGGTTTTATCTGAAGAAGTTTTTATTTAATAAACAAAAGTGCTAATCCACCGTTTCTGTACTGTTTTGCATTTTACTGCACATTTACTGGCTGTTGTACCTGTTGGAGAGTCCCTGTGGCCTGTGGGTTTTTTATTTTTATTGTTTTTTTTCTTTTTTTTTTTTTTGCTTTTTGACTTTCTTGAAGAGTCACCAAAGTTATAGATGAAAGTAAGACAATGCACACCCCCTACCTAGATCTGGCCAAAGCGTTTGACACAATATTTCACTCAAACAATGTAGAAAAGATAATTGAATTAGGAATAAACCCCTACATCACCCACTGGATTGCCAACTGGCTAACAGATAGGACACAGGAGGTGAAAACAGGGGAAGCTACCTCCACCCATAGTAGAGTGAAGCTGGGACCACTCCAATTTGGCATCTAATTCTCAGAAGTCCAAGCAACCATTAAAGGTCTTTGGTTGACCAGGTTTGCAGATGACTGCAAGCTGGGAACAGTTATTGATTCCCCAAAAGACTCTACCTTCTTCCAGGAGAGCTGGACTCAAGCAAATAACTGATGCCAAAATCATGGACTAAAGCTAAATGCCAAAACGTGCATTATTGTGTCCTTTGGGAAACAGACTGCCCCAAGAAACTGCCACATTGACAATACACCTCTAAGAGTCAATCCAGTAGTTAGATATTTGGGAACATACATAGATAGTGACCTAGCATTCGACCAACATGCATCTACCATTGTAATGAAATCTTTCAATATTGCTGACCTTATAACCAAAGGGATAGCATCTCTGCTGAGATGTTATTGTTCAAGTGTATTCAGCCCTCATCAGGCCTATCATTAAGTATGATGTTCCTTTTGGTATGCATCTGTCCAGACATTTGCAACTACTAGAGTGCCCACATAGATTCCTTGTAAAGAGAATACAGGGACTAAACCACATGACTTACTCTGACTGCCTCAATAATCTCTTATAAGAAGTGAACTGTGCCTGGTCTGTACGGCATCCCATAAAAGAGATGGTATAAGGAATACATGATACAAAGACTTTAACCTCTTCTTAAACATAAACAGCACAGTTTGAAAGGACAGATGCATATCCCAGAGGATACCAGTATTCTTGAACATAATCCCCATCCCCATAAAATAAAGCTCTTTCCTGTCCGTATTCAAATGCAACAAAGATCAATAGATGTCAGTGGTGCAACAGGTAACACACTTGCCTTTGTTGCCGAAGGTTATGGGTTCTCTGCCTACACCAGGGAGATGGATTGCTGATGCTGTGCTATAGCATAAGGGGGGTGTCGCACTTCTAAGTGTGTTGTCCTTCAGATGAGACTTTAAACAGAGACCCCATCTGCCTGAGTTGGTGATAGCTTAGGTGGATGTCAAAGATCCCATGGCACCTATCAAAAAAGTCATGCTCCTTTATTTAACACAATATAAAAAGCATTATTTACATATTTGCAGGCACACTTATACACATTTCTGTTTTTCTATTTATTATTTTATAACACCTTCATTATTATACTTCCATAATTGACTCCCACTCCTTCTTCCACAACTATAATCTAATTTTTCATATCTGCCAAAATCTATTTCCCATTAAGCAACATTTTATTCAATCTTTCATTCCAGATAACTAATATTACATAAAATAAATTCGTATCTACCCTCCTCACATATTCTTTATTCTTTTTCTTGTAATATCCATACATAATTGCATTCATATGTTTGTCAGTAATATTCTCAAAAAGTTTTCTTTACGCAACTTTTCCCAAAGTTTCACCACCCTTTTACATTAAAAAAAGCTCTGTTGTATGTTTTCACCACAAAATAAACACTCTTTTAACTTTCTTTTTATGTAACATGTTTCCCTTTAGTAATAACTTATTACTAGTCTCCATGGGAAATCCTGACACTGTACTATCTTGGTACCACTGTTTCCCTACTTTAATGGCTTTAATCACATATTCTGATAAATTTCCCTTGGATTTACATAATAATATTGTTTCATCCCATTTGTTATATTGCATTTTTCTATCTTTCTCTATATTATCAATTTTTATTATTCATGTTATTATTTCCTGAAAATTTTAATTTTTTCATTTACATATATTTTTTTCTTTTTCTTATTTTCATCTTTTCCCAGAACTTTTTGCATTTATAGTTAAGCATTCTCACTATTAATTTCTCATTGTCTTCTTTTATTTTATTTTTAGCATTTGTTTACCAGGAATGTCCGACTTTGAATGAAGCCAATTTTCAGTGGAGGTCCTGGGAGAAATGCTCCAGACGCATGACTTTGAAATGTGGGAGGAAACTGGAGCACCTGGAGGAAACCCACACAAACGCAGGGAGGACATGCAGACTCTGCACAGCAAGCACTCCAGCTGAGAATCGAACCAGAGAACCTCTTGCTGTGACGTGACAATGCTACCACTGCACCACTGCGTCATCCAGTTGTTTACCCACTTTAATACTCTGAAAAAGTCTAAAGAAGCAGAATAACCAAGTGGATGTAGGAACCCGAATCTCCCTTCATCTTCACTTATATACAGCACACCGGTTTTCACTGAGTTTAATCTTGAACCCGATATGAAAGAAAACACCAATCTCATGATTTCCTTTTCATATTTTTCTGGCATTGTATATACATTTGACGTATATGCACTTGTTCCCATTAATGCAGAATTCACCAGATAAACCTTTTTACTGAATGCTAATTTATACTTTCTCCAGAAAAGACATATTTTCTTAATTTTGTTTATCAAACCCTCCCATTGCATCATATCTACATTATTTTTCCCAAATTTTATCCCTGACAAAGACACTTCATTCATTGAAAAATGCACACTCCCAGTTTTTGCCTCCTCATCACCCAAACCTTTACTTTTATCTTTATTCAAGGTCATTCCAGTTTCTTTTAAACATCCATTCAGACAAACCAACACTTCTCATCCATATTTTTGTTCATAGCAGCAACAACTATATTGTCTACATATGTCAAAACTACTGGAATCATCACCTCCTTTTGCATCATATATCTAGTATCTTTCATTTTAAAAGCTACTTTACTCACTATAGCATTTATTACCAGTGCAAGCAATATTCCAGAAATGGGACATCCTTGTCTTATATCACAGTTTTTGCATATTTCTTTCCTCAGCCACCCATTCACAAACACTCTTATGCTATTATTTTGATATCTTGATATGGGATCCGGACACATGCTCGACTAGCATATGTCCGAATCACAAAACATTGAACACACATAAATGAAAGTGTTTAACATCGACAAACACTTCTGTGTATGTGTGCCTGTTTCGTAGATCATTCTCTTCATTCATCAGCCCCTCAAGGTACTCTTTCCATCTGCTCAACACACTCTCTCGCATGTGAGTACGTTTCCCTCATTATCCTTTATCACCCTTACCTGCTGCACATCTTTACTTGCTCGGTCCCTATGTTTAGCCAATTGGTACAGGTCCTTTTCTCCCTCCTTAGTGTCCAACCTTTCATACAACTCTCCATATGCCTTATCCTTAGCCTTTGCCACTTCTCTCTTTCCCATGCACCTCATCTTCTTATACTCCTTCTACTTTCTTCATCTCTCCGACAATCCCACTTCACCAGCCTCTTCCTCTGTATACTCTCCTGTACTTCCTCATTCCACCACCAGGTCTCCTTGTCCTCCTTCCTCTGTCCAGATGTCATACCAAGCACCTTTCTAGCTGTTATGTCTCCTACTGCCACCTGCTGGATCTCCCTAGAATGACACCAGCAATTTAACCATTTTTTTTTAAACCAGTTATTTTTAATCTGTATGGGGTATCATTCTTATTGAAGGTAGGATTCTGCACAGCACCGGTGATTTACATACATTTGACACATGCATAGTGAGAACCTACATATTTGTCTGCATGTCTCTCAAAGTATGTTGCCCTCATGTGGGTTACCAAAATGGTCATTTTCATATTTGCCTGATGTAATGGATTGAAGATCCTTTGTAATTTCATGACTCCTGGTGCCTGAGAGATAAGTAACTGTCATCCTGTTCTTGTCCACCTCATAAGTATGGAATTAAAGTGCCTGACAATAAAGTCACCAGTTACTAGTAGATTTCTATTTATACTTGTGTTTTTAATAGTAATAGATTTATGGCTAGCAGCCTTGTGAGTCTTTAATATGTGTGATTGTGGTGTCCTCATGTCTGTAGATCTGTATTGAGACTATCTTCCTTGTTCTCCGAGGCTTGGGAAGTGACTTTTTTGACAACCTCAAAATGTGATGGTTTGCTGTGTTTGTGTAGAGTTGTGCATTGTAGTATGTGCTGTTCACAGACCATTTTATTTAGTAAGAGAGTAGCTTCCATATTTTATAGATATTTTCACCTCTTACAAATTGCATTATGTATGTCAAGCTGTAGGTCATTATCTGAGAGTGTGTGGCAGTTTCTATACTGTCTAAGAACACCAAGTGCTATGAGACAGGCATTAGAAGGGATACAGGTCTGTTGGTCATCCATTTCATCCAGGTAGTATTATGGTTTGTAAGAAGACGTTCATTACTGTATGGTTAGAAGATTAGGGAGTAGTCAGTAGTTACAAGGATCTTAATTGACAAAGGCCAGTATATACAAAGATTTTAAGTACAAGGAGTTACTATAACCAAGATAATAGCAATGTCAGTAGTAAGAAATCAAGCCTAACAAATTAAGTAGGCAGAACAGGAACTCAAGTGCAAGAGATCACTATAACCATAATAGTGTGGGAAGAAATAGCCAGGGAATTGTTATGGCTAGGCTTGTATAGGCCCTAGGGCCGATAGCCTAGTACCAACCTATGAACCAGTGTTGCAAGAATGGCAGTAGTAAATAAATAACAAGCCTACATGTAGTTTGATCATCACACAAGACTAAACTGATGGCAATAAGTGTGAGAGGGTAAAAGAACAGGTACAGCAACAGTCATAACAACAGAGCACTGCAAGCACACGGCTTAGTGTGCAACTATGGGTAATTAGGAGCAGCTACACACAAACATACTCAACCTGCAGCAAAACTGAAATGCTGAAGACTCAAGTGAGCACACCAGCCAGCAGCAGAAACAAATAATGTGATAAGTCACTTGGAAGGGGACATTAAGGTAAAGCTCCCACTAGCAACTCTACAGCACCAAAAAATGTGGCTGAGTGCAATGTGAGTGCAATGCAGCTGCAGTCCAACAAGGGCAAAGCTGAGTCTTCTACTTCAAGGCCAGTATTTATTTATTTATTTATATGCATTTGTTTACTGGGGTACTGCACTGATCTCAGTGGACCATTTGCAAGCACAACCCAGGTGAATACGATCACATAAGAAATGAACACAACATATTTATAGATCTAAGGATATACTAAAAACTAACTAATATAACACATATTTACAGATACAAGAATATGCTGCAACATTTAGTTCAAGAAGCAGTTAACTGTCGAAATATGGATGGAAAAATGGAATTATGCTTAGCAGAGCTTTATGTATAAGATGTAGTCATAATAAGTGAGATGGCTTATGCTGCAGAGCTAGCAGCATATCGTTATATAGAGAGGTATGAAGACATTAGAAGAGACAAGTGAGAATCGTTGCAAGAAGGGATACCACAGGGAGTAGACGGAGAGAAGGTGAGAGAGGCATGCAAAGAGAAGGGGAGTAGAAAGGCAAAGAAGTGTGAGAGATGCAAAGAGAAGAACGAAATAGGATGAATAACAGGCAGTAAGGGAATAGCAAGATGAGATAAGGAAGGATGAAACAGGGATAAAGGGGTATGTGAGAGCTGCAGGGTTCGTGTAACATGACTTGAGTGAGCGCTTCTATCCCAGCTCCCATAGATGTATCATTTTCTTCTTATTGGTTTCTTACTGGATGGGTAATATTAGTTTCTTTTATACATTGGTCTACTGGTTACAGTCTCATTCTTTAATGTACTAATGAATGGGTTATGGATGTTTTGCCTTTCACGTAGCTGTTTGTTGCTCTCCTACCATACCTGCCACAATCTTTATATGTTGAATTCCTGCCATCCCATTTCCCATATTCATTAGAGAAAGCCTTGCTCTCTGCCCAGATTATGTATTGCCACATTTATTGTCAAAGACCATCCTTCCTTACTTTTATCTACACCAGTTAAAGTCTTCAAGCAATGACTTTCTACTCTTTTCTCACCATTACTGTTGTGGTATTATCATGTTATGCATTTACCTGTTCTTTGAACTTTTTCCTCTAACTTTCTCTAAATTTTGACTTCACAAGAGGTTTTTCTAGGGTGCTTCACCTATCCTGCCTCCAATACTTAGTTCAAATGAATCCCAGAAGGATAAATAATTTATATCATCTGCTTAACATGACGTAATATCCTTATACCCTTTGCTAGCGAGCGTGTAGTCTAGCACCTGGGTCTGTACATAATGAGGCACATGTATATATGTGCACATATCATTTTCCTAGGCACGTCTTTCTTCATTAATATGGCAGGGTGAACATGGGATGTATTTCTTCTTTGCACCACTTCTTTAGCCAAGAAGATTCATGTCAATAAATAATTTTGATTTGGGCATATATTACATTTTTTCCATTATCTCATGACAGAATCTTATAAATCTTCTGTGAACCTTGTGCAAACAACCCTTGACAATTCCATTCCAGGTCATTAGTCAGAAGTGAATTGTAGGTTATACTGTAGAATTAATTGTGAGCACTAACGACTGGATAATTGTAATCTTATTCACAGAGGAGATTTTTTCAGCTCTTACTGCTTCCTCTATTATAAACGTTGTGTCTTTTCAGTCTTAAACATAGCTTTCAGCTGTTCAGATATTCACACACTGTCCAGAATTTTGCCTCATATATTTGGTTTGTTTCTGATAAATCATTGAGTTTTGAAGTAACTAAATACTGACATACATTTGTTTCAGACTTCATATCCTTTATAAAATGCATGCTAGTGCAAAACCTGTTATTCTAGATACTTTCTGAGTTTAAAAGAGCAATGGTTAAAATTTGTCCCTGATTTTAGGCCTTTGCCCCCACTACATAATTTTTGTTTTTTTCCAGGTTGAGTGGTATGCTCTCTAGGCAGGCTCTGCTCCTGTCAGCCTAGTGGATTTTACATATTTTAATACACAGTTCTGACACAGGAGAAATGAATTCTGTATTCTGTAAGTTCTTGTAAATCCAAACAACAAAAACAGATGAAATTATTTATTTGACATTTGTTTACTGGGAAAGTCCACTGGGCCTAAGAGAATCCATTTTCAGTGGAGGCCTGGGAAGAAAAGCTCCAACATGCATGAATTACAATAGAAAAAAAAGTTGCACAAGTTACAAAAGTTACAAAATTATATTTCATTTTAGCAGACCAATATATATACAGTACTACAAGCAATATATATATATATATATATATATATATATATATATATATCTACTTCACTGCACTGACATGCCACAAAGCCGACACCCAAAACACCAAGACCAAAAGAACGAAAACACACAATGCCGACAACTCACAAAACCGAACACCATAACACCGACACCCAAAACACCGACATACAAAACGTAAACTACACATTACACACAACTATATATGCACTAACCTTAACCCAAACCCTAACCCTAAGGTCCGACACTACCGCACACTTACCCTACCCGCACCCTAACCCTAACTCATTTAACCCACCCCTAAACCTAAAGTCCGTCACTATCACACACTTACCCTCCCTGCACCCTAACCCTAACTCACTTAACCCACCCTTAAACATAAAGTCCGTCACTACCGCAGACTCACCCTACCTGCACCCTAACTCACACACTTACCTTACCCGCACCCTGACCCTAATTCCGACACTACCGCACACTCACCTTTCCTGCACCCTAACCCTAAATCCCTCACTATCGCACACTTACCGAGTCGCGTTCACATGTTGCCCATGCCGGTGTTTCAGCTGTCGGGATTTCACCTTGTCGATCATCTGCGTCGTCGGTCTTTTGGTCTTGGTGTTTTGGGTGTCGGCTTTGTGGCGTGTCGGTGTAGTGAAGGAGACATATATATATATATATATATATATATATATATATATATATATATATATATATATATATATATATATATATATAGAGAGAGAGAGAGTGAGCGAGTGATACAATTTTACAAAGCTGGATTGCAGAGAAAATAAAACATTCAACTTGAGCAAAAGTATATAATGTATATATAATGTCAATAATCTAAATGGCAATGCTCAGATCTGCTCTGAGGTACAAAAGAATGGTGTTAAACATACTGATCCCAAGGATATTGCCAATATCCTGGCAGATCGATTTAGTGCCAACTTCAGCCCCCTCTCACCCCCTAAAGTACGCATCTCAATATCAAAAGATTGCCAAATTCCGGTAACCATGGCCACAAAGGTAGAAACCACATTCTCCAATGCTAAGAATACAGCATCCATGGGACCAGATGACATCCCAGGCTGTGTACTACATGAACTACAAAAGGAACTAGCACCTCATCTAAGCGTCATGTTTAATCATAGCCTCATCTCAGGCTTCATGCCCACTGAGTGACGCACAGCTACAGTTATCCCACTCCACAAGGGGGGATCCGCCATGGATCCCGGGAACTACCGTCCCATCAGTCTGACAAGCCTGATCTTCAAGGGCATGGAACGCATTATCATGGAACTTATAAACAAAGACATTGGCAACCTTCAAGTACTGGACCCCACCCAGTTTGGGTTTGTGAAGGGCCCATCTTGTCTCCTGAATCTGATTGACTTCTTTGAATCCGTCTCCAGAGCTGTGGACGAGGGTAAGGCAGTCCATACAGCCTATCTGGACCTCACCAAGGCCTTCAACACCATCTCCCACTCTGGAATCCTAGATAAACTTACTAAGCTGGACATAAATCCCTATGTCACTAGATGGGTTGCCAACTGGCTTACTGACAGAACCCAGAGTGTAAAAGTAGCTGACTCCAAATCCAGCTCCAGACAAGTGACAAGTGGAGTACCTCAGGGTTCAGTCCTGGGACCACTCTTATTTGGCATCAAGTTCGCAGATGACTGCAAACTGGGAGCCATTACTGAATTCCCAAATGATGTGGATATTCTACTAAAGGGCCTTACAGAAACAGATGCCTGGTGCCAGAGCCATGGGCTCAAGCTTAATGCCAAGAAATGTATAGTTATCCCCTTTGGAAAAAAACATGTACCCATGAATTACCACATAGGTGGCAGTACACTAAACATCGAAAGTGTGATGAGAGACTTAGGGACACAGGTGGACAGTGGTCTCACCTTCGATAACCACATCACCACAACAGTCAGGAAATCCTTCTACGTGGCACACAGATTCCTGTCTCAGAGACGTCCCATACTCTGGAACAAACTACCTATCTATATCAAACAAAGCTCCTCATTAGCACTCTTCAAGAAAAATTTTGATGATTGCATGAGAGATAGGAAATTCACCCTGGGAATCACTTCTGTGGCTCTGCAGAGGCACAGGAAAATAATTTTCTTGGGTGGCAAAAGTCAGGGTACCATTTGGCTGGGCCTATATAGGCCCTAGGGCCAATAGCCTAGTACCTACCTATGTCTGAACCTATGAACCTCATCACTAAGGGCTTTTCATCCAGAAAAAAGGAGGTAATTGTCCCACTATACTCATCCCTCATGAGACCCATTATAGAGTATAATGCCCCGTTTGGTATGTACCTCACAAGACATCTGCAACAGCTGGAAAGGCCACAGAAATGCCTCACTAAAAGAATCACAGGCCTAAAGCAGATGCCATATGCTGACCGTCTAAAAAAACTCCAGCTATACTCTGTGGCATATCGTCTACTCAGAGGCGATCTCTGCTTAACATACAAGGCCATGTCAAACCCTGGGCTGTTGGACATGCTCCACTTAAAGAAATCCCAATCCCTCAGAGCCACATGCTCCATGGATCTAAGCCTTGTCATCATAATGAACAAAACATGCTGGAGGGATAGTTTCCTGACCCAGAGACTCCCCAGACTCTGGAATAGACTGCCCATACATGTCAAGCAGAGGGCCTCCTTGGCCCTCTTCTAAAGGAACCTTGACGATTGGATGGGAGATAGGAAATTCACCCCGGGGATCACGTCAGTCGCCCTTCTAGACAGGGGTCCAAGGAAGTAAATATTGTGGGACGAAATATCCAGGGAATTGTTATGGCTAGGCTTGTATAGGTGCTAGGGCCAATAGTTTAGTACCAACCTATGAACCTATAAGTGAATAGAAAAATATATATGGTATTGCAGATCTGGATTGCAAGGGAAAAATAAGAAAACATGCAGGATAAAGAAAAGTGAAAATAAGAAAACGCTTACAAATGGAGAAAAATTCCTAGAAAGGACACCCAAACAAAAGCTTTACCTTTAGCTTAGAAGCACCATAGAAATTAATTTATTTTTTATTACAACAAAGAAATGTTCAATAAATTGCGACCATTCACACAGTATAGTGCTTCCTCAGGCAAATATCATCTTAGAAAACAAACTTAACCAGTATGTGTAGTTCATTTAGGAAATAATTTAAAGATTTTTCTGATGAAGTACTTGCATAAGGACAAAAGCACTAAACTAGATTTGTACATAAATTTGGATATTTGTACACTGGGTTCCTCATTATGTTCTTCACCTTCCAATTGCTTTTGTTTGGTTTAATGAATAACCCTCACTTAAGTCAGTGGTAGGGAATCCATGGGACAAGATCTTTGTCTGACTGAGAAATTGGTTCAGCAGATCCATTGCAAAGACAGCTCATCTGTTTCAGCAACACTTTATTTATAAATTGCATACTGAGAAGTTTTAAACAGTTGCAGGAAATGGATCTAGAAGTCTTTTTTCTAACTTGTAGTACAGGAAATGGTTGAGTTTATTTATGCTACTGTTCAAGAAAGTAAAGTACCATGACAGTGGAGACTTGGGTCACTCAGTTTTGGGAACAGACACAAACACTGCAACAAGACTCAGCCTATGACAGATTGTCTGCCAAAAACAATCCCCCTGTCTCTCTTTTACACTCATCCTCAGATTCACTCACTACTGACATGAAAGTTACATATCCACTGGAGATGGGGTTGTTTAAACTTTTGTTTTGGATGCAACAAGGACAGGGTACTTGAAGTGAGTAAAGAATTTTTTAAGTTGCTAGATTGTTAAGAATTCCTTTATTCGACCTTACACTTTGGGGTGTTCTGTTCTGTATATAATGTTACAAAGTAACAAGTGGTTCCCTGCAGAGTTCCTAAAGCAGCAGAGAGCAGAAAAAGCGACTTTCCTGATTCTAACTATTTTTTAAGCATTTTTATTGCTTTTTTCAACCTTTTGTGCATTTCGACCACTGTTTCTGCATATATTACTGTGATATTACCTGTTTTCTCTGTTTTTCTGAGCTTAATTTGTTGACTGCACTTCTTAGCTTAAGTTTTGCTTATAAGTTAACCTACAGGCTAATACACTCAAGTGTACTAGCCTTTGATAGCATTTAGTCGAAAAACCAAGCATTTACTGTATTTTCTGTCTGTGTGTAAAAACTTGAAAAAAACCAAAAAAATACTTCTGCTTTCCTAACTTTCCTAGCTAGTTGTTCCAGTGATCAGATTTTGGTGATCCCTGGGCTTTGTATTTGGTTCCTGTGTTCCTCCATTTTCTTGTGTGGCCAGAGGGAAGTTTCTTTACTCACCAGTGAGAGTGGGGAGTACTGAGCTGCCTGTTTGTCCTCAGAGGAGTGGTTAGAGACAGTAACTGGTAATTCATTGGCCATTTTGGGTCATTTCCTGCTTTTTCCAGCCCCTGCTATAAAGCACGCTTTGGCTTTTCTGGCATTAGAGAACTTGGCATAGCTCCTCGTGGTCCCCTGCAGAGTTCCTAAAGCAGCAGAGAGCAGAAAAAGCGACTTTCCTGATTCTAAGTATTTTTAAGCATTTTTATTGCTTTTTTCGACCTTTTGTGCATTTTAACCACTGTTTCTGCATATATTTTTGTGTTATTACCTGTTTTCTCTGTTTTTCTGAGCTTAATTTGTTGACTGCACTTCTTAGCTTAAGTTTTGCTTATAAGTTAACCTACAGGCTAATACACTCAAGTGTACTAGCCTTTGATAGCATTTAGTCGAAAAACCAAGCATTTACTGTATTTTCTGTCTGTGTGTGTAAAAAACTTGAAAAAACCAAAAAATACTTCTGCTTTCCTAACTTTCCTAGCTAGTTGTTCCAGTGATCAGATTTTGCTGATCCCTGGGCTTTGTATTTGGTTCCTGTGTTCCTCCATTTTCTTGTGTGACCAGAGGGAAGTTTCTTTACTCACCAATGAGAGTGGGGAGTACTGAGCTGCCTGTTTGTCCTCAGAGGAGTGGTTAGAGACAGTAACTGGTAATTCATTGGCCATTTTGGGTCATTTCCTGATTTTCCAGCCCCTGCTATAAAGCACGCTTTGGCGCTTTGTGAGTTGCTACAGGAGCACACAAGAGCAGCGGCGGTTAATCAAGGTTAAACTATTCGGGCTACCTAAAGTCCACTCTTCAAATTTTCCCTTAAAACAGCCTTCCTTGAACTGTACTGCTGATCTAACCAGCGTATTCTATATCTAAAAATTTCAGCTCTACTTGATTCCTAAGTAGACTATTCTCTATCTGTAAAGCCTAGCGCTTGCTCCTAAAGTACTTTTTTTACTTGATATAGCACTTTTATTATACATAGTACCCCACCAGCCAAAACCCCCTTTTCGATCACCCACATCCCCCGGAGTCTTTTAAAGTCCTTGTCTATTCCTTCTAGCATGTCGAGGGATCAGTTGCTAGTGTCCTCTCCTGCTCAGCTGGTGAATCTGGGAATATTGAGGCAATGTTACAATTGTCTCATGTACATGGACAACCCTCTCCTTCTCCCACAAAACACAAATATATGCGAGAGATGCAACTATATAGCCAAACTGGAGGCTGAGCTCTCTCAACATAGGACTGGTAAGACCAGACAGGAGGAGAAGGTAACCACACACACCACAAACCCAGTTTCACATAGTACTATCACAACTTCAAATCATACACATAAATACACAAAGACATACTTGGAGGCTCTGATCAAAAATCTACCAAAACAGCAGAGGCCGTCAAAGCAGACACCCAAACAACTGCCACCTCAGGACACAACACATGCAACACATAGACCACATAGTCAGTGTGCCAAACAGTCACAGCCCTAAAGGCCAAACACAATGCCAGACACACTCGTCATTGGTGACTCCATAGTCAGACACACTGATGTCCCGCTCACCAGATTGAGCAAGGAAAAGGTCACAGTAAGCTGCCTGTCAGGCGCTAGAATCCACCACATAATGCAAGCACTCAGGTCTCTCAACAGCAGGTACAAGTACGACTCTGTCATTGTCCACGCTGGTGTGAACGACCTGAGACGTACCTCCTTGGACTACATGAAAAGAGACATAGAGGAGCTCTCTGATTATGTAGCCCAGGCAGGTATGACCCTGACCTTGAGCAGTATCCTACCTTCACCAAGAATGATGCCACAATACAGAGACAAGATGATCAGCTTTAATAATTGGCTTAAACTCTGGTGTCATTCAAAGGGGATCCAATGTCTGTCTGCCTGGGATGACATGCTGGACAAGCCACACTGCTTAGTAAGGGACGGCTTGCACCTGTCACCCTGGGCTTCGGATATTGGCAAAGGCTCTTGCCACCCCATAGTGCCTTTTAGGCAAGGCTCAAATTCTAAACCTACCACCCTAGAACACAAAAAAGGAAAAAAACTAAGGGTAATGCTGCTCAATGCCAGAAGTCTCAACCTCAAGATGCATGCACTCGAGGCCCTTCTCAGTGTGGAGAACATCGATGTCTGTGCTGTGACTGAAACCTGGTTCAAGGCTCCCGAGAGCACCCCGGCACTATCAGGCTTTACCTCATATCATGCGTTCCGGCCCCAAAATCCGGACAACACCAAGAAAGGGGGGGGGGGTGTCTATATTCAGCAAGGACACCCACACCTCAAGGTTGGTGGCAATGCACGATGCATCAGAAACCATCCAGGTGCAATTAACCATAGGCAAGACTGCTCTGCAATTTGTAGAATGTTACAGGCCACCCTCTCAATCTCAGGAACCTCACATAGCTTTCCTGAAAACACTGGAGGGGGTAAATGTATCTCCAAACACCATCATACTAGGTGATTTCAACTACCCGAATATAGACTGGGATCACTACTCAAGCCTCAACACTCTAGCCCAAAGGTTCCTAGAGTTCATAAACTCAAATGCCATGGAACAACTAGTCACCATCCCCACAAGAGGAGATAACATACTAGATCTCATCATCACGAACATGGGGTCACAATGTTCAACACCGAAGTATACCCTCACTGGTGAGATCAGACCATAAACTAATCTCACTGGAAGTCCACATCCGCCCCACCTGAGATAAAAAGACCACAGTGAAGAACTTCTCAAAAGCCGACTTCACACTTCTAAAGACTAGTGTGGTCTCTTTTAAGGCCCCCAAGACTGCGGAAACCATTACTCAAGCCGCTGAATCACTTACAAATGCCTTCTACCAGCACCTACAGGACTGCATGGATCAGGCAATCCCAAACAAAACAAAGACTCTTTGTACCAAAGGCAAGCGTCCAGTCTGGTGGACCCCAGCCATAAACAAGCTCTACAACAAAAGGAGGAAGCTACTACAAGATAGAGCAAAATCCTTAAAAGGGAAAACACCCTTGATCATTATAAGTAAAAAACTAAGATCTCTCATAAAATCATCCAAGGCAAATTTTGAGAGAAAAGTCGCTAAGGACTCAAAGGACAATCATAAGGCCTTCTTTAGCTATGTTAGAAACCTGGGAGGAAACTCCCAGATATGTTCAGAATTAGTTCAAAATGATGTAAAAATTACTGAACCCACAGACATTGCCAACATACTGGTTCAGTGCAAACTCCCCCCCCTCCCCCCCAAAAGGTGAGATATCTATACCAGAGAATTATAGCCCCCCAAACATCTCTAACACTCAGGTGAGAACTGCTCTCTCCAAGGCAAAAAACACAGCATCCATGGGACCAGATGGTGTCCCCGGATGTGTGCTCCACGAACTCAATGAGGAATTAAACCCGCAGTTAGGGCAGCTGTTTAATCTTAGCCTCACCTCAGGATACATGCCTAAGGAGTGGCGTACGGCAACTGTGGTCCCACTTCACAAAGGCGGTGCTTCCACCGACCTGGGAAATTACTGTCCCATCAGCTTGACAAGCTTGATCTGCAAAGCTATGGAGAGGATCATAATGGAACTCATAAATAAAGACATAGGAGACTTGCAGACTTTGGATCCGACCCAGCTTGGCTTTGTCAAAGGCAGATCATGCCTTTTAAACTTGGTTGACTTTTTCGAGACAGTCACCAAGGCCATTGATGAGGGAAAGGCAGTCCACACAGCCTACCTCGACCTGGCAAAGGCTTTCGACACAATACCCCACTCAGGTATCATTGAGAAACTCATCAGCTTAAATGTAAACCCATACGTCACAAAATGGGTTGCAAACTGGCTAAGTGACAGAACCCACAGGGTCAGAGTTGCTGGCGCCATGTCAGACTCAAAGCCTGTCACAAGTGGTGTCCCACAGGGCTCAGTCCTGGGCCCTCTCCTGTTTGGCATCTACTTTTCAGAAGTACAAGCAAACACAGGAGGATTATGGCTGACAAAATTTGCAGATGACTGCAAACTGGGCGCCATAGTTGAGAACACATCTGACACAGATATCCTTCAGAAGGGTCTTATAGAAATAGATAACTGGTGCCAGAGCCATGGCCTAAAGTTAAACGCCAAAAAATGCATAGTCATACCCTTCTGGAAAAACAAGGTTATCCCTAGCTACCATATAGGTGGCAACCCACTAAGCACAGAAGAGGTTATCAGGGATCTGGGGACCCAGGTTGACAGTAACCTTTCATTTGACACTCACGTTGCCAAAGTAGTTAGGAAGACCTTCTACATTGCCCACCTGATCATGAAGGGATTCACATCCAGATCAAGGGAAGTCATCGTCCCCCTGTACTCATCACTCATCAGACCAATGATTGAGTACAATGCCCCATTTGGAATGTATCTGACACGACACCTGCAGCAACTGGAAAGGCCCCAAAAGTTCCTCACCAAAAGGATAAAGGGTCTCAAAAATATGTCCTATGCTGCCCGACTGAAGGAACTTCAGCTCTATTCAGTCGCTTACCGTCTGCTCAGAGGTGACCTATGCCTGACATACAAGGCCATGTCCAACCCAGAATTGATGAACATGCTTCACCTCAAAAAATCTAGATCCCTCAGAACTACAAGGGCGGGAGACTTAAACCTTGACACGGTTATTAATAGGACGTGCTGGAGGGACAGATTTATCACCCAGAGACTCCCTATGCTGTGGAACAAAATCCCAGTACATGTGAGGCAGAGCACCTCGCTGGCTTTGTTCAAGAGAAATCTTGACCAATAGATGGGAGATCGCAGATATACCTGAGGGATTATCTCAGTGTCACTGCTTGACAGAGGCACAGCAAAATAATGGGTATAGTATCCTCCAAACTAAAGGGGTGGCGAAAGCCACAAAACTCTGGGCTAGGCTTATAAATGCCCTTTGGCAGATAGCCTAGTATGAACCTATGAACCTATGAACCTATGACTAGAATTCCACATTTTCTGTTGTCAAACAGTTAAAGTCCTATATCTGTGGGGATTATTATTTTATTTATTTATTTAATTTTACATTTGTTTACCAAGAAAGTCTGACTGGATACAGTTCCTTTTTCAGCAGAGGCTCGGGGAGAAAAGCTCCTCATTTACGCAGGGCAATTGTACAAAATATCAAAACATTACAACAGAGAAGTAACACATATATACAGTCTAATACATACAGAGTTCCTAATACATCAATTTTGCATATATAGACTAAGGTTTATATGCATTTCTAATAGTAGAGGATACTGATATGAATGTCTACCAAATACTTTAGGTATGTGCATAATTATGGAGAGAGAATGCAGGTAAATAATACTATAATACTGCATCAAGGAGAGATAATAACAGAGAAAATAGACCAGTTACTGATTGGGACAAGTTGCTGGAAGTTTTGGGGGTAGAGATCAAGTCATACTAATTATTGTGAAGGAACTGATGATGTGGAGAAGATAGGAATAATAGGGAAGAGAGGAAAGAGGGGTTAGATAGTGAAGGGGAGGGGTTCCAAGAATGCACTCGTAAGTTATCCAGGGTTGGTGCATAAGCATAGCTTTGCATTCAGTAAATGGGATTTGAGTCTTTTTTTAAACTGCAGAGCATTTATACTTGCCCATATATCTGTTGACAATGAGTTCCAGATTTTGGCTATGCATGTAGAATAGAAGGAATCTCCAGTGGCATTGTTGGATTTGATAACTTTTAAGAAGGATTTATGCGCAGTGTTGTGCATGATGTTGGTAATTGAGCATTCTTTGATGGTACATTTTCTCACATACTGCTTGTAATCAATGTTATTTTATGCTACCTTTTCTCATGTTTGAAGTTGTATGTTCTTTAAGGTAACCCTAATCATCCATACTGATCTGCCGCTTAAATATTAGCTCGCGGCTTTTGCTGTTGGTGTAAATTGCAGACATTAACAACACATTGTTTTGTGTAGGCTATAATAGAGGCTCGACTTATTCTTAAAATGTTTTACTACTCTTACTAACTGTTTGTAGTGTTTACACTCATTTAACTGGTTGAGTCCTTTCTGTTTACTTAGTACCGCTATAGCGTTGGCCACGTGCTACTCATCCTGCATTCCTACTATTGTAGGGCTGTCCTTTACTTAGAAGCCCTGATATCGTGTGCTTTATGTATTAGGATTATATCAGTTCCTTTGCATAAATAATATCTAATGACACAGTGTTTATAAGTTCTTGATAATTATAGCTTGTATTATTTGGCACAAAGACGCTTAGATTTACACAGTAGCTGCATTCCGTGCCGAACTGGAATTAAAGCTTTATAGCTTCATAAATGCTTTTAATCTGATTTACATGATCAGTGTACTAACCAGGAAAGAGTGTCACTACCCTTTTTAGTACGCCAATTACTCTTCATACCTTACCATCCATTGATACGAGGTGCCTGCCTGGTTTGTATCTAACGGCCCCGGAGCTTGCTACTGTAACCCTCCACATTCTAAGCTGAACTTTCTTTAGCCACTAATAGTCACCTCCTCTTAATCAGTACTACCTATCTCTTGTTGGTTTTAAAGCTTCTTTCCTTCTAATCATTGTGATGTTTAAATTAACCATTTTCCGTGAGCAGAATCCATTTATTTATTGAGTAACGGGCACCTAGCACCATATCTTTTGGCCCTGTACATTCCTAGCTTTAATAATCTTGGGTACAAGGGATTTTTTTGTAAATTGCTCAGCCATCTAAACGACGCACATAGTGGACTGCAGTCAAGCAGCTCTCTTACCGCTGAACTTTCTAACATGTTCTGCACCCTCTCTAAGTACTGCATAGTATTAACCCTATACTACTGTGATGCATAAGGGATAGTTGTAACTAATACTTAATAGTGATACACTGAATAGCATTGTCTGTCAACTAAGGGATTTTCCTCTAGTTATTCTGCAGTTCCTTTATTTCTGAACCCATTTTACTGTTTAAGTTAGGCATTGCCCTGAATTTAAAACGGTATCCGAATCCTTTCTAAGTCCTCCACAGTATCAACCCTAAATTATAGTGACTTATAAGGGATACTTGAAACTATACAATATTACTGATATAGTAAAATGATTTGTTTGTTAAGTAAAGGATTTTTTCCCTTGTTATTATTACAGCTACTTTTATCTGAATTTAGTCTACTGATTAAGTTATATATTGCTCTGAATTTATGGCAGTATCTGATACTATATGAGTTGTAGAGGTTCAAGACTACTACAAAGTATTGTTGTTTACTGTAAATGTGCTTGTGAAACATTCATACCTGCTCTCTATTTTTTGTACTGTCTGTCTTACTACCTTCTCTCTCTCTCTCTCTCTATATATATATATATATATATTACTAGCACTGTGTTCCAGTCTGTCTCTGCTCAAAACACCTGCTATTTCCCTGCTTGATGCCATTGAACAATAGGGCAAAGTAAAGAAAAAAACTAACAGCTCCCAAAGAGACACTTTCCTTTTGTAAAGGCAGTGAAAGTATGTACTGACGCCGATACAAATAAACTAATACTTAACGAATGTTAAGACTCTTGCTAGGATAACCAAGCCTCTCAGGCAGGTTTGCCAGCAGCTAAACCCTCTCATCAGCCTTTCTTTTCTGTCTTGTATTTTATCTAAGCTTCTTCTTACTCCCCTTCCTTTCTGTCTTGTTCATCCTTACTTCCCTTCAGACTATCAAATCTAGCAGGGGATCTCTCCATTGATTCATAGTGTCAGGCCACTAGAAGCCATCTTAATCATAGCTTTTTGCACTGTAATTCCTACCCTATTTCTAAATCCCTTACCTTCTTGACCCTGTTCCCAGTTTCCATTACTCTGTTCCTAGCTTTCTCAGTCTCACCTATATACCTTCTTTCCTTGTACCAGGCATCCTTATAAGTTTCCTCTTCTCTAACATCCCGACCTTCTTTCTACTAGCCTCTGAACCTGCGTCTACATTCTTCCGCTCTCAGACTTACCTGCTGAATGTCTTCTGATTGTCTTCCTCCACACTCTGCTCTCTTGTCTCTACCCACTCCGTTCACCCCTTGGGCTCACTCCATTCCCCTACCCTGCCCCCAATTCTCTCCCAACCCCAGTACTCCTACATTTATACCACTAGTAGACACACCCCCATCCTATCCACTCCAATCAGACAAATCTCATCATTAACTGGCCCAACCACATTTAGTTCACATCACACCCACTAATTAACTAACCTCCCCCCTCCTCTATTACTTAAAGTCACACTACTACTTCTCATCTATACTTACAATCTACCTCTCATCCTCTCTCTCGCCTCCCCAATCATTAAAATGCATACATCATTCATCCCTTCACAACCTCAACTACTTATCTGCTTATCACTTTTACCTCCTCTTGTAACTACTTATCTCTTAACCTCCTATGAACACTCACTTTACTCTACTCTTGCCTTTCCCTCCATACACACCTCTACACCTACATCACCTTTTCTCCAACCTTCTTAAATCTCATTACTAAACCCAAGTACCTACTAGCCAAATACCACAGACTAGCACACTTTAAGTTAAGCAACCAAAAATCTAGAAAACTAATTGACTGCTTCTATAAACCTCTCCAGCCTAAATATTTTAAACTCCTCCACTCACTGTTGGATGGGGATATTCATCCTAACCCTGGCCCACACCACACCAATACCAATGACTACAAAAAACAAAACCAAGCTACTTCTCTATCACCTACCAACTCTCTCTCTATAGCTCATCTCAATATAAGAAGCATTTGTAATAAAATTACTCAAGTTACCTAGAAAACCATCAGCAGGCAGTACTCTGGAAAAATTCACTATCTAATCTCCTTCCTATCTCTTTAAGTGTACCTCAAGGCTCTATCTTAGGCCCCCTTCTATTTTCTATCTTTATTAATGACCTGCAATCATCTATCCCAAACACTACGTGCATACAATATGCAGATGATTCTACTATAATCTGCACAGCTACCTCTCAAACTGAACTCCAGTCTCTTACCCAAAAAGTTTTTATCACTGTAGAACAATGGTTCTCACACTGCTGCCTACTCCTTAACCCCAAGAAAACCAAACTGTTACTCTTCTCACCTACCCATAAGTCCACCCCACTAAACTTCACTCTCACTTCCACTGACGGTACTCTCATTTCTCCTGACTCAAAAACAAAATTATTAGGAATAACTATTGACAATAATTTCAACTTTGACTCTCACATCAACAACACAATAAAATTAGTTCATAAAAAAATAGGATCCCTATACAGAATCAAACCCTTCCTTACACCTGTGGCAAAGACCACCATAGCCAGATTTCACCTAATCTCTACTCTTCTCTATGCTTCCCCCATATACACTAATCTCTCCAAAAACAACCTCAAGAAACTAGCAACATCTTACTATAATATTGCTCGATTTGCTACAGGATCCCCTTTTAGAACTCATCACTGCCTGAATCTAAGACAACTAGGTTGGCTTGAACTTCCTAACTAGCTCGTACTTCAACAGCTCTTAATAGCTCACAAGATCCTATACCAACCTACTAAAACACCAATACTCTCTAACCTCATTTCACCATACAATAACCTGAAACATCTACATTCTTCAAACAAACTACTGATCAATACTACTAAACCCAATAACTCTGCAGGTGACTGCCTCTTTTCCAACTCTGTTGGAAAAATATGGAACAAACTACCCTCTGATATCTCATCTTTGACCTCTCTCCCACTTTTTAAGACAACTGAAAATGTATCTCAATAAACACTGGCTTTGCTCCTGCACTAACCCAGATTAACTTTTCTTCTTCCATAATTCTTTTTTCTCTTCTCCCTGTTTCCTTGATAGCTTTCCCTTTCATAACATCTATGTAGATATATGTTTTCACATATATACTGTATGACTATTGTAATCCACAAAAAAAAAAAAAAAAATGTATTACACTTTTTGGTTTTTGCTCCTATCATAATACCTGTAATAACTTGTATTATCTACTTCTGTTTATAAATTATAACCTTGTATTGCCTATCTCTGTTTAAACTTGTAATAACCAATGGAGCTTTTCTCCCCGGGCCTCTACTGAAAATGGACATATATCCAGCTAGACTAGCCCGGTCAACAAATGTAAAATAAAAATAAAATAAAATAAAATTATTTGAGCTTAAAGACTGGCTACTAGTGTTGGGGAGTAAAAGGTTTTGCAGAGCAGGGTTTTTTTCAGGTTGATTTAGATGTGTATGGGCCAAAGTAGGTTGGTTATAAGTTAAGAGCTGGGGTAGTTCTAGCCAGTTAAGTTGTCTGAGTGCAAGGCAATGGAGTGTTCTAAAGTTGGAGTCTGTTGCAAACTTTGTAGTGTTATTATAGTAGGTATCTAATTTGCTGGGTCTGATTTCTTTAGGTTTGTCAGAATGAGGCATATAGGAGTGCGGAGATCAAGTGTGTTCTTGCAATGATAGTCTTTAGACTATTGGTTAGGTATTATCTTTTTCTGTAAAGAGTACTGAGTTTTTTATTTACTTTCTTGACTGTGTGGGCTATGCGTAGGTCACATTTTATAATGTTGGCAGCAACAACTCTCAGAAGTTTAGTCTGGGAAACAGGAGAGATGGTAGTATTGTTTGCAGATGTAGTCTTAAATGGAGAAAGAGAATCTGTAGCTCTAATGGTGTAGAATATCATATGTTTGGTCTTGGAGTTTGGAATAAGTTGAGCTTCAGAAAGTTGCATTTCAACAGCAGAGAAGGACTGCTGCATTACTTGTTGTAACTGTTGCAATGGTGATGCAGCACATATTAATGTAGAATCATATGCATATTAGACTAGGGAGGCATGCAGGGTATATAAATTGTTAGTGAAAAGTTTGAAAAAGAGAGGACCTAGAATGTAACCTTGCGGTACACCTAGAGTAGCAGACAGTAGAGGAGATATACTTTGTTGCCATTTTACAGCTTGATGACACCCTGATAAGTAGTCTTTGAACCAAGTAGTTGTGGTTTGATTAAGGTTTAGTTCTAAGAGTACTTGTATAAGTTTGGTATGAGAAATGGTATCAAATGCTTTTGATAGATCTAGAAAGATGGAGGATACTATTTTACCATTGTTCCAATGTTGATTATTGATGTTTGTGTACTGTTCTTATATAAAAAACATGGCACTTCAGGTATGTGCCTAGAGATATCATTATCAGTTCTAAGGACACCCCAGTGTTTCTTAATGATATCCTTGTAACAATCTACATCACTAGTATAAGTAACTTTAAACCTCAAACCAGTGTTATACTTACTTTCTTGTCTCCTAACAAACTCACTATCACCTGTAGAAAAATATGGTCTAGCTTCATTTATCCTTTTATCAAAAACTCTAACTGCGTTGTTTTGGATAAGATATTCCTCATAACCTCTCTCCTTCAAACTCATCTTCACGTTATCAACTTCACCAATAAAATCACTATCCCTTAACCATTATGCCAACCTCCCCCCACTATTCTTTGTTGTATAGTGCATTTCTATGTATCCTGCATAAATATACTTTACTGAATATGGGGCTATGTCAACAAACTGAAATGTTTGAAAACAGTGCAATGGCTATCTTAAATTTTAAAAGTTATTAATAAAACTGTGAAGACGGTACTTTAATTAAAACACACAGACAGGACCCTATGGGCTGCTGCCTTCAACAATCACAAAGATTTATTTTAAGAAATATCTTTTTTTAGGTAAATTGTATACAACTACGTGGTGGTGGTGGCGTGAACATTGCTTTAAGTGATGGTAGCTACTGATGTGATCCCCTGTCCCCATGTACAAAATTGGAAAAAAGGCTGTTGGAGTGAATGCCATATGACTCAGCATCGTTGAAAATGTCTGCCTACAACCAAGTAATGGAAATGCAAACTGCTGATTAATACTGCCATTTTTATACTTCCTGAAATACTGATATTGATTCAATAATTTATTGTTGAATTTTGAAATACTTGATAGCAGCTTTTTATTGCCCAGTAAGGCTGCTTAAAATGTTTGAGGTGGGATGCATAGCTAATATCAGATAACTAGGTGAAAAGGAAAGTTTTTCTTTAACCTTTTATGCTATACAGTTGATCATAACTATGTACAAATATGCATATTTTCATATATACGTGTATGTATGTATGTATGTATATATATATATATATATATATATATATATATATATATGTGTGTGTGTGTGTGTGTGTGTGTGTGCGCGCGCGTATGGATCTACTTCACTTACTGAAATACCCACATCACCGACTTTCACTTCGCCAAGACCAATGGACTGACAAATCAGAAGACAACATCCGGAACCCCGACTTCTGACCTGAGGTAAGTAACCACTTGGCCATCCCAAAAAGAAAACAACAAAACTAAGCCCACCCATGTGGGGGGCTTTGCCCCCCCCTAACTAAATATACCAACTCCAAGATCACACTACCGCGGGGGTAAGGGGCAAAGTTCAACATGGTGGCCAAGCGGTTACTTACCTCGAGTGGAATGTCAGTGTTCCTGATGTCAGTCTTCTGATTTGTCGGTCCATTGGTCTCGGCAAAGTGAAAGTTGGTGATGTGGCCATTTGGGTAAGTGAAGTAGACCCATATATATATATGTATATATATATATATATATATATATATATGTGTATATATATATATATATATATATATATATATATATATATATATATGCACTGTATGTATGTATGTATGTATATATATATATATATATATATATATATATATATATATATATACGTGACTTATTTTTACACAAGTAGCATCTGTAAATTTCAACAAGGATAAGAGGTATATGTGAGAATGCTAGGACTGCACCGCAGCTAGCCAATATAGATAACAATAAAAGAAAACATGAACGGAGAGGCTAACTCTAAACTTGAGCTTTGCCTTAGCTAAATATCCACACCTACAGCTTCTACATTAGAATTCAGGTTCATCCTCAATGAATTAGTGTACCATTAGACATACTGACTTTAAGTATTACTAAGTGAATTTGTTTTTACAGTACACTACCTGAAGGGTGTTCTTAAGTCTTAAACATTGCTGTAAAAGCTGCACCACCTTAAATCAGATACCCCATATGAGTGGTCATTTAATGTAGTATTTTTAATGCTTGAATCTTTACTTTTCTTAACACTCCCACATATTTACTACGTCCAAGGTCCCTGCATTAAGTTAGAGAAATCTACTTCCCTGCAATGTCCACCTAAGGTTATTGTTTCAGGTCTGTGATTAAAAACATTGGGAGTGCTGTAACAATTGTAAATGTTTTGGCAGATAGCATTCATACAGGAATAATTGTATATGCTTATTTAACCATGCTATGCTTTTACAATAGTTATGTTCATTAAGCACATATAGGCTTACATATATAGTTACTATCTGCATTATTTATTTATATATATGAGCTGTTAATAAAAAGCTTGAGCTACATTATTAATGTAAGCTATAGTTAAGCTATAGTTATAGTTATTGCTCTATAGTGTTAGTGCTAATGACAACTGTACAGCTATCATTGTTACCTAATTGGATATATACCTTGTAGCTTCCTATAGTCTTCTTCCTAGCCTAGTTAGAATAATAAGATTTGACCAGAATTTTGCTGACTTACTTTTGATAAGGACTTCCTATAATACTGATTAGAAGACTTGTAAGGAGTGATGCATCTTTCTAGACAACTTGAGAACGTGATAGCCTGAACTACATTTTTGTACAGTTCTACATGATTATATAACTGTAATAGTCTGTTTAATTACAATGCCTTTGATAATAAACTAAATATCTTGTTTCTACTATTTTTCTCTCTCTCTTTTCCTCCTAAAACAATCCCAGCTCTCCAATCTGAGTACACTGCTCTAGGACACAGAAACTAACAACCTGAAGAACAAGGACCCTGTCCAAACTCCCTTCAGTCTCCACAGTTGAGCAACCTATCCCTGTACTTTCTCAGTAAAGGGAGCATGAAAGTATGTGTCTAAACTATCACGGCCAGTATAGCCTATAAATTATTATTAGATCTAGGTGGTTATAAAGCGCTAGCCAGGAAAACCAGCAGCTTTACTCCCTCTCCACTCTGTAACCAGTCTAATCTACTTTTCCACCATTTAAAGACACTCAGAACCACTACTCCTTTTCTTGCATTAGGAACCTAAATTCCCTCCTTTTTTACCCTGCTTACAATAAATTAATTTGGGCCACCAGGTGGCAGACTTGTCCCTTCCAGGCCTTGAAGCCTTCTCCTGACCTGTACTACACCTTAGCTATATACTGTTTATCCACAGACTTGCTATTAAACTGTAGCCCATAACATCTATTTATTTTTATGGTTAGCTCTCACACACCCTCCAAATAGCTCTATTATCTACTCTTTTAACTTTATTCCAGTATTTAGGGTTACCTACCTACTGTAATCCCTCCTTCAACTGATTGTTCTTTTCAGCTCCTTACCTGTCTTGTCTCTACCTGCTCCGTTTGCCCTGTGGGCTCACTTCGCTCCCCCTACCCTACCCCCAATTTCCACCCACCCCTACTGCTCCTAACCTTATACATCCTCACCACACCCTATTCCTCTCCAATCCAGTCACAATAGTCATCTTGTTAACATTATACATACACTTCTCTCTAATCACCCCTAGTATAACTCCTCCCCTTTAAAGAACACCAGTAAGCTTATTAGTCACTATGCAAACACGACCTTTCCAAATCCAACTAAGGCTCCTAATCATTATCTTTCTCCTATTTTCTCTAACAGCAACCTACCTGCTAACCTCATATGAACAGTCAAAATATTTACAGCTGAACTTCCGTAATGTACAAACAAGTATTATACCTCTAATTAACTCCCCAGAACACATGAATATAACATCTTTACTTAGCTATTTACCTGCTAAATATCACAGACTGACCCATATCAAATACAACTATCTAAAACCTAAAAAACCTCTTCACCATTACTTTAACCTCCACAATCCCTTAAACTATTACACCTCTCTTACTAGATGGGGGCATTCATCCTAACCCAGGACCAGGGCAAAAAACAAGCACAGAACCACAAATTCATGTTCCCGCTACCCCAAATATCCAATCTAAATCTCCCAACTCACTCTGTATAGCTCACCTCAATATTCACAGCATAAATAATAAAATTGCCCACCTCCATGCTCAACTGGATATTCATTCCTTTTATATACTTTGTTTAACAGAAACATGGCTAAAACCCACTATACAAGATGTTGAAATTATTCCATCTGGGTACAACATCTTGAGACAAAACCGCAAAGTAAAAAAAGGAGGGGGTGTTGCTATCCTCTATAAAGAAGGGCTACAAATATCTATACTAGATTTTGGTTTCTCTTCTGAAAACAATGCAGAAATCATTAGCACCACACTTCAACTTAATCCCAGCAAATCCCTAAATATTATATGTATCTACTTGCTCCCTGGTAACAACATCACCGCTCTGGAAGGTATCCTTGCTGAACTCTCCACAAAAATTCCCCAAGAGACAAAAACTCTTGGAGACTTTAATATAGACTGGAAGGACTGCTCTACTGAATCACCAACCTCCCATATTAACCTTAATGGCTTCTCACAAACAATTAACTCCCCAACCAGAATTAATAAACCCAATAACAAAGAATCCATCCTAGACTGGATTCTAATAAATAATCACCAACAACTCTATAATGTAGGGACCCTCTCTGACGATGTAAGTGACTTAACATAATCAGGCAAAGGTCGAGCTCACACAACCCAGCCATATATAAAACAATAAGAAGCAACAGAAGCTTTAACCCCAATAACTTCCAAGCTGAACTAAAATAATGTGATTGGTCACCTATAAAATACCTCCCACTTGACAAAGCAACAAACTACTTTAACTCAAAATTCTTAACAATCCTTAACCACCATGCACCAAAGCGTTCCATCAAAATTAAATCTAAACCCGCCCCATGGCTTACAAAGAAATCAAGGCAGAAAATTCAACAGAGAAATAAAGTTTGGGCACTATGGAGAACAACTAAAAACCCCGTAGACCAACAACAATTCAGGCAAAAAAGAAATGAGACTAAGAAAGCTATACTCGAAGATAAAAAAACAACTTTTACTTCCATCTCCAACAGACCAACCAAAATAATCCACAAAAGTTCTGGGCTAGCATAAACAGACTACTTCTACCAGGCCAATCTGCATTACCACCCCTTATAGGATGACATTCCGACAATCCAAAGCAAACTGCTAATGCTTTTAATACCTTCTTCACTGAGACCATTCAAATACTTGCTAATCAGCTAACATCTGATAGCTCTGCCCTTCCAACCAATACTACTAACTCTCTCCCAACTCTAAATCTGCAACCTGTCCCAACTTCCCTTATCTGCAACCTCTTAAGTAAACTAAAACCTACTACCCCCTCAGATGACCAGCTATCTGCTGAATACCTGCAAAAGGCAACCAAAGTCATAGCTTATCCTGTATCATTGCTGATAAATAGAACCATACAAGAAAGCACTATTCCCACCATCTGGAAAATCTCCTATATTATCCCCCTACACAAGGGTGGAAACTCCAGAGAATATTCTAACTATTGTCCCCATAGCTCTACTTTCCCCATTAGCTAAAATAATGGAAAAGTGCATCCACAGACAGTTACTAGGCCACCTACTCCAGAACAATTTACTGGCCAAATCTCAACATGGCTTCAGGCCTTTCCACAGTACAACAACTGCACTCCTATCCTTCACTGACAGCATCAATAAAAAATGTAATAACAATCTTCTCTCTTCAGCACTTTTCATCGACCTTAAAAAGCATTCGACATGGTCACCCACCACTTACTTCTCAATATTCTAAAATCCTTCTCTCTGGTCACAAAGACTATAAAATGGTTCCAGTCCTACCTTGATAATAGACAGTGGGCAGTGCTATGGGACAACAACCTCTCATCTCATCTCATTTCCCAGTTACCCTAGGTGTTCCTCAGGGCTGTATATTGGGCCCCCTCCTTTTCTCAATATTTATCAATTACCTCAACCTAGCTATTCCTTTAACTAACTGTGTACAATACGCAGATGATTCGGCAATAATCTGCTCAGCTAAATCTCAATCCCAGCTATAGACTCTAACTCAGACAATGTTCAGTAAAACAGAAAATTGGTTTCTACAATGCTGCCTCCTCTTGAACCCCCCCAAAAAACAAACTCCTCCTCTTCACTCCTAGCCGTAAATCACTCCCAATGAACTTTTCAGTCTTATCCAATAATGGTACACTCATATCTCCCGATCCAACAACTAAACTTCTAGGGGTAACCATTGATAACAACCTGAACTTTGAAACCCATATCAACAATACCATAAAAACTGTCAAAAGGAAGCTAGGCTCCCTCTATAGGATAAAACCCTTTCTCTCCCCACTAGCCAGAACCACTATTGCCTATTCCCACCTTATCTCCACACTTCTTTATGCTTCTTCCATATATACTAACTTGTCAAAATATAACCGTAACAAGCTATCCAACGCTTACAATAGCATTGCCAGATTTGCTACTGCTTCCTCCTTTAGGACCCATCACTGCCATAATCTGAAACAATTAGGCTGGTTAGAGCTTCTGAATCAGATTCACTTTAAACAACTCACCATTGCACACAAAACCCTTTTCCAACCTACCAATACCCCGATACTTGCTAGTCTCATTACCCAATATAAGAACCTTTCAACTTTACGCTCATCTAATAAACTACTTGTATCAACATGTAAATCTAATAACATGGCAGGAGATGCTCTGTTCTCAAATGCAGTTGGAAAGTATTGGAACCAACTCCCCCATGAACTTACATCACTGTCTTCATTTACACTTTTTAAACACAATCTGAAACTCTATCTTAAAACCCATTGGTTATGTCTCTGTACAAATCCAGACTAATCTCATACTATATCCCAAATACCCACTCTTAAGACCTAATTCCTGCTATTTCTGTGTTTTCTGAGATCAAGGCCTATCCTTGGCAAAAACATATCTTATCCTAATAGAGATAATTTAAAATACCTAGTTAAAATTTTCTGCATATAATTCTAAAGCATCCTACCCAAGACAGGCAACAAGTATTGTTTAAACTGTGAGCACTGCTGAATTGTTGAAACTTGAAGTATGCATAGGTTCATAGGTTCATACTAGGCTATCTGCCCTAGGGTATTTATAAGCCTAGACAGAGTTGTGTGGCTTTCACCACCCCTTAGGTTGAAGAATACTATA
This sequence comes from Protopterus annectens, assembly GCF_019279795.1. Taxonomy (NCBI): domain Eukaryota; kingdom Metazoa; phylum Chordata; order Ceratodontiformes; family Protopteridae; genus Protopterus; species Protopterus annectens. The sequence continues at coordinate 336,413,674 of NC_056733.1, read as the reverse complement.
CCCATTAGTTTGCCGTGCCTCTGTCCAGCAGTGATACAGAGATGATCCCCGGGGTAAACCTACGATCTCCCATCCACTGGTCAAGATTCCTCTTGAACAGAGCCAGTGAGGTGCTCTGTCTCACATGGACCGGGATTCTGTTCCACAGCATAGGGAGTCTCTTGGTGATGAATCTGTCCCTCCAGCACGTCCTATTTATATCCATGTTGAGGTTTAAGTCTCTTGCTCTTGTGGCTCTGGTGGATTTGGATTTTTTGAGGTGGAGCATGTCCATTAATTCCGGGTTGGACATGGCCTTGTATGTCAGGCACAGGTCACCTCTGAGCAGACGGTATGCGACTGAATAGAGCTGGAGTTTCTTCAGTCGGGCAGCATATGGCATATTTTTGAGCCCCTTTATCCTTTTGGTGAGGAACTTTTGGGGTCTTTCCAATTGCTGCAGGTGTCGGGTAAGATACATTCTGAATGGGGCATTGTACTCAATCATTGGTCTGATAAGTGAAGAGTACAGGGGAACAATGACCTCCCTTGATCTGGATGTGAATCCCTTCATAATCAGGTGGGCAATGTAGAAGGTCCTCCTAACCACTTTGGCAATGTGAGTGTCAAAAGAAAGGTTACTGTCAACTTGGGTCCCCAGGTCCCTGATAATCTCTTCTGTGCTTAATGGATTGCCACCTATGTGGTAACTTGGGGTTACCTTGTTTTTACCAAAGGGTATGACTATACATTTTTGGCGTTTAGCTTAAGGCCATGGCTCTGGCACCAGTTATCCGTTTCTATGAGACCTCTCTGAAGGATATCTGTGTCTGATGGATTTTCAGCTATGGCGCCCAGTTTGCAGTCATCTGCAAACTTTGTCAGCCACAATCCTCCTATGTTTGCCTGCACTTCTGAAAAGTAGATGCTGAACAAGAGGGGGCCCAGGACTGAGCCCTGTGGGACACCGCCAGACCGGCTTAGAGTCTGACATGGCACCAGCAACTCTAACCCTGTGGGTTCTGTCCTTGAGCCAGTTTGCAACCCATCTTGTGACATATGGATTTACATTTAAGCTGGTGAGCTTTTCTATGATACCTGAGTGGGGTATTGTGTCGAAAGCTTTTGCAAGGTCAAAGTAGGCTGTGTGAACTGCCTTACCCTCATCAATGGCCTTGGTAACTGTTTCAAAAAAGTCAACCAAGTTCAAGAGGCATGATCTGCCCTTGACAAAGCCGAATTGGGTAGGATCCAATGTCTGTAGGTCCCCTATGTCTTTATTTATGAGTTCCATTATGATCGTCTCCATAGCTTTGCAGACCAGGCTTGTTAAGCTTATGGGGCAGTAATTACCAGGGTCCGTAGAAGCACCGCCTTTGTGGAGTGGGACCACAGTTGCTGTACGCCACTCTTTGGGTACGTATCCTGTGGTAAGGCTAAGATTAAACAGCAGCCTTATGTGTGGGTTTAGTTCCTCATTGAGTTCGTGTAGCATACAGCCGGGGACACCATCTGGTCCCATTGATGCTGTGTTTTTAGCTTTAGAGAGAGCAGCTCTCACCTGGGCATTTGAGATGATTGGGAGGCTACACTCTGCTGGGATAGCTATTTCTCCTTTTGGGGGGGAGGGAGGGGAGAAATTTTCACTGAACTTGTCTGCCAGTATGTTTGCAATGTCTTTGGGTTCAGTGATTTTTGTATCATTTTGGACTAATTCTGAGCATATCTGGGAGTTTCCACCCAGATTTCTAACATAGCTAAAGAAGGCCTTATGATTGTCTTTTGAGTCCTTGGCGATTTTTCTCTCAAAGTTGGCCTTGGATGATTTTATGAGTGATCGTAGTTTTTACTAGTATTGATCAGAGATGTCTTCCCTTTTAGGGATTTTGCTCTATCTTGTAGTAGCTTTCTCCTCTTGTTGTAAAGTTTGTTTATGGCTGGGGTCCACCAGATTGGGCGCTTGCCTTTGGTGGAAAGGGTCTTGATTTTATTTGGGATTGCTTGATCCATACAATCCTGGAGGTGCTCGTAGAAAGCATTTGTAAGGGATTCAGCAGCGTGGGTTGTGGTTTCCAATGGCTCAGGGGCCTTGAAGGATACCACACCAGTCTTAAGAAGTGTGAAGTTGACTTTTGAGAAGTTCTTCACTGTGGTCTTTTTTGTTGGGGGTGGGGGCGGGATGTGGATCTCCAGTGAGATTAGTTTATGGTCTGATCTCACCAATGAGGGATATACTTCCGGTGTGGAGCATTTTGTCCCCATGTTTGTGATGATCAGGTCTAGTATATTTTCACCTCTTGTGGGAATGGTGACAAGTTGTTCCATAGCATTTGAGTTTATAAACTCCAGGAACCTTTGGGCTAGGGTATTGGGGCTTGAGTAATGTTTCCAGTCTATGTTTGGGTAGTTGAAGTCACCCAATATGATGGTGTTTGGAGAGACATTTATACTCTCCAGTATCTTCAGGAAGGCTGTGTGGGGTTCCTGAGTTTGAGAGGGTGGCCTGTAACATGCTACAAACTGTAGAGCAGTTTTGCCTATGGTTAATTGCACCTGAATGGTGTCTGATGCTTCGTGAGTTGCCACCAGCCTGGAGGTGTGGGTATCCTTGATGAATATGGATACACCCCCTCCTTTTGTGGTACGGTCCGGGTTTTGGGGCCGGAACGCATAATATGAGGTAAAACCTGATAGTGCCGGAGTGCTCTCAGGAGCCTTGAACCAGGTTTCAGTCACAGCACAGACATCGATGTTCTCCATACTGAGCAGGGCTTCGAGGGCGTGCATCTTGAGATTTAGACTTCTGGCACTGAGCAGCATTACCCTTAGTTTTTTTCCATTATTGTTTTCTAGGGCGGTGGGTTTAGAATTTGAGCCTTGTCTAAAAAAGGCACTATGGGGGTGGCAAGAGGCTTTGCCAATATCTGGAAACCCAGGGGTGACAGGTGCAAGCCGCCCTCATGAAGCAGCGTGGCTTGTCAAGCATGTCATTCCAGGCAGACAGACATTGGATCCCCTTAGAATGACACCAGAAATTAAGCCAATTATTAAAACTGATCATTTTGTCTCTTTATTGAGGCATCATTCTTGGTGAAGGTAGGATACTGCTCAGGGTCAGGGTCATACCAGCCTGGGCTACATAATCTGAGAGCTCCTTTATGTCTCTTTTCATGTAGTCCAGGGAGTGCCTCAGGTCATTCACACCGGCATGAACAATGACTGAGTCATACTTGTACTTGCTGTGGAGTGACCTGAGTGCTTGTGTTATGTAGCGGATTCTAGAGACCCTCTCCTTGTTCAGTCTGGTGAGTGGGACGTCAGTGTGTCTGACTATGGAGTCACCTATGACAAGTTTTGTTTAAAAATTACTTTCTAGTTACTAATGAATGCTTGTAACATTTTTTTTTTGTATAAACTGTGAAGATAGTGTTTAAAATTTGTAGTATTTAACTGTATAATAACTAGTACCTGTATGTTAGTAGTCTAGTAATCTCTTGGAGCTTATCTCTCTGTGACTCTACTGAAAATGGACATAAATCCAGTTAGACTATCCCGGTCAACAAATGTACAATAAATAAAATAAATTAAAAAAAATATATATATATATATATATATATATATATATATATATATATATATATATATATACACAAACACACAGACATGTGTGTGCATGTGTGTATATAAAATACAGCAATGTTTTACTATAGTAACCCCTTGGATGCGCAGTAGCAAGGCCTGCCCAAACCCTGTCCACCACCCAGCACCACGAGATATCATAGCTCTCAACTGCCCAGATTTTCACAGAATGTCCAGATTTTTTACTCATATTTTTAGTCCTTTTCTCATAAAATTGTAGTTTTATGGTAAATCACTGGCAAATCATTGAGGACTGAAGTCAGAAAATAACAGCAGACATTTGGTTTTCAGACTTCATATCTTTCAGAAAATTACTGCTTATGCAGAACTTGTAATTCTATCAACTTTCTAAGCTTGTAAGAGCAATATTTAAAAAGTGTCCCTATTTATGAGCCTTTGTCCCCCCATTATTTGTGGCTTTGTCCAGATTTCTTGCTCTAGGAGGTTGAGAGGTATGGGCGACGTGTATGAAAATGGATGAATAATCATGCTGATGTCTTCTTTGTCTGCATGAATATTCATTTGGCATTCTGAGCATGTGATATACAGATCCTGCAAACTTGTTATAATACCAAGAAATAACAGTTGTTCGGATTAAATAGTCTTCTCTTTAATAATGATGCAAGGTGAATGCCCTGCTATAAGGAAATAAAATTTAAAAATGAAATGAAAGGAAAAGGAAAATATTTACAACTTATATTTTAGTAACCTTAAGCCCTGTACTAACCCGCTGATGGATATGTAGCACCATCATTATTAAAGAGAAAATTATTTCATCCACGAACAACGGTTATTACTGTTAACTGCATGAACAGTAGAAAAAAACAACAAGGTCAGCGCTCCGGACTGCACTGAACAGTACTAATACAAAATGCCAGCTTATAGCAGTGTTACAGGTGCAGCAGGCATGCATGCATGCATGGAAACTTTTCCGGAGCAGAACGGTAAATCTATACTTTTACTCACTGTAATACAATCTCGGAGTTGGCATATTTAATTTAGGCAGGGGTGTGGGGGGGTGCATGGGGGCATTCAGCCCCCACCCCCACTGCAAAAATGAAAAAATTATTCTTGCAAAAGAACACGACTCTGGCTGCTGTGTCATGGGCAGCGTTCTTCAGCAAGAAATGAGCAGCATCTGTAATAAAGAAAACAGTATTTAATCCATGAAAATTGGATATTTCTTTCCATTATGAGAAGTCTCACAGGATCTGTATACTCAGTTTCAAGATCATTCACAACTCACATGCACAGGGGACGATTTCCACATGTGTTAATCAACAAGCGATGTATGCATGATGTCACTGGCAAATCTACATGGCATGTCAATCATGCATCATTTCCCTACAACATCACTGTCGCATGGCATGTCAGTCACTCAGACCACGCCCACTTCTGAGCAAAACAACCAGGGGGTTACTACAGTAAAACATTAGCTATACTACTGAGGAATATATTAGTCCATGTCATGACTGGAAGTTCTGTTACAGTTTCATCTGATTTAACTAATTTGTTATTCCTGTATATTTGTATGTTACTCTTCTGTATTTGTAATTAGGTCCAGAGAGCCCTCACAGAAGAACAGAAAATATGGGAAGCGGAAAAGGAGAAAGAGATGCAGAAACAGCGTGAAACAGTTGAAGAGAATCACCAGAGGAACATTGCATGTATGAAAGGGGATATAAAGAAAGAGAAGCGGCACTTATTGGCATTACAGAACAAAGTTTTAGAACTGCAGGCAGTAAGATTTTTTTATGAATTTTCATTTAACAATTATTGATCGTTCCTGCCTCATGTGGCTGTTTTGTAGACCTTCTAATACAGTTGCCCTTGAATCTGTGCAGTTCTGTATTAAGATACTTCAAGAAAATGTACCATTATTCATTTTGCAGAGGTGATGGTCCACTACCTACTCTTGCTGATCTTCATTTTTTCTCAAAAATGTTCCTTCCACCTGAAATACAAGCCTGTTGTAAGTCAATTTTTGATGCCTTTCCCAGGCTGATCATGGGATATTTGTCCATACTTTTCTTGTTTTTTGCTTTGATTCAGCTTCTTTTGTAAAACCTCAATGACGGTGCATTTAGAACCTGTAAGAAGCAGTGTCATCCTCTGCTCAATCCATGTCTTTTTATGGCATCAGATGGCTTGCATTCATGCTAGAATAAGGCAAAGCACTTGCTTCAGCTCCCATTGCCACATAGCCTAAAAGAGTGATTTTGATCATACTTGAATGGTAAAGATAGCTTCAGAAAGATATGTCTTATCTAAAGTTTATCATAAGATTGACACAGGTATAGGACTGTAGACGCTGCTGCTTGTAAGCCTCTAGATTCTGAAAATTTGTACTACTTTAGTTTTATATGGCTTTTTGTTATTCCTGATTTCATCACTCAGGTTACCTTCCTCAGTATGGATACCTTACCTTACATTTACTTGGCTACCTTAATTTCTAACAACTGTTCGGACAGTCCACACAGTTACAAGTATAATGTTAGTCTGAATGCACCATGAGAGTAACTACTGTTTCAGAAACATTAACACTGGATAGGTAACTCAGTAAATGTACGTTTCATTTTTAATTCTAAAAAAAGTAATACCTCTGAACCTTATTTTCCGGAGACTCTTAATACATATAATACCTATGGTTTAATATATGTTAGTCACACTGAATCATATTAGAAGTGTTCCAGGAACACTTCATTTAGCAGACAGCCTTTTTATACTGGGAAGGAACTTTGCAGGCAACCTCTGTATCTTCTCTGGTTCATGTCACCAAGTCAGGGACAGCATTACCTGCATCAGTATCCAAACAGCTGTTGGTGTTCCATCTTTCTTTGACTGTTTGAAGCTGATATGGTGTTTGTGCAGATATTAAATAACAATGAACCTGTATGACTCCTTTCTGTTCATTCTCAGCCTGATTCATGCTACTGTGGCCTCAACTATCTGCCAAGAATTTAATTAGACCAGAGAAAGGCCACAGACAGTGCTTTGGATTCCCGCTTGTATGTGTAAAAATGGAAGAAGAAGCAAGGAAAGGAAAGTCCGTGTATATGCATTTAATTAATTCCCCAAGAGGATGGCATCATCTCTTTTCTTCCACAGACAAGAAAAGACCAGAGTCACACACACACAGGCAACAACACTTTGGCTCACTGGTTTGCAGTCAACTGTCAGTACTGTCCAGTTTCAGCCCATTAGGCCATTTTGTGACCAGTTCCATAGCAGATGTGGAACAAAGGTTGCACCTGCTGTTGATCACCAACTTTTAAGGGGGGTTTGCAAAAAAATTAGCATAAAAAAGGCAGATTACAGGCTACCAATTAAGTTCTCATGATTCCTTAATTCACAGCTTGTAAACTATCTCAGACTGTCTTTTTTGAAGGCAGTTAAACTGCCATTAATAACTGAACAGATAGACAATTTGCAAGCTATTTATAAGAGATCACAATGGGGATTGCTTAGTGACAGATTGTACATTATTAAAATGTTCTTTAAAATGCTTTGACAGTTTATAAGCTATCATTAAGTGATCGCCACTGTGATTTCTTATATGAGGTGCCAAATGAGTGGGTTTTCCTAGGATGCCAAATTTCCTTCCAACTCTGCTTGTGGCTACTGTTGCCATTCACTTTGTTCATACTGCTCACAAAAGATTCAAATAGTGATTCCATAGTTAGCTTGACTGTGCTGGAGCCTTCTTTCAGCTAGTTAAGTTTGGGTTTTGTTAGTTCAGTCTCTCATTCCATTTCCCATTTTGGAGACTGTAATGAGACAAGGTAACACCTACTGAAGTATTTTGAGATTCATTGTCCCCTTGGTTTTACCATAATCTACTTTATGGATTCTGGTGTTTTGGGTCTAGTTCCATCTAGGAGTTTTGCCTTTATTAGCCTTTCTGGTTGTTACTCACCAGTGGATAGTAGCAGATTTCAGGGTACATTACAATTCAGTGAAGTACAGCTGCTACATATACCTTCTCTCTACTCTTCTTGGTGTCCTTGTGTTCCTTTTCAATGTTCTTTTTCCATGTGTTCATGACAAATATTAAGCCACATCTGTCACTTGGTGGCTAGAATGGGTCTGTGATAACCAGTTCATTTATCTAGTTAACAAATGAATAAGTTAAATTTATTAAAACTCTTTCACCTATTCAGGGCCTGATTGCACCTTGTCAATACACCCCACACCCCATGGGGAAACTCACTTTTCAGATTAATTTAGCTTTGTGACACTTATACCCTGTGAGTGGTTGATGTAAGGTAGATATCTAACTGGTAGAAAAGCCATTATCCAGGGAGGCAAGGAGAGTGGCTGCCTTCCACACTTGTCCTACATGTCCTCATTTCAGTGGGATATGTCGACACTCCACAGTACCTTTCCCATGATTTATGCTCTTTTTTTGCATGACTTGATTTGAGGCTACTGTGCTTGCTCAGCTTGGTGTGTGCTCACATCGTAGGTTTCTGCTGATACATGCTGCTACAGTAACATCTGCTAGCTGAAATCCATGCAGCAAGTCAGACTACCATCCTTCCCCAGGTTGGGCAAGTTGGCATCAGCTGCACACTTCCATTTCCCCTAACTGGCTCCTGTAGTTTCCTGCCTGCTATTTAGTTTAATCTGGGTTGTCTGGGCCATACTCAAGGCTTTATCTCTATATGTCATAGATTTGGCTGGTCTCATCATGTCTAGGCTATTGTAATTTCCTTTACATAGAGCTTACTGGCATCGAACCATATCGGCTGTAACTAGTGTAGAATTTTGCAGCTCATGTTTTAGCAGATACTTCTTGATATCAGAACACAACACCACTTTTACAGAGTATGTACTGGCTGCCTATATGTTAACATGTAGCCTGCAAGGCTCTAGTTTTAGTATAATTATTCCTACATGATTTTGTTCCCCCTTAGCTCAAAAGGCTGCTTCATCTTTACAGCCTAATGTAGACCTGCATTTGAGCCACTCTGAAGCTACTAGTGGATTTGAGAGTGCAGCTGGTATATTCTAGCATTTGTTCTTTCACTTAGCAGGTACCATACCTTCGGAAATTGTCATTGTCAGTGGGTCACATTAAGAGGTCTCTCCGAAACACTTTGTTCCAGTAAGCAGTTTTCAAGCATAAAAACGATTTTGCATGATTCTAACTTTGATTACAGACATGTTTAAAATTATACATTCTTGTTTTTACCTAATTTACTGACTCTGGTTACATTTTGCATTGTGTTAGTACTGTTTTTTGATCATCTACTTTATTGTGTTGTGTTTTGTGGTGTATTTTAAGTACATAAATAAATGTAGGAGTGTGTTAGCACTGTTTGCTTTTTCATGTTTATCATCCACTTTATTGTGTTGTGTGGACTGTTTTAAGCACATAAATAAATGTGTTTGACTTTGACCTTATCTGGCTCTGCAGTTAAAATAATCCTCCACATCTCTTTTAGCATGATGTTCAGATTCCAGTGGTCCTACAGGAGGTTTCTGATGTCGAATCAGTGAAGTCTTAAAAGATGCAAACTATATATTTATTTGGCAAAATGATATGGGTATTACATTTTGAGACTTGTGAGTTCTAGAATAGTGAAACTGAACGTGTAAATTATTTTGTTATATTTGTTTACTGGGGTAGTACACTGGTCACAGGTAAACAAATACAAAATAAAATAAAATATAATCTTTCTGATTTGCCCAAGTAGGTGGTCTTTGCTGAAATCCTCCATGTCTCTATCAATATACATGGATTCTCTACTGAGAAATCACAGTAGGTATATGAATCATCTCCCAGGAATCGGACATAAGCTATTTCTTTTTTTTCAAAACAAGTTTATTGTTTTAACATATAAGAGAAATATCATAACAATTTTATACAAATAATTAAAAATAGGTATTATTATAATATTCAACAAAACAACTAAAGTATTTACAAAGACATCCACTACAATCAGATCAATTAATTAAACTAAAATACTGTGCTATTGAAATCAGAATTTTTTTAACAAATTTTGTAAATTATCCCATACAATAAAATGTGATGTTTTTCTAGTTGTTCTCATTCTAATTGTGCTTATTTCCATATGACACATTATATTCATAACATTTTTAAATTCATTGAACGAAGGAGGTGTATCTGAAATCCAATTTCTAGTTATTATTTTCCTAGCCACTGCTAGGATAGACCATAACAAGGGAAGCTTAATCTTTTTAACACATTGAGGTACAGGTGTGTTGAATAATATAAGAGACTTAGAAATAATGAAATTATCTGTAAAAAGAGCCTGCAAAAATTCATTAATTGACTTCCAGTACTCTTTCAACTTCATACAGTCATAAGACATATGAGCCCAGTCAGCATTAATTTCTACATTACATCTCTTACATAGATTATCTTTATTATTAATTTTATTCATCATCAAAGGTGTATAAAAAGATCTATGTAAAATTTCCATGTATAAAGTCTCCAGACAATGGAAGATGTAGTTCTATAAGCAGATTCCAATATATATTGTTTATCTTGTTGAGTTGGTGGGTCCCCATTAATAGAGGTGAAATAATTCCAGTATGAATCTACATTGTAAAAAGTTTCTTGTCTGATAATTTTATGTATATATGAAAGTTTACCTTTATCAGAAACTTTATGCTGTAAATTTATTATCAAGTAATCAATCAGTTTTGCAATAGATTCTTTAACTGTTATAGACATTAGATCTATTCTATCAATGAGATGTTGTCTAAAGATCTGAACCTCTAACCAACAAGTTTCTCTTAGATCAAATTCTTGTTTTAAGAAATCTAGATTTTTAACTTTATTATCAGATATCAGCTGATACCAGTACTTTAGATTATTATCTATAGCTAAATGAGCTCCTTCAGAAGTAGATGACATAAGCATACCCTGAGTATAAATTATAGGAATACAATAAAATTCCATTCCTATACTTAGGGTGCATGAATATAAAGTTACGATAACTAATAATAATATTTAATGGGTAACAGACCATATGTTTAGGTGTAATAGGTGAAGTACAAAATTCCTTTAGCAACCACAACATGGAGTTATTTATAATCATATTTTTATGTGTTAAGGAGATTTTCATGAAGTGCATACTAATTAGCTCCCAATAATCTTTCCATTTTATGACATATGACCGATCTATTAATAAAGTAATAACTTTTATAATAGAAGAGATAATATATAAATTAAAGTCTGGAAAAGAAATACCCCTTGAGACCAGCTATTAGTATGTTTCTTTAATGCAATCCTAGGTCTATTAGGTGCCCATAAGAAATTTAACATTAGTGTATTCAGTTTCTTGATAGTTATTTTTGTAGGTGAAAGTATTATTGATTGTATTAAGTATAAAATCTTGGGGAATATTATCATTTTAATAATTGTAAGTCTCTCCTCCATAGTAAAAACATATTATTCCAGGTATTAAAAAATTTTGTATATTAAGAAAACAGGTATTATAGTTATTATATATAATAGATTTAATATCTTTAGATAGTATTATACCTAAATAAGTTATTTGACCTGAGTTGGGTACATATTTAGTAAAATCACTAATGAGAGTATTTTTCGTGTATATATAGGTAGTATTTTAGTTTTTTCTTCATTGAATATTAAACCAGAAATACTTTTAAAATTCATCATTTTATCAAATAAAGACTGCATAGAAGAATTAGATCCTGCTGATGTAATTAGAACATCATCTGCAAAAAGTTGAATTTTTGATGTTGTATTTTCTTCTATTTCAAAACCCTCTATGTCAGTACTGTTTCTAATCAAATTAGCCCAAGGCTCCATTACTAAAGTGAATAATAGTGGAGAAAGTGGACATCCTTGCTTTGTACCTTTAAGAATGGGTATTTTTGTGAAACATATGTTCCTACCTTAATATAAGCCAGCGTTCCTTTGTATAAATGCTCAATTAAATTTACAAATGCATCAGAGAAATTTGTGCATTTCATTAAGGTAAACAGATAGTCCCAACTTACTGAATCAAATGCTGAACCTATATCAAGACTAATAAGTGTTAAATCTTTCCTTTTCCTATTTGCAAAATCAATTAATGTTAAAGTTCTTCTTATATTATCAAAAGTATTTCTATTTACAATGAAGCCCGTCTGATCTATGTCTATAATGCCGGGGATAATTGTCTTCAATCTATCAGCAAAAATACTCATAAACATTTTATAATCAACATTAAGTAATGAGATGGGTCGATATGAAGAACATCTAGTTGGATCTTTATTAGGTTTTAAAATTGGTGAAATAAATGTATATTGCCAAGATGGGGGTTATTAACTCAGTTTGGGCCAGAATAAAAACCTTATGTATTAATGAATATGTAGTTTTAGAAAGGATTTTATATATCTCTGGTATAATACCATCATTACCCGGTGCTTTGTTTGATTTAAGCTTATTTATTTGTGTAATAACTTCTGTATATGAAATACTCTTGTCCAATAGTTTAATCTGTTGTTTATTAAGCTTTTATTCATGTTTGTGGTTATAAACTCCTTTATTTTATCTTTAGGTTCCATGTTAATGTTGTTATGGTTAATCTTGTGAAAGTGATTTCTAAATTCATCCAGTATTTCTGGTATACTAGAAACATTCTTCTTTTCCTTAGAGAAAAGATTTCTTTGATATGGTTTTGTTTATTCAATCTTTTTGTTTTATTTTTAAGTCTATGTAAGTATTTGGGGCTTATTGAATAAGACAAAACTTGTATTTCTCTAAAGTTATTTTAACTTTATGAGTTAAAATTTCTTTGTATTTCTCATTTAGTTTGTTTATTTCTTCAATAACTTTCTTGTCCATAATATTTTCTTTATTATTATGTTTATAAGAGTCTAGTTTACTTTGAATATCTAACAATTCCTTATCCCAAGATTTCCTTTTATTATTATACCATCTGATACTTTGTCCATATAGATATGATTTTAAGGCATCCCAAACATAGACAATGGAGACTTCAGGAGTATTATTTATGTCTAGAAAATGTTGTATTTCTGAAAGTATATATTCTTTATAGTCTTTTAGCTGAGTTAAGTATGCTGGTATCCTTTTGATTTGAACATTATGAGTATTTTTTATCATGAATTCAAAAACAATTGAGTTATGATCAGATATAGGACAGGAAATGATTTTGGAATTAATTAAATCTGTTACCATCTGGTTAGAAATAAAGACCCTATCTATTTTTGAATAAGTTTTGTATCTGTTAGAAAAAAGGTGTATGGTAATGATTTTGACTCTATCTGATTATTAATATCATTCAAATGATAAGAATTAGCAAAATCATTTAAATGTTTTGCATTAGATGTAATTCTTCTTTTCTTTATAGTGGTAGTATCACTTTCATGTAGTATACAATTAAAATCACCAGCTAAAATAATATCCCCTATAGAGAATGATATGATCTTATCAATATGATGTTTCACTGTATTAATACCAATTCCAGGTATCCAATATACATTAATTAAAGTGTAAGTCTTCCCATTAATTTGTATTGTAACCATACAAAACATTCCTTTGTCATCCTGATAAGACTTAATGGTTTTAGGAATGGGCATACTTTTATTCCATAAAATAGCCACTCCTCTTTTTTTCTGAGTGTGCTCTGAACTAACCAATACTGTATACTTATTAGTGGCTAGTTTATCAATATCTTTTTTCAAGAGATGGGTTTCTTGCAGGAAGACTAGATTGGCCTTGTGTAGATTAATGTATCTTATTAGGCTTGCCCTTTTACATGGATTATTCAATCCATTAATGTTTAAAGAAATTCCTTTTAAAGATGTCATTTGAAATTTTTAAAACTCAAGAATCTTATGATCGAAATAACAAATAACAAGGTAAATAATGTTACATCTCCTCTTTTAGGTGTACCTTTAAATATAGCTGTATTTATTAAATCTCTTATGGGATTTTGTATAGGATTCAATTTTGTTTGTAGTGACAATGAGTGTACAAAATATATTGTGGATGTCAAAACTATATACATATAACAATGAACAAGTGAAAATAATGTAAGGATTAAACCTTGCATCCCGCCTGGAGTTGAAAACTCCAACTTAGAGTAGTATTTGCTACTCAAGTTAACTCCCTACCCTAAGCAGCAGTACCTCAGCTACCACCTTATCAATTTAATACTAGTTATATTTAACTGAGGTTAACAGTTTTCAATTCAATTATCTATCAAGACAAAACTACACATTTGGTAAAACAGCATCATATAAACTAAAATAAACTTTTTTTTTTTTTTTTTTTTTTTTTAAAACTGTTCATACTATTATATAGATCTATGTAATATATAACACTTGTATTCTAATAGCATTCAAATAATCTTAATGTTAGAAATCAAGAGGAGAGAAAATTATGTTCTAACATTCATTTAAATCAAAAACTTTGGCTAATATGATTCAGACATTACATGCATTAAGATGCATCTATTTTCTGTCATGTGAATTCTATCAACAGCTTCCAAAAATCTTGAATTGTTTGTATATGAGCATTTACTTAAACTCATTATTGTCAATAGAGTAAAATATTGTATTCATAAAAATTATTATAAATCATATTGCATAGTTATGCAGATTCTCAGAAACACCTGCGTTATTACCTAAAAAAAAAAAAGCCATCACACACATAAACACAGACACACACACATACATATACACACACACATATACACACACCCACACACACACACACACACACACACACACACACACACACACACACACACACACACACACACACACACACACACACACACACACACATATACACATACACATATATACATACACACACACACACACACACACACACACATACATATATATATATATATATATATATATCTGATCTCACTGAGTTGTGTCTTTGTAGAGCAGTATCCTACTTGCTGTCCCTAGAATAAATCTGTCTGCTTTATACAAAATAATGCACAGCAAACACATATTAGTAACCAGATTTTACAATCATGCTAACCTACTGCTTTAAAATATATCACATGACATTTCTTCCAGAATAGAGTTATAAGATTATTTATGTTTGTCAATCAGATGAATTAAATGAGTTATAGTAAAGTATATGTTTGGGACACAAGTTTTAACACAGATTATTATGCTACTGTTAAGTAGATTTTCAAAAACATTTAAATAAATGTTTCATTTTCTATGCCTTCTAAAATAAGATATTTACTTGCTACAAGAAACTACATCATTTAAACTCATCATAACTGACATATTTTATGAATAAAGTATTTTTCCTGAATCTGTGGTGTGTCAGTGTGATAACCTTGTCAATGTTTATACTAACTGCTTTCAGTTTCTCTGTGAAAATTCTGTGAGTGAAGCTTCTGAGGAAACTCATGGACACTGTGCATGAGACAGCCCACATCCCAGATTGTCTCCCTTAACATTTTGGCGGGAAACTTAGTAAAACTTGTGGCAAACATTCATTTTGTCAATAGAGTAAAATATTGTATTCATAGAAATTATTATAAATCATTTTGGATAGTTATGCAGATTCTCAGAAAAAAAGCCATCACACTCACACACACACACATACACACACACACACACACACACACACACACATATATATATATATATATATATATATATATATATATATATATATATATCTGATCTCACTGAGTTGTCTCTTTGTAGAGCACCATCCTACTTGCTGTCCCCAGAATAAATCTGTCTGCTTTATACAAAATAATGCACAGCAAACACATATTGGTAACCAGATTTTACAATCATGCTAACCTACTGCTTTAAAATATATCACATGACATTTCTTCCAGAATAGAGTTATAAGATTATTTATGCTTGTCAATCAGATGAATTAAATGAGTTATAGTAAAGTATATGTTTGGAACACAAATTTTTAACACAGATTATTATGCTGCTGTTAAGTAGATTTTCAAAAACATTTAAATAAATGTTTCATTTTTTTATGCCTTCTAAAATAAGACATTTACTTACTACAAGAAACTACATCATTTAAACTCATTATAACTGACATATTTTATGAACAGAGTATTTTCCTGAATCTGTGGTGTGTCAGTGTGATAACCTTGTCAATGTTTCTACTAACTGCTTTCAGTTTCTCTGTGAGAATTCTGTGATTTGAAGATTCTGAGGTAACTCAAAGACACTGTGCATGAGACAGCCCACATCCCAGATTGTCTCTCTTAACATTTTGGCGGGAAACTTATTAAAAACTAGTGACAAACATTCATTTAGCAGTGTAAATGCATCTAAACATGACAGAACCTCCACAATGTATTCCACAGATCATCACAGCCTCTATGCAAGTGAAATTAAACTCAAAATTACCAACAAGCAATAAAACTCAGCATTCTTCTCCCAACTCAATTTTCATACAAATCCTATTATTCACTGTGCCCACACAATCAAAAGCATTTCTATATATTAATAAAGAAAAGAAAAGAGAGTAGAAAATAAAAGGGAGTGAGGCAGAAATAAAAAATGTAAGAGAAAGCTGTAAGAAGTATATACAATGGAATGTTACTTACTGTTTATATTAATAGAGTTAAAAATAAAACATATTATTTACTCTTATTTAGTTCTGATTATTATTAGTTAAAGCATGACAGATTATTTACAAACAAGCATAAGCAGTATAATCAAGAAAGTATAATTAGAAATAGCATTTGAAGAACTTATAAACTTTTACAAGAAATAAATATGTTATTATTCTATTAATGATATTTTCATTACTGTTCTCTCCTGCCCTCCCCACCCTTTACCCACTACATAATCTAAATAGAATGTCATTGTTTAAACAAAGAAAATAATAAAGAAGAAGGAAAAAAAGGTAAAGATAAAAATGTATCAAATTACTAACCTTACTTTTTCAGAAAGAGAAACAAATCGAGTCACAGCCTGCCATTAAATCCTCAGGCATTTTGACTGGTTATGAAACAAAACATTTCTTTGCACATAGAGAATAACTTTGATTAAATCTTTTCCAAAATATTTGTGGCTTTCTGGAAATGCAGGAACTATATTCAAAAAGATTAATAATGAACTAAAATGATGAGAGAGAAAAAAACATATAACAAATCATTTGTTTTTAGTCTCTTCTTCTTCTCTGAAGTCTTCCAGGAAGCTTCAGTTGCCAATCTCTTTAATGAAGAACTAGCCCATTCCATTTCTTCTATTTTATCCAAAATCCTTTTTCTTTGACAAACAGTAAAGCAGAGTCTAAATCATCAAAGACCTTAGGACCATCAGGAAGGAAGATTTTAAGCTTGGCAGGAAACAGAAGGTATGTTTTAAACTGTGCTTTTTTAAGCTCCCTTATTAGTGGCAGAAAAACTTTTCTTTAGCAATTACCATGGAAGAATAGTCATTGTCAAAACGCACAGTTGTCTCATTAAACTTAACAGGAGCTTTAGCCCAAGCAGATTTAAGAACCATCTCTTTATCAAAAGATGATAGAAATCTAACTATAACTGATCTAGGATAGTTTTGTTAGAGTTAGTATTAGCTATAGATCTATGTGCTCTTCGATACCAAAAGAGAATGCTTCTGGTAAATCTAAAGTTTTAGGGAGCCATGTTGTTAAAAAGAAGTAATATTGTTACCTTCAATATTTTCTGGCAGTCCAAAAATCCTAATGTTATTGCGCCTAGATCTATTTTCCAGGTCATCCAGCTTTGTTTTTAAATGTGTATTTTGTTTCAGCAGAAACTCAATGTTGATTCCCTCTTCTTGTATTTTATTTTCCATGTCATTCACAGCTTCTTCTATGCCTGTCATCTGGATCTTCTGTTGTTGCAGGTCCATATGTAACAAGTCTATTTGTTTTGTAGTTTTTTCTATGAGAGTGTCTATTTTAGTATCCATTTTATCCATCTTAGCAGTAAGTTGCTGGACTATAATTATCAGAGACTGAAGTTCTTTCTTGATGCTGGAGTCTTGAGAATTTGTCTTACTGGAACTCATTTCAGACTGATAAACTGACAGGAA
Organism: Protopterus annectens; assembly: GCF_019279795.1. Taxonomy (NCBI): domain Eukaryota; kingdom Metazoa; phylum Chordata; order Ceratodontiformes; family Protopteridae; genus Protopterus; species Protopterus annectens. The sequence continues at coordinate 336,396,031 of NC_056733.1, read as the reverse complement.
AATTTCCAAAGTAATTTCTGACAGGAATATTATTAAGATTTCCTTTCTTTTTTAGATATAGTTCAAGAACTATATAAAACAAACATATTTAGAAAGAAAATTACTTCAAGAATTAATTTTTTAAGTAATTAATTCCTGTCAATGTAATGAAATTGGTGGAGCTGAAGAAATCTGCTGCTATCCTGTGTTCATCCTTGGCCACGCCCCTCGACATAAGCTATTTCTGATGACCTGCTGACTCTCATTCCTAATGGAATGGAATGAAAACATGGTTAAAAAGTCAATCATTCCTGGATTATAGCATCAGGAGAAGAGGGCATCATACCTTTTCTGGCCCTTATTGCTTACTGAGAGAGAGAGAGACAAAACAGCACACCTTCACGTTTGTTTGCCTGAAGATCCACTTTTGCATTTTGATGCAAGTCTGAGGAGTTACTTATCTGTTAATGTGTGTCTGTTTTGTTTCTGAAATTATGTATTTGTTGTCTGCTTTTGATGTCACCCCCAACCCCAATCCAGCCTGTCAGTTTTCTTGACGCAGACGCTTACAGATTTTTAAGTAGAACTTTTTAACTGCTATGATGTTTGTTTTCTGAGGGAAACTGCAGAGATTTACCAGAGTATGAACTCATTTGCTATCATACGTAAGGAATATTACATGGAAAATAAGGTCTCCCTCCAAACAAGTAAAATGTTCTTTTAGATCTTTAAAGCAGTCCATCAGCCTTACTGAATTTTATGTATAAAAACCATTAAGTCAAAAAATGATGTCATTTCTTTCAATAAAATCAACTCAGTAAGTGAATAAAATAAGTACCCAAGGCAATCGCAAGGCATTTTTAGTTACGTTCGTAATCTCAAAAGTACAACCTAACAGTGTGCTGAACTGATTGTGAATGATGTTGCCTGCACTGAGGCTGAAGAAATAGCAAACCTGCTGGCTGAGAAATTCAGCTCTATCATCACCACCCTTCTCTCCCCTCCATCTGTCCCTCAAAATATAGCTGAAACTGGCTCGCCTCCAGCTATTACAGAAGACCAAGTCCTAAAAGTGCTATCAAAGGCTAAAAACACTACATTGATGGGTCCTGGCAATATCCATGGATGCATCTTAAATATCATGAAGCATGATTTAGCCACACCAATAATAACACTGTTCAATCTCAACCTTCATGCAGGTTTTGTATTAAGTGAATGGAGAACAATTAGAATTATCCCCTTGCGTAAGGGAAGACATTCCACAGACCTTGGCAATTGCACATCTATAATTTTGACCAGCCTTATATGCAAAGCTATGGAAAGACTTAGCATGGAATTAATCAGTCAGGACATAAGGAACCTCCACAGCCTGGACCCTTCTCCGTTTGGACTCATCAAGGATATGCTTACTCAACTTGGGGGATTTTTTGAAAGGGTTACCTAAGCAATGGATGAAGGCAAAGCAGTACACACCACTTACCTCAACCTGGCCAAAGCTTTTGACACAATTTCCCACTGAGGCATAGGTAGAAAAGCTAAATAAATTGTGAAGAAACCCTTGTGTGACTTGCTGGATTGCCAAGTGGATCACAGATGGGATGCAGATAATCAAAATAGGGGAAGTTACCTCCACAAAGTGACCAGTCACCAGTGGAGCACCCCAGGGTTCTGTGTTGTGACCTGTCATGTTTGGCATCTACCTTTCTGAAGTAAAACTGACTAAGTTTGCAGATGACTAAAGGCTAGCAGTAGTCACTGAATCGCCAAATGATTTAGCTAACCTACAGAAAGGGTTGTTTCAAATAAGTAACTGCTGCCAAAATCATATACTGAAACAAAATGCCAGAAAATGCATTATTGTAACCTTTGGGACATCTACCACCAGGGAACTGCCACATTGACAATATGCCCCTAAGAACTGACCTAGTTGTTTGAGATTTGGGAACTTGCCTAACATTTGACCATAATGTGTCTCTTGTTGTAAGAAAGTCCTGCTATATTGTACAGCTTATATACATAGGGACTGTGTCTATATCTAGGGATGTCATTGTCAAGGCCTTAACAACTTGTCCTACATGGATGGACTCAAAGCCGTGTCACTATACTTGGTATCCTACAGACTACTAAGAGATGACCTGTGTCTGTCATAAAAGGTATCCTCTGACTCATCACTGATGGAGTTACTGCACATCAGCAAGTCAAATGACATCAGAAATACTCATTCTGGGGATCTAAACTTCTTGTGTAACATCAACAGAATTGTTTGGAGGGACAGGTATATCTCGCAGAGAAGTGCAACTTAGATCTATGGATGTGTAACAGAACATTTACCCCAGGGCTGTCCCCTATACTAGTAATGGACAGAGGCAGCTCCTAAATGCATTATCCCATGTACGGGTCCCCTCAAATTATCTATGGTATGAACCCAGTTATTCTCATTAATAGTAGTATATAATTATCATTACCTATTACAACCGCGAAACCGCAATTGCACGAATACGGAAATGTCGATACATATTGAGCGAACCGCAAAAACACCGAACGTCCTGAAACGCGAAATTAGAAATGTCGAATCGTCATAGTTGGCCCTTCTCTGGTATAGTTCCTTAAGGTAAGTGTGCAATAGTTACGAATCTTAGGGTTAGGGTGCGGGTTGAGGTAAGTGCATACATAGTACTATATGTGAGCTTTAGTTTAGGGTTAGAAGTAGGTTTTGTTAAGTGTATGCATGTGGATTACTTATTTTGTTGGGGTAGGTAGTATGTAGCGGGTGGTGGGGCTGGCCAACTATGCCGATTTGACATTTTTAATTTCGTGGTTCAGGACGTTTGGTGTTTTCACGGTTCACTTAATATAGTGTCGATGTTTCCGAATTCGCGTATGTGAGGTTTGTGGTTTTGATACAGACCCATAATTATCAACCATGGGATGGATAAGGCCAGTCTCTAACCAAATGCGATAGGTTATTTTAAGCTCAAAAAGGGAAACTGGCTGGACTTAAAATGGCCTGCAAGAACAGCTAGCCTATTAATTACTTTTGATCCTATGAACCTGTGAAAGGAATTACATTCTTCTTGGTGATTGTTTACTTATTCAGTTTTTGCTTTATATGATGACCTTTTTCTGGTTTGGAAAGTCTTCATTGTGTATATTACTGAGCTTTCTACCAGAAATGTGAAAGAGGCTAGTTTACTACTAATGGACTGGTAGATGGATGGAGAGACCTGGGAAAGACCAGCTTTGTGTAAAGGGCAAGCTCCATCTTAGAATAATAGCGGTGCTTCGTGCTGTTTTGGAAAGGTATCTCTCAAAGATTATACCTTTAACGTAAGATGGAAGGGGGAAAAACGGTGACTGACACAGAATAGAAGGTAAGTTTTTAGGCAGCAGATTGAAGTTAAAAAGAGACGCAGAATATAGCACAGAAACAATCAATGAGAAGAAGATAGATTGGAATGCAGAATAAAGATGTGGGGTAGGAGAAAAAGCGTAATACTTATGGGGGATCTTGGAACAGACCAGGAGATTCCAATTTCCAGGGATGAGAAAGAGTGACTGGGAGTTGACTGAGGTCCTGGACTTTGAGGGGTTCAACCAGTTGGTGCAGGACTTACCAGAAAGAGAATTCTGAATGTGGTCCTAGACAATGTAGACGGTGTCATAGGCATCAAGATTAAGGCACAGTCAGCTAACTGTGATCATACCATTGTGTCGCTTTAGTAGTTAAGCTTTGGTCCTGAAGTCTTCACTGTTTCTTTAAAATATATCTGAGGGAAAAGAGAACAACATCAACCTCTTTGCTGATGATGCAAAGACAGATGTAGCAGTAGAGAGTGGGAGGAATAGTCTAGCAAAGGATTTGGAAAAGCTGACCAAGTAGGCAGAAAGGTGGCCACTTGAAATTTAATGCAAAAAAATCATAATACTGCACTTGGGCCCATTGTATGAATTACCACCTGGAAGGAGTGGAAATGATGGCCGAAGAGCAAGAACAGGATGTGGGGTGTTGATAACACTAGTACTGGACCACTGGCAAAAGGGAGAGAGAGCAGTGGAAGGAGCAAACAGAATACTGGGGTGTGCCTGCAGTAAGATGGATTCCAAAAACAAAGAAGTAATGCTTCCACTCTTAGGACCTTGGCCATACCACAAGTTGAGTACTGTGTGCAGTTATTGACATTATGTCAGGAAAAAGGCATCAGATGGATGGACTTCACCACTGATACTTAAATAAGTCACCACACCCCTGTCACCACTAGTCAAGTATCTAACATTATGCATTTATCTCTAACCACAAAAATATTCCATCTCTTTGGAAAATCACTGCAAGCTCACCACCAAAACCAAGGAACCAAAAATGCAAACTTCTGCCATGCAGCTTTCCTTCTCGTTTGAGGTACTAGAAAAGGTTGTTTGTTACAGAGTGCACCAGTACTCAAGTAAAAATGGTCTTATCAACCAAAACCAAAATGGTTTCAAAGCTGGCATGCTTTTCTGATGCTCTGTCATCATATAGGACCCCAAAATCACGGTGGCAAATACTGGCAACTGCCAGAAATTCTTCCCAACCAATTGTAAACTTAGAGAAGCAGATTTTGACTAAAAACTTCAAAGCAAACTCTGAAGATACACAGAATGCTAAACAAATGTTGGATCCCTGAGAAAAAAGAATGTTCATAGAATGGATGCTAACTGTCCCATCCCATCATGCCAGAACATTATCGATAATGTCCCTTGGATCAAGTGCTGTCCTCTACTGATGTGTACTTAGAAATTAAAAAAGTAAATATCTTATGGAAGAACCAATTGTAAACTTTTTTTTTCTGTTTAACTGATAAAAAGATAGCTGACAATGCAAACTGCTGTGGCTGCTGTTTGAACAGGGTTGTTGTGATCAGCCACTACAAAGTCTGCTGGTGCAAGAGTAATGTGTTTTGTATTCCAAAAGAGCATTCAGATGCCACAAGACTAGCAAGGGTAAGTTCCAGTAGTTAGTTTGTATTGGAAAAAACTGTTGACATTCAGTGTGGGGAGGCAACTTTTTTTTAATTATATTTCAACTCTACTCAAGAGTTGTGCAGGCAGCCTTTTCAGGTCCTGGTGCCTAAGCTTAATCTTTTGCTTCAATATCCTTGTCACCTGCCTGGTCTAGCCATTATGGACCAGGTCCTGCAAGTGGAGAAATCCTATATGTAAGTGCCTGGAGAGTGGACAGAGAGGAGATCAGGGTGACCAAGTATGGCACCATCCTGGCAGCTGCAAAGGGATTCTTTGTTATGCCCTACCCCACCGTACCACCCAACATCCAGTATGAGATGATATTGTGAAACTATCTGCCATCAAAATGCTGACAGATTCTACAATTTGCCCTGATCAGAAAAACCCTTTTCAAGCTAATGATTAAGGATAGGTTTCAGTACTTGACTGACAGCAAATGGTTGAAAAAAAAATAATTTTTAAAAAAGAAATCTTTCCATACTAAATGTTAACAGCTGCTGTCAACAGAAATTCAGTGCTTGGACTTTATCCTTCTCCCAGCTGACTCCTCATGGCTTGGGGTTGCTGACTGAAACTAATTCACCAGAGTCACATACATGGCTTCTTGGCTCTGGACCACAGAATTGCCATTTACTGTGGGGAGATTTTAACAATATTATGGAATTATAGAAGGGTAAGTGACTTTCGGCAAGCTACACTTTAAATGTTGGCAGCTATACCACTCACCTCTTAGCCCAAGAAATCTGAACAAAGCCTGATGTCATGTGGAGACAAAGGCCCAAAAATAATGTCAGATTTTAAATATTGTTCTTATACACTTAGAAATTAGCTAGAATAACAGGATTTGAGTTAACATTGATTTTCTAGAGGTTATGAAGCCTGAAACTCAAATGTAAGTCTTTATTTAGTGATTTCATTCCTCAGATCATCCCAGTGATTTGCCAGAAAACCACAAATTTTATGAGGAACAGATGGAAATTTTGAAGTAAAATCTGGACATTCTACAAAAATCTGGACAGTTGAGAGGTATGTTGGCAGCATATGCTTTATTTGCACATAGTGACTTCAGCTTTGTCCAGTTTGCATCCTCATTAAGTGAACTTGAGAAAATGTTATATTTTTAATTAAGAAGATCTCTTTTTGAAGTTCAGAAAAAATTGTTACCCTTTTAATGGAAAAAAAATGTACTTTAAAGTCAGAAATCTACCTTTCTATTTAATAGAGAATAAAAGAACTTGAAACTGAAAATCACTGCCTTCAAAAGGAGAAGCAGGAAGCAGTCAATGAGGTTCGAGCTTCACTTAATGAAGAAAAACAAGAAGAAATCATTCAAATACGCAATGAAATGGATCAGGTATGCCATAACACAAATAATTATTCGCGTTTTGTTTACTTTTATTCACAGGGTTAGAGAGAACTGTAATAATTTTTATTTTTTCACATAACATTAGACCATTAGTTTACTGCCTCTCTGATGATGCGGTCATGTTTTTGAGAAGGTTGCAACACCGAAGCCATGCTGCACATCAAACACTTTATTTTTGTTAATTAAAAGGAAAAATATTCAGAAATGCAGAAGTGAATAATTTTTAGCATTAAGCAAAGTTACTTATACATATAACCAGACTTAGTTATTCTGGAATGGAATTTTTCAATTATTTACGATTGTATGTATGTATTTATTTATTATTTGTTAATCAGGAATGTGGGCTGGTCAGCAGTGATGACAGTAGTTAAATGCATATGTTCATATGATAAAAACATAATACTCAAATATAGTATACATATATTCAAAATACAAAAGGAATGCAATCAACTGAATAAATATATAATGAGGCCTGACAATGTAAACCATATAGAGGAAGTGACTGATGGGAATAAGAAAAAAATGAATTTGTTTGTTTGTTAACCAAGAAGGTGAACTGTTCCTTCTCTGACCCTTTTCTGCCATACCAAATGGCTAAAATGTCATTCTGGACCATGAAATGATCATCACTTCAAAAATGTTTTATTCTTCACAAGAAGTTTAAAATACTGACCAGACTACGTATATTTTTATCTAATGTCTGTTTTTGTCTGATTCAGTTATGGGTTGTCAAATCTGACCAGATCTGTCCTCGGCACTGAATCTGAAGCTCTTTGGTTCCAGGGCCCTTGACTCCTTACCTGTAATTCCCTGAACTCCACTTCAGTACCTCAGATCTTGTTTGCCACCTGAAGTGTTCGGTTGTGCAATCAAGAGCTCTTATGTTTGTATCCTTTTCAGTGATATTGTGGAAGTTGTTAATTTCTTTTCTTCTATTCTTGCCCTTACTGACAGAAATTCTTTCTCTGTAGTATTGTATTAGAATTGGTAAAGTATTAGGATTTTTAGATAGGTCAGCGGTGTGCTTAGTATAGTGTTAAGATTTTATCTTTTTGTAGTGTTAATACAGTTGGAGATTGTATAGTTAAGTGTGCTGTGCATCTTTACATTAGGCACTTTATTAAGTTTTTCATTAGGCTTTGTTGTAGATACTCATAATGATATAGAGACAGTAGTTCAGCCATGGCTCTGGAGGAAGGTTCTCTTCCCCTCAGTGCGTTGGCACTTGACAGCTTAGCACCAAGATCCTCCTCAGGTCAAGGCCTCTCCATTACAAGTTTTTTTTTTCAAAGATAAAAAATGCAGATCAACCATCACAGAGATTAAAAAGAAAAGTTTAATAGTGAGTGCTTTTGTGGGGTTACTCCTTCATCAGACTAAATAAAACATTAAACACATCTTCTTCTTCTTTCGACTTTTTCCTGGTTAGGGGTCGCCACAGCAGTTCACCTGTCTGCTCATGATTGGCAGTGGAGTTTTACGGTGTCGAGTTGCCAGCCTGACGCCCAACCTTCCACAGAAGGCACACACACACGCACTCACACTTTGGGCCAATTTAGAGTGTCCAATCCACCTACAACATGTCTTTGGGATGTGGGAGGAAACTGGAGCACCCGGAAGAAACACACACGACCACGGGGAGGACATGCAGACTCCACACATAAGGCATCCCAGCCGAGGATCGAACTGGAGAACCTCTTGCTGTGAGGTGGCAACACTAACCGCTGCACCACCATGGCTGCTCATAAAACATTAAACACATACTCAATCTAAATATACACACAACAGCCAATAAAAATACAGAAATAAAAATGAAGCAATAAAAATCAATTAAAAAAACTATCACCTCCCCTTCAAAACAGGTTTGATGGGTAAACTATGATTAAGACCAGGCATCCTATGTGCTTGAAGTGCTGTGATCCACTTGAGTTCCACCTTCTTAATATAGTTGTTAACGTCACTACCCCTTATATTTGGTGACGCCAGCTGTAAAACTCTAAAACAAAACCTACTGTACCCCACATGAGTAGGAGCATGACAGGCTAGTGAATTGGTCATTACATAGTTACGAATGTTGCTAATGTGCTCGAAAATACGTTCATTAAGCTGACGTGTGGTCTTACACACATAAAAACCGAACAACTGTGACAAGTATCCAAATATATTAAGTTAGTACTCTTAAAGGTAACAAAGAACCTAGATGAAAAAAAATCCATCCAAGTAACATTATGTCTAAAATCTATATCCGAAGAAATGTAATTACAGGCTGTGCAGCTGTGACAGGGATAAGTATCTCATTGCCACATACCACACCATGAGAAATTGCCCCATGAGAGGGACCATAACATAACATCCTTTTTAATGAAAGGCTGTTTTTAAAAATAAAACTGGGTTCTTTCCCAACCACTCTTGTGATTCTGTCATCTGCTAACAGGATGGGACAGTTCCTTCTCACAACTTTGCAAAACTGCTGGACATTAGTAGAATAAGTGAAATCATCTTAGGGAAACCATATGTAGACCTACATGTGACACAAGAAACACTTCTGCTGTAATTTGAAAAATAAGGTACCCCTGTATCATTCCTATGATTATAGACGTCTTTAAAGGATGCATTACCTGATCATACAAATAACCTCTTCCCACAAAATCATTGCCTAGAGAGGTTATAGCCTTACTAAAAGAGTGATCATCAGTTGATAATCTAGAGACCCTCAGGGATTGCCCCTTAACTATATTGGAGAAAATATGAGGGGGATGCATGCTGGTGTGATGCAGTATCCCATTCTTCCAACAAGGTTTCCTAAACATCCTGGTATCTAGACCTTTACTGTTGCTCTTGATGACTGTTATATCCAAAAAATCAATAGATACCATAGAATAATTCAATGTGAAGTTTAAGAAACATGAAGTAGATTCTAAATACTCCATGAATCATAAACGACTCTGGGCATCCCCTTCCCATAGAAGAAAAAAGTCATCCACGAACCTTGCATAATGGTTAATATGCCAAGAGAATGACTTGTTGCTATAAATTACATCTTCCTCCCATTGTGCCAACACAAGAGTAGCATAACTGTTGGCATATGGGGTCCCTATGGCAACATCAAGTTTTTTGCAAAGAATGCTGCTCTTTGAACAAAAAAAAACATTATTATTTAAAACAATATCCAATAGATACAAATAACAGTAATCATATTATGTGTATAATTACTGTGATGAGACCTAAATAATCTGATCAGATCTACTCCTTCAGTATTCGGTATTACCATGAACAAAGTCTTAACATCAAGCATCACTAAAAGACAACTAGAAACATCCAAGCCTTTAAGTGACTTGAAAACAGAGAGGAAAGAAAATGTAAAGTGTCTGTCAAGACAGCTGGTGCTTCACATAATAGTGGTCTAAGCTTATCCTCTACAAATAGGAACAAATGTTCGTTAAGTCAGCCACGTCTGGAAACTGTCGGACACATAGGTGGTTCAACCAGACTCTTGTGAATTTTAGGTAATCCATGTATCACAGGGGTCAACGGAGAATCAACAGAAAGAAAATCATAAGTGGCTTAGTCAATTAGCCCACACATAAGTAAATCGTACGTCATTACGCACATTGCTTATCTGCCTATCAACTTCCTGCCGGGTAAACCTGCAATAAGTGGCTGTATCAGCAAACAAATTCCACATACTAGTAATGTAATCTTTAGTGTCTACAACTACCACAGTGCTGCCCTTATTGGTGGGTTTGATACGTATCATGTCATTGCATCTAATTTCTTGCAGGGCTACCCTCTTGCTATCCATCATGTTAGGAAAGTGGCAATCAGCATTGCTAAAAGTATCATAGACATCAGCTTCAGAAAGCTTAACAAACTCTTCCAAGGAAGGAAGCAAAGCTGGATTAAAAGTACTCGATTTATTAAGACACTTACTGGTAGTTTTGGTGGAGTGAGGAACATCCCTCATAAGCATATAGCCCAACATTACTTTCCTGGCAAAAAGTCAAACATTAATGATAACATCCATAAGGTTGGACTTGTTTGCAGGTACGAAATTTAAACCTTTATCAAGCACAACTTGTTGGACCGATGTTAAGTGGAAAACAAGATAAATTATACACTAATTGGCCACTCTATTTGTGGCCGCCTCTTTGTTCCTGGACATGGGAAGCTCCTTCTTTGAAACCTTGTGGTTCTGTCCTCCTCTGCTCATCGAGCACCCCCACCTGGTTGATGAGATTGTTCTCACAGGTAGCAGCAGGGATAGAAAAGGAGTTAATGGAAAAAGGTCAGTATCCTGGGTAATGCCACTCTTCACTTTACTGCACACTTCTAGCTCCGTCTATTTAGTTGGTGTATCAGTACCCCCTGATAAAAAAGATGTAGCTGCAAACATCTTTATTGAATTATCACTTATGATATACACAATCATATATTTATATAAATGAAAACAAACCAGATTGAAATTTTCAATTGCAAACATTATACATCAGATATAATCTTCTGTACAGAATATTACATAGCACATTCATTTCTGCCTTCCTTTAAACCTCATTTCTCCTCCAAAACATTATTCTGCATTTATGGTGCATACAATTCCCAATTTTCCTATGTAATTTTTTCTTACCTTTTTCTTTTGTCTTTGTTACTATATTTACTACATCTGGTATGGCTGGTTTAGACTTGTTCCATTTTTTTAGCAATTGCTTTTTTAGCAGCCACCAGAATTAAACTATGTCTAGGCAATTCCAATTCCATATCACAGCTCAAAAAATCATGTCTTTACTTATATCAATTTGCTCACCCAGTATTTCTGTTAGAGTAGTCTGGGGGTAATTTTTAAAGTCTGCCAACTCATTACATCCCCCAAAATGTTCCTAATTACCTACTTCTTTCCCATCACACCTCCAGCATTTGCAATCTACCCGAGGAAAACTATTTTGGAGTCTACTTGGAGTATAAAAATACCTATGTAAACACTTCCTAGCAAAGATACTAAATCTTCTAGACTTTGGTGCATATTTGTGAGCCATACATATATCCTCCCATTCTTTCTTTGCAAATTACTAATCTGATCTCTGTTCCCAATCCTTTCTAACTTCCTCTGATTGATTCCTGTAGTTATCATGAAATATTTTATATGGCCTACTAATTATCCTTAGCTTCTGTTCTAGATTCTACTAAAAACTCTACTTGTGCTGGCCTTTCACTCATCACTCCCTATTCCTTTCTCTTTACCATTACTCTGATAGAAGTCCTCGATAGGAAAGACAATCTCTAGCCTTTAGTCCAAATAAATTATTGTAAAATAAAACAAAAGTGAACCACAAAACTGGATACACGAACACCTTTAATTCACAATTCGACACAATCACTGAGCACTTTCACCCATAAGTATCATGGATTTCATCAGAGTAATGATGTTAATGCAGCAGCAACTTTTATACCAATTACTGTCCAATCACAATATCCTTCAATTTAATTACTTAATTAATCCAATAACCAAAACACTTAACCTATTGACAGAAATACAAGGTTAAAAACTAATAATGCGTATATCATATCTATGTATATTAACTAATACTATAGTGTCTGTAGTGACTTAAAACATTCCTGATTACTACTACAATATTTAAAAATTGAACATAAAATCTGTGTTAGCTATATATACACATTTATCATATAAAATATTAATGTTAATAAAAAATCTGCTACAACTTCTCAAATATCAGTTAAAACAGTTTTTAAATAAATTATAAATAATTTTAATTTTATTTTAAATATTTAAGATTGACACTGCTTTAGTAATGTGTCAGGACTTAAAAAATGTTATATAAGCCAATGACACCAATAATAAATATGGTATAAATATAATAAATAGAATAAATAACTAAAAATGAATAAACAATTTAAATATTGTAAGATTTCAGTTTCAAATAACAGGCAGTTGAAATATGCTCATTAATACCTGGCTTATGACATGCATTTAATCTCAACTGCCAAAGGCATTCTTTTAACTCTAATAGTGTATTGACATCACCTTCGTTACTATTGTTTTGAGGTATCCTATCGATAACAAAAAACAAAAACCTTTTAAACCCTATACAGTTTGTGCTGTGCATATATAGGGAACTAGTGTTCTTCTTGTTTCTAATGTCCCTGTCATGCTCTGCAATTTGGTCCTTTAACTTTCTAATGGTTTTGCCTATATAAAAAGCTGAACATGACAAGCATGTTGCTATATAGACAACTAATTTGGTATTACAGTTTACATAACCTGGACACCTAATAGTTCTGCTATGGTCTCTGATATTAACGTAAGGTCCATCATTAATAAATCTGCATCCTCGACAGAAACCACATTTTTTCATTTGTGAGTGTTTGTGTGTAACCTCACTTTCATAATAATCTTTGAGATTTTTACCTCTGCTATATACAATAATTGGAGCATTACCTATGTGTTGTGTAATCTCCGTTTGGTTACTAAAAACAGTTTTCCATACCTCATTAACACTATTTACCATCATATTAATGTTATTAGTATATGGCAATAGTAATACACTTGTCCTCGGTGAACCACCTTTTTTCTCATCTGGTCTGTCACTAACCATACCATATTTCAGTATTGGCTTAAAACTGGTACTTCTTTTTTGGTTTATCTCTTTTTTAATTTCATCTAGCAATTTGTTCGGATAACCTCTGTCCACCAATAAATTAGTTAGAAAATCCATTTGCAATGTAAATTCTTTATCCTCACTAATAATCCTTGATAGCCTCACCATTTGTCCTTTCACTAAATTATGTTTTTGAAAATAAGGATGGCAGCTATCAAAGTGAAGATAGGAATTGGAAAAAGTTTTTTTTCCTATAAATGTTTGATTCTATTCCATTTTGGGTTTTATACAATTTTATGTCTAAATATTCACATTCATCCTCTTTCAAATTACTAGTAAATTTTAAAAAAGACGTAGTGCTTTCTAAATACTGTAAAAATTCCTTCATTTCTTCTTTAGTGCCCTTCCAAAATAACAGTATGTCATCTAAAAATCTTAAATATGTACCAACTTTAGGCCAAAACCTACTTTTGAAAACGTACGCTTTTTCCCACATCACCAATACAAGATTCGCATAAATAGGGGCACACCTTGCCCCCATAGTGACACCAGAACATTGTTTGTAGTATTCACCGTCAAATTGGAAGAAATTGTTGTCCAACACCATCTCCATCATTTCAACCAATAATTTTCGTTTAACAGTGTGAAAATTACCAAAAACTTCTAAACTTGCTTCAAAGTATTTTAAACCTTCTTCTATGGGTATAACTGAAAATAGATTAATAATGTCTATTGTAACCATAGTAACATACTTGAGTTGTTTCTTATCAAAATCTTTTAAGATTTCTAAACAGTGCCAAGAATATTTTAATACATGTCTAATATTTTTCATTACTTCACCACAGTTTACATCAATATAATGGGCTATTGCTTCAGTCTTAGAGTGTTTTGCTGATACAATAGGTCTGAAGGGGGGATTTAAAGCACTTTTATGTATTTTGGGTATACCAAATATAGATGGTGTAATAGGATGTTCAACTTGACAGGTAGTCGTATTCAAATTTGGTTATAATACCTTCAATAAATAAATCATACAACTGCCAATCTATTTTTGTGTAAGCTTTAATCATATCATACTTAGATACCCTTATATAAGTCGTGTCGTCGTTGAGCATATCAATCATTTTGTGTTGGTAGTCTATTGTGTTCATGATCACTACCCCTCCCCCCTTATCTGGTTTCATAATTCTCTGTGAATTTGAAGTACTAAGTTCATTTAGACAAAATCTTTCTGCCTCTGTCAAATTATCCTTAGTGTCATACATATTCTTCCATGTTTTCCTTAAGTGAGCCTCACAAAACATTTCAAAAAGGTGAATAGGATTGCTTGGTGGAATAAATGTACTAGATCTCTTTAACATAAAATTTTTGTTTACCACTTTAAGATCAGTATCCACATTGTTTTTAAAAAACATTTTCAAATTTAAGAGTCTAGTATACATTTTCACATTCAATAATACCTTACCTATATGTACTTTAAAATTTGGAATAAACTTAAACCTTTCTTAAACAAAGATAAATAGTTAGAATTAAAAATTTTTCACTATAGTTATATATAGAGAAACCTCCTTCAGAAATGATGTCACAATTTAATTCATTTTGTTTTTCCAGAACACTATAATTATCCAAATTGATAATGTCACATCTAATAATATTTACACCACTAATATTCAGTTCATCTAATTCACCATTTTTAATAATATTGCTTTCATTAATAATGTTAAACTCTGAATTCAATGCTAATTTCTCGGTCTCTTCATTTAAAATTCCTAGTGCATTTTCATTTGTTATTGTTGCATTATTTATCTGTACCTGCCTCTGTTGTTGTACTGATAATATTGATTTTGCCCTCGGTTCCGCTCCCTCAGGCATTCAGATCTTCGTAGGGCTGGTTCCTCTAAAAAAGCTTCATCAGCCTCATTAAAGTTATCCTGGTACCTTTGAGTCTCTTCCCTGTATGTGTTTCTAACATAATGAACTGAGTTCCTGTTCTGACTATGATTCCCTGCTGTTGCAAAAAAACATTTATAGTCTTTAAAATGTACATAAGCCTTGTTGTTAGAATAATCTAATGTGTCCCTTTGTAATTTCTCATTTTTACTTTCCAATCCATAATTTACAAATCTTTTAATTTCAGTTAATACTTTATCAAATTTCCCTTTGCTATGTTCAAATAACAGGTCATTTCTTATACTGTTATCAAGTGCTGTAAG
This sequence comes from Protopterus annectens, assembly GCF_019279795.1. NCBI lineage: Eukaryota > Metazoa > Chordata > Ceratodontiformes > Protopteridae > Protopterus > Protopterus annectens. The sequence goes on along the minus strand of NC_056733.1, from coordinate 336,380,864 downwards.
CGTTGTATTAAGTTTAGTTAATCTGACATTGTTATTTTTAATAATCAATTTCATTAATTCTTTACCAGTACGATCAAATATATTAACCAGTTCATTAAATAAGTCCGAGTCATTGTCGAATCCAAAAGGTACCTTGAAAACCCTGAGTCCTTTAGGTACCTGATTTAGTTCAAGGGATCTTTCCAAGTAGATGTTGTCCATCTGCAAGGTCTTAAATTTTCGCAAAGTCTTGTCAAACTTGTCAATCTGTTTGTTCAACGATCCCATGTCCTGACCAGGTTGTGAGTCCAAAACGAGGAACTGAGAGAATTTCTTCGATATGTATAATGGATGAACCGTTTAATCTACCGCCATTGTCCCCATCCCGAGCGTTACCTTCGGAATTCGGCCTCGGAACTACATGCACGTCATTTCCTCTTGTGGTTCGTGCAGTCCTACCACCAATCAAATCCCTCGGTCCATTGCTGGCTACGGGGTTGTTGTGGTGCGATGTACCAGGCGCTGAATGTAATGTGAAAATTAGTTCCTCAGTGTCCGACAACAAAATGTTGGCTTGTTCAGAATCAATATTGTCCTTGTTGGAACAAGCGTCCTTGTTTAAAAAGTTAGTTGAACTTTTGTCTTTTAATACTGCCAAAAGTTTTTGCGTAATTAACAATTGTTGTTGTTGTAGTAGCTGCTCCATTAATATCCTCCACGTACTATATTAAAATTAAAATAAAGTCAAAAACGTAATGTAGTATGAAACAACAAGCGTTTTTCCAATAAATATAGAAAGTCCGTGAACTCAGGCTGTAGATCACCATTACAAAACCACAAAGTAAAAAAATAATGGTAAACTTGTAAAATAAAACAAAAGTGAACCACGAACTGGATACACGAACACCTTTAATTCACAATTCGACACAATCACTGAGCGCTTTCACCCATAAGCAGCTATTTGCTCTCTGTATTTCTTATTATAGTTCACTACTCTTTCTTTTTTGTATATACATCTAAGACCATTCACATTCAGATATGGAAAGTGTTGACATTATGATAAGAACTTATTATTCCCAACTGTTATGTATAACAGCTTTTTTAAATGTCCAGTTGCAGCTTTTGTTATGCATACATACAGAAATGTTTGGCAGTTTGATCTTTTATACAGTTATTAATTGTCCTATTCATTTATATATATGTGATGTCCTACTTTTTGTTTTAGTGATAACCTTCAAAAAAAAATAAAAAAAAGCAAATGCACCCCCAAAATAGCCCCCATAATCTTTTAAGTTAATGCAAACACACAAAATTATGTACATCTTCAATAGGAACATTTGTCCCAGATTGACAGCTGCACTTACAAACTTTAATTAACCTATAACAAAGGTTATCTGTGCTAAGATGCATGGTACAGTCTGTGCTTCTACTTTACACTAAGTGCTGCCTATTTTTGTCTCATATTTATTCCTCTCCCAGATGTAGAAAACAACTTCAGTCCTTTCAGAAAACATTATCTTTTAGTCATTAAAAGAAAAATGCATTATATTTTTATTGTCGTTATCAGCTTGTCTCCATAGAAACATGAGAACCAGATACACAGTTGCCATCAGCTATAAGCTTAGGATTTATTTGCTAAAGGAAAACTTTTCTTTACATTCAGTGTTCTTTTATGTACTTGCTTCCCTTTAAAACCTGTAAGAACAAGCCATGGGCCTTAATCTAGTTATTCCCCTATGCAAAAGTATGAAAAATCATATCAGTTTTGCTTCTATCATGCTCTTTTGTCCAGACCCTTTTCTCTTTTTAAATTGAAGTACCAATATTTCTTAAAGCTGAACAAGAAGAAAGAAAGAAAATGAATAAAGGGCACCTGTTTACTTTAGTAACCATATTACACACAAAAATTAACTGAACAAGCTTTACTATATAACATGCAGTATATGTAATGTTTTATGAAGAAAACTATTAAAAACCAAAATTGTTTTACTTGCAATTACCTCCTTCCTCTTCCTCTCCCCCTTATTGTTCTTCCAAACATTAATGACATGAAGTAGGGCATATGCTTTGGAGTTCCCTACAAATTTAATAAAGTCAAATAAGTCCATTGTTTCCAGGTTTTCTTGTTCCACCACATTTTACAAATGTGACTGATACATTGTAATCCACATTTATTCATTAATGGAAGTCATATATTTCACCAAAGCTGGAGCTTGAACTTCTTTTTGCTGAAAAGCTGCAGGATTCTTCACAGCCAGTGTTTTCTCCTCACCTTTAGTGGATGATTTTTTTCAAGTTATCTAAATTTCTTCTTTACTGGCATCCAGACAGTATACTTATAAGCCAGTATCTGAAATTTATCCCAAAAGACAAATTCTTGGCTCTCTTTCTGATTTCACATTGGGAGAGCAGAAATTAAGCTGTTACTTAGTGTGCAGCCATCTTGGAAGTTACCTGAGGTTTCCTTTCCCTCCAAGGAAAGGTGGGTGACGGCAGAGTTGACGGCATTCTCAACCTTCAAGGCTTTGGAGTGGGTCCTTTTAATGGCTAAGGAAATAGCACTTTCATCCAGGTCAACTTTATCAAGCCTTGACTGGAGTCAGCTTATGCTTCTCATCCTTCTGTCAGACAGGGAAATTTGGTTCCACAGGATTCCCAGGCAACCTACTATATAAACTGCTGGTCTGATGCAGAACTCTCTGATCCTTCCTCACTTACAGTTCACAGAAAGCAGACATGCAGACGGGAGCACTTAGACTTTTCACCAGAGTCCGACACTGAAGACGTGAACATGGATGAAAGTGAAAGCCCCCCATAATTCTTCTTCAGATGAGTCCATGTTCCTGGAAGTCTTTCGTTATGGCTCATCCTGACGTGATTCTATCAATGCTCACAGACAGGACATGGAGCAAAGGTCCACCAGTGGATGCAATAGTTGTAGCAGCAGCTACAAAGAAGGAATTGTCTAAAGAAAGTTCCTCACTCCATCATCCTAATAGGGAACCTAGGGCTATGGACCGTTTTGGGAAATTGAACATATGCATCAGTGACCTCTGCATTCATAGTGCTGTATTAGCTCTTGACACAAGATTTCAGAGAGACTTGACCAAGGAGATTTCCAGGTCTCGCTCAGATATTCTTCCTGCAGATGTTCAAAAGGCACTGGACCCCCAGATTTCCACCCTCCAATCTACTCCAACATGGCTATTCAACTGCTTTTCAGTGCAGCTGATGGTGTGGCAAGGGCATTACCATTCTTCAGCATGCCTGTGTTTGTCTATGTGACTTTCTAGGCGTTTATATTACCCTATCGTATGATAAAAATAGCGAACGCTATTTCATCGTACCTAAAATATTTAAACCACAAAATATCAAACATACGGAACAGAGAATTTTTTCCCAGGGAAAAAATTTGCTGTTCCGAAACACATACACACAACATAAGCACACCAAAATAAATAAACCACACACATACACTTAACAAAACCATAATTCTAACCCTACACTACTACCTATCCACTTACCTTAACCCAACCCTAAAGTCCCTAACTACCGCACACTCACCTTACCCGCTCCCTAAACCTAAAGCCCCTAACTACCGCACACTCACCTTACCCACTCCCTAAACCTAAAGTCCTTAAGTATCGCACACTCACCTTACCCACTCCCTAACCCTAATGTCCCTAACTATCGCACACTCACCTTACCCGCTCCCTAACCCTAATGTCCCTAACTATCGCGCACTCACCCTACCCTGATCCGTTACCACACTTACCTTAAATTGGTCTGTAACCACCGTTCACATACTTACCTTAACCCGGTCCGTAACCTTCCCACCACAGTAGGGTAAATAGCAAAGCCATGGAACGGACAACCGAAATCTTACCTTAGGTAAGATTTCGAAGTTCTGGGGCTTCGCTGTTTTTAGTTTTCGACAAAAACGGGTTGATATTATAGCATTCGAAGTTCTGAAACTTTGATGCTATAATATAGATCCCTTTCTAGAAAGCTTCAGGATGTCGTTCAACATTGCCCCCTTTGATGGGTCCACTCTGTTTGGACCTAAAGTGAAAGAATTGCTGACTAGGAGTCAAAAAGATGGTAAGACTTTTTGCAGTTGCAGTAGACATCCACTTCTCCACTCCCCAGAGATCCTACTCTAGAAATCAGCAGACTGAGATGAAGATGTGATTCAGAAAGTCACAAAGTTCCTACCAGGAAACTCCTGGTGATAGACCCTCTCTTGGCAAACTCTTGGATGCCACCCTAGAGCCACAGGTGGAACATATAACCAGGGCTTTCATGGATTATTAACCAAAATCCCTTTCAGGTCCACTGAAGGGTTGCCTGAATGCTACAATCTGGAGGCAGATGGGGGTGCACTCATCTCTGCACCCACAAGCCTGGTAAAACTCATCCACAGATTCTTAGATGTTAAGCATAATTTCCAGAGGTTATTCTATACAATTTTCCTTTCCCCCTGTCAAAAAGAAGAACATTTCTGATGTTACAGCAAGTCAGTGGGAAGTCACAGTGGCAGAAATTTCCAAGCTGCTAGAAAAATGAGTCATGCAGCTGGTCATCTACTCTAGGTTCTTTTTAGCACCCAAGAAAACAGTGGACCTGAGACCCATTCTGGACCTTAACTATTTATATCAGTATGTCAAGCAGTCAGAATGCCCAATAGTCACATTTCAGTCAACTTTGCATTTACTGAGAAAGGACAATTTGATGTGATTCATAGATCTCAAGGACGTATACTATCGTGTGAAGATAGAAAAGCACTTGAGGAAATTTCTCTATTTCCATCTGGGAGCCATTCATTATCAGTTCAAAACCCTAAATTTCAGCCTCACCGCAGCCCCCAGGTTGTTTACCAAGGTTATGGCAGTGATGGCAGTGCATCTGTGCCTACTAGGGATCTAGGATTTCCCATAACTCATGATTGGCTCCTAACCGCAACCTATTATTGTATCATTGGGACCGTCTGCTTTAGCTGATGCAGGATCTAGGCGTTACAGTCAATCTGACCCAAAGCCAGCTTACCTGTCTCAACAGATAAGAGTTTATCAGATTTTACCTGTACACACGTTTACAGGTTGCCTGACTTCCAAACTCCAGGGTGCTTTGCCTCTGTCTCACTTCAACTCAAGTTCTTCAACATCCCTACCCACAAGGAAGGCTAATTCTTCATCTATTGGGCCTAATGGCTTCCATGATTCCATTGACCAGATTTTACATGCATGTCCTTCAGTGGACTTTAGTGGTGCAGTGATCCCAAATGTATCTCCCGCTTCATGTCAAAATAAGGGTTACTCAAATTTGCAGGTAACAAATGTCCTGGTGGATAGCGTCTCACTCTGGGTTGGATTGGCATCCATTCCTTACAAACTCCTCTGTGACAGTAGTGATAGTGGGCGATTTTGTTCTAGTGTATGAGGAGGTGTTTCAAAGTGAAGATGGTCCAGGACACTTGGTCACATACAGAGGTCAGCCTTCATATTGATGTTCTGGAGATAAGAGCAGTTCTCCTAGCATTTCAGGCATTTCAAGATACTCTCCCCAGATGTGTGATCCAAGTGCAGACAGACATATCAGTAGTGTCTGGTATGTCAACAAAAAGGGAGGAACCTGCTCCTATCCCCTAGGCTGAGAAGCCATGAGAGTCTGGCAGTGGGAGATGGCTTCACACTGCTTTCCAATAGCAACACATATCCTAGGGTCATCCAGTGTTCTATCTTGATGCCTTATAAGTGGTCCCTTAATTCAGCAGTGACAACCTTGATTTGCAGTCACTAGGGCCAACCTTGCTGTGACCTTTTAACTAAACAACAAGTGGAGCAGTTACTGAGGGACACTCTAGCCCACAATTGGTCCCCAGCTCTCTTCTATGATTTCTTCCATTACCCTTAATGAGCAAGTTCATACAGAAAGCAAGAATGCAAGGCCAAGGTGATTTTCATTGCCCCTTTCTGGCTTCATAAAACATGGCTTCCCTTTCTGTGGCCTCTTCTAGTGTATCCTGCATCCTCCATGGATGCTGAATCATTATCCATATCTATTGACACACCTGTCCAGACTTCCTCCTATGGACCTGAAAGCCATAAAGTTAACCACTTGGTTCCTCCAATTCTAATTTTAGCCAGAGATGCCAGTCTTCCTTCCTTGGTCATTCAGATTTTATCAACTTCCCAAAAAGGGGCCAGCTGTGTCTGGGGGCATAGATCCATTTTTAGCTCCCATTCCTCCCATTTTATAATTCCTATTGGAACTTTTTTACAATGAGTCAAGTTATTTAACTATCAAAGTGCAGATGGCTGTTATCTCTAGCTTCCATATAGGCTAGGCTGACAGCTCTATAGGCTCTTTGATAATTTCTAAGGCTTTCCTGAAAGGAACTTTTATTTTTCTGTCCCTTATGAGAGACCTGGCACCTCCCTGGGATATTACCATCATGTTACAAACAATGATTCAGCCATCACTTGAGCCAGCAGTATCACTAGATTTAAAATTCCTGTCTTGGAAAATGATTTTTTTCTGATGGCAGTCACTTCAGCCAAATGGATTTCAGAGATGCAAAAACTTTCCTGCAAGCCATCTTATTTGTTTTTTTTTTTCACAAGGACAGGGTTTCCTTCAGGACTAATGCATCCTCCCTTCCTAAGGTGGCATCTGAAGCTAATATAAATCAGTAAATACATCTACCAGTTTTTTCAAACTAATATGAATACATGCTACATATGCCTGATGTTCATCACCAGCTCTCCATAGAACTAAACCATTGAGAAAGTCAGATGAATTGTTTATGGCATTCTCTAAGCCTAGCTGGGGCTAAGCAGTGGCTACAGTTCCCCTGTCCAGATGGTTATCTGAATGCATTTCCTTTGTGTACAATAAAAATGGCTTGTGTTTACAATCTAAACCTAAGACTTACTCCAAAAGGGCAGTGACCACTTTAACAGCCTTTACCAGTAGACTAACTATTGATATCTGTGCAACGTCTGCCTGGGATGACATGCTTGACAAGCCACGCTGCTTCGCAAGGGATGGCTTGCACCTGTCACCCCTGGGATTACGGATATTGGCAAAGGCTCTTGCCACCCCCATAGTGCCTTTTTTAGGCAAGGCTCAAATTATAAACCTACCGCCCTAGAAAACAAAAATGGAGAAAAACTAAGGGTAATACTGCTCAATGCCAGAAGTCTAAACCTCAAGATGCACGCCCTCGAAGCCCTCCTCAGTATGGAGAACATCGATGTCTGTGCTGTGACTGAAACCTGGTTCAAGGCTCCTGAGAGCACCCCAGCACTATCAGGTTATACCTCATATCATGCGTTCCGGCCCCAAAATCCGGACCGAACCACAAAGGAGGGGAGTATCCATATTCATAAAGGATACCCACACCTCCAGGTTAGTGGCAACGCACGAAGCATCGGAGACCATCCAGGTGCAATTAACCATAGGTAAAACTGCCCTACAGTTTGTAACATGCTACAGACCACCTTCTCAAACTCAGGAAACCCACACAGCCTTCCTGAAGACACTGGAGAGTATGAATGTCTCTCCAAACACCATCATATTGGGTGACTTCAACTAACCAAACATAGACTGGGAACATTACTCAAGCCCCAACACCCTAGCCCAAAGGTTCCTTGAGTTCATAAACTCAAATGCTATGGAACAACTAGTCACCATTCCCACAAGAGGAGAAAATATACTAGACCTGATCATCACAAACATGGGGACAAAATGCTCCACACCGGAAGTATATCCCTCATTGGTGAGATCAGACCATAAATTAATCTCACTGGAGATCCACATCCCACCCCCCCCCCCCGCAAAAAAGACCACAGTGAAGAACTTCTCAAAAGCAAACGTCACACTTCTTAAGACTGGAGTGGTATCCTTCAAGGCCCCCGAGCCAGTGGAAACCACAACCCACGCTGCTGAAACCCTTACAAATGCCTTCTACGAGCACCTCCAGGAATGTATGGATCAAGCAATCCCTAATAAAATAAAGACCCTTTCCACCAAAGGCAGGCGCCTGGTCTGGTGGTCCCCAGCCATAAACAAACTCTACAACAAGAGGAGAAAGCTACTACATGACAGAGCAAAATCCCTAAAAGGGAAGGCATCTCTGATCAATACTAGCAAAAAACTACGATCACTCATAAAATCATCCAAGGCCAACTTTGAGAGAAAAATCGCTAATGACACAAAAGACAATCATAAAGCCTTCTTTAGCTATGTTAGAAACCTGGGTGGAAACTCCCAGATATGCTCAGAATTAGTCCAAAATGATAAAAAAATCACTGAACCCACAGACATTGCCAACATACTGGCAGACAGGTTCAGTGCAAATTTCTCCTCCCTCCCCCAAAGGAGAAATATCTATCCCACCAGAGTCTAGACTCCCAAACATCTCAGATGCCCAGGTGAGAGCTGCTCTCTCTAAAGCAAAAAACCCAGCATCAATGGGACCGGACGGTGTCCCCGGCTGTGTGCTACACGAACTCAATGAGGAACTAAACCCACACATAAGGCTGCTGTTTAATCTTAGCCTTACTACAGGATACATACCCAAAGAATGGCGTACGGCAACTGTGGTCCCACTCCACAAAGGTGGTGCTTCTACGGACCCTGGAAATTACCGCCCCATAAGCTTGACGAGCCTTCTCTGCAAAGCTATGGAGAGGATCATAATGGAACTCATAAATAAAGACATTGGGGACCTACAGACACTGGATCCTACCCAATTTGGCTTTGTCAAGGGCAGATCCTGCCTCTTGAACTTGGTCGACTTTTTTGAAACGGTCACTAAGGCCATTGATGAGGGTAAGGCAGTTCACACAGCCTACCTAGCGTTCGACACAATACCCCACTCGGGCATCATAGAAAAGCTCACCAGCTTAGATGTAAACCCATATGTCACAAGATGGGTTGCAAACTGGCTCAAGGACAGAACACACAGGGTTAGAGTTGCTGGTGCCATGTCAGACTCTAAGCCAGTCACGAGCGGTGTCCCACAGGGCTCAGTCCTGGGCCCCCTCTTGTTCGGCATTTATTTTTCTGAAGTGCAGGCAAACATAGGGGATTGTGGCTGACAAAATTTGCAGATGACTGCAAACTGGGCACCATAATTGACACTCCATCAGACACAGACATCCTCCAGAGAGGTCTCATAGAAATGGATAACTGGTGCCAGAGCCATGGCCTTAAGCTAAATGCCAAAAATGTATAGTCATACCCTTTGGGAAAAACAAGGTAACCCCTAATTACCACATAGGTGGTAATCCATTAAACATGGAAGAAGTTATCAGGGACCTGGGGACCCAAGTTGACAGTAACCTCTCTTTTGACACTCACATTGCCAAAGTGGTTAGGAAGACCTTCTACATTGCCCACCTGATCATGAAGGGATTCACATCTAGATCAGGAGAGGTCATTGTACCCTGTACTCTTCACTTATCAGACCAATGATTGAGTACAACACCCCATTCGAATGTACCTTACCCGACACCTGCAGCAGTTGGAAAGACCCCAAAAGTTCCTCACCAAAAGGATAAAGGGGCTCAAACATATGTCATACGATGCCCGACTGAAGAAACTCCAGCTCTATTCAGTCGCATACCGTCTGCTCAGAGGTGATCTGTGCCTGACATACAAGGCCATGTCCAACCCGAATTAATGGACATGCTCCACCTCAAAAAATCCAAATCCACCAGAGCCACGAGAGCAAGAGACTTAAACCTCAACACGGATATAAATAGGACGTGCTGGAGGGACAGATTCATCACCCAGAGACTCCCTACACTATGGAACAGAATCCCAGTCCATGTGAGGCAGAGCCCCTCACTGACTCTGTTCAAGAGAAATCTTGACGAGTGGATGGGAGATCGTAGGTTTACCCCGGGAATCATCTCTGTATCACTGCTGGACAGAGGCACAGCAAACTAATGGGTATAATATTCTCATCCTAAGGGGTGGTGAAAGCCACACACACTCTGGCTAGGCTTATAAATGCCCTAGGGCAGATAGCCTAGTATGAACCTATGAACCTATGAACCTATGAACAGCTACTTGGTCAACATTTCATACATTTGTTTCTCAGTATAAACTGGATGAACAATCTAGATCACATTCCTCCTTTGGCTCCACCATCCTCATGAATGTCCTTTCTTGATACCCACCTGGGTCTGTATGCTTGGGAATCTGTCCTGTAGTTGAATCAGATTAAAACAGGCAACACTGAATCTAGAGCACCAGTTGACCTAAGGCTGCTCCTGCTTAACATAATGATAGATCCGTATTGTCTGATTGCCATGTGCTTCAACATCCCTCCTGCCTGCCCCCTGTCAATTTGTCACAAATAGGACTCTGATGGCCAGGTTGGCTTTTGCATTCTCTGTCTAGGAGCAGTAATTACTACCAGTTTCCTCCAACCCTGCCACTTTTTCTGTCATGCATTCTGGAGCTGGGTTTGAATGGAGGTTATTTGACTGATATATAATTACATTGATGTACTTATGGTTATAATATCTTTAGGGGGCAAACTTGATATGAGGTACTGAGGTGGAGTCCAGGGAATTATGGGTGGAGGAGGATTCAGAGCTCTGGAACCAAGGAGCTTCAGGTTCAGTACTGGAGACGGTGTCAGTCATATCCAACAACCCATAGCTGAACCGGCCGAAAATCGTCCCGCATGGATCTATCATTATGGTAAGTACATAACTTTCATTTTTCTGAGTTTCCAGGAAACCAAATGAAGTTGAAGGTTTATAAAACTCAGTTCCTGGACACAGAACAGTGAAAATGCAATGCAAAATACAGTCTATTTGGATTTCTCAGTTTTGCATATGAAAGAAACAGTACCTTAGAGATATTTCTGTCATACCCATTCTTTCTCATACAGTTCCTCAAAAAACACAGTGCTTAAAAGGAAAGCCATTGCTGCAAGCCATCACAAAACAAAAAAACAAAAACATCTTCCCCCGAGTTTGTCTCAGGCTACTATAGCTAGCCTTGCAGACAGGTAAACTAAATGACCAGCTAGGGTATTCTTCAGCAAGGCATGCTTTTCTGTCATCTATCTGTCTATCTATCCATCTGTCTATCTTTTTAAGGTAAAAAAGTCCTCGGTGTCCCTGTTTAAAGCTATAGGGCTCCCCTGTTGGAATAGTGATGTGCTTTTGACCAAACAATTTGAAGAGTTTTTCTGCTCCCTATCATCTCACAATTTGTCTGATTTGCAGGATTGCAAATAACAGAAGGCTCCTGAATATTCAATTGCAAAGTTGATGGTCACTTTGGAAAAGAGGAGAAACAACCAGTGATACTTTGAAACATTTTTTTTTAATTCTTTCACACAACATATTGACAGTGGACAGATTTACAGAGCAAATTAAGTTGGATACATTGCATAACTTTATTTCTTTTTTTATTTTAAAAAAGATGGGTATCTGAAATGTACATAAAATAAATATAATTGACTGGGCTGTCTATGGAGGAAAACAACAAGCTGCTGTTGTTTACGGGTCTATATCACATCATCAAACTTGTATAAGTTCGAACAATGTAATATTGAACCCAAAAGTCAGAAACCACACAATAATGAATACACAGAACAGCAATTTTTTCCTAGGGGAAAAAAATCACTGTTTCTTACAAAAAAACAAAACATAATCCTTAAACTAAAACTAAAGTGGGGGCCCCCACACCCCCCTACTTAATATACAAACTCTGAGATCGCACCACAGTGGAGGAAATAGCAAAACCCCGAAAATGGCCTACCGATTTTTTTCCCTGGGAAAAAAATTTATGTTCCGTGGCTTCGCTATTTTTGCGTTTCGGACTTTTGGGTTCGATATTACATAATTTGAACTTATACAAGGTTGACAATGTTTTATAGACCCATTGTTTACTCATTATTCCAATTTTAGAGGGCTAATGTGATTTGTGGAAAACAGCTTGGAATACTTTACTGCGTGACTACTTTTCATAGAACAAAATAGAAATGCATTAGCATTTGCAGTACGCGTAGTGTCAGTGGGGCAGTACTTAGCATGCTCACCTTTGATGTTAGAAGACCAGAAGGCTGTGGGTTCTTTTTCCACTCCAGGTGATTGGATTTTTGACAATACAGGTGCAACATTAAAGGGTACATCAGTCCTGAGTTGTCATCCTATGGATGAGATGTTAAACTGAGGTATAATCTGCTTGAGTTAGTTGTAGCTCAGGTGGATTTAAAAGTTCTCACAGCATCAAAAAGAGTAGAGGAAGTTATCCAATGCCCTGGTCAAACTTCCCCTAATAGTATAAATGTCACCTTAGGTGTCCCCTGAAAAGAGTCCACTAGCCTAATGGTACTGTCTCAGCAAGCAAAGGATAAATAAAATAAATACAAATAAATAAATATATATTACATGGTAGTTATTTTTTATAACAACCAGATATCTGAAATGCTCACAGTCAGATTGCTTTAAGTATTGAATTTCAATGATTACAATCTGTGGATGAAAGTAATGGACCCTGTTATTGTTTTCTCAGTTTAAACAACCACTCATTTGGCTTTGAAAAGCTAGTGTGCATTTATGTGAAGTAAGGTAGAACACTTTACTGTGAATACTGTGTGTTTGTGTGAAGCAAACTTGAAATACATTACTGTGACTGCTATTATTACTGTTATTAGCCCTTCTGTTTTTTGATCACTGTTAAATGAGTAGTGTCAAATAATGCATTGTATTTGCTGAAATCAGTGAAAAACTAATATTGCAGTATATAAGTCTGTGTGTTGGGGTGAATGCAGTGTATTTGAGTAACAGGATGGCTATAATACCATTCGTTTTCCATTTCAGTCAAACATCAGTGGCTATATTTGGTGGGGTAGCAGGATATGTATAAATGTAACTAATGGTGACGTAGTTGTGCAGTAAGTAGTGTTGGCACCTTCCATCATTTAGCTATGGTTGATCTCTTGGCTATAGCTACTTCTGTGTGGAGTTTGCATATCCTCCTTCTCTGTGTGTAAATCCACCACACCCAAAAAATTCCTCCAGTTTACTAGTAGGTAAGTAAGCAGTGTGTGTGTGTGTGTGTGTGTGTGTGTGTGTGTGTGTGTGTGTGTGTGTGTGTGTGTGTGTGTGTGTGTGTGTGTGTGTGTGTGTGTGTGCGTGTGCATACTTGTTTGTTTGCATGTCTAGTGAGAGAACTGGTGTGCCAGTGTATGCATGGAAATTGCATCATGTAGAGAATTTCTGGGTATTTGTCTTTTCTGATAAGACTCCAGGCCTGAAAAAAAATACAAGCAATGCTGATGACTCCCTGTTGGATAGGAAAGTAAATCTACAATTTTTTGTGTGTGAGTTGCTTAAACTGAAAGAACTGCTTTCTGTTTTACCTGATCCATTTTGTTTTCTGTTTTAAGAAATCTGCTTAGCCTTGTGTTTTTATTCTATGTGACAGATAGATATTTAAATTATCTAGGTTGCAAGTTTCACCTTTTTCCAATGGTTAATTTGTTTCTTGAGTGATACTTAAAAACACAGAGAATTCCTTTGTCTTTTCTGATAAGATTCAAGACCTACAAAAACTACAGGCACTGTTGGTGACTCCCTGCTGGATGAGGAAAGTTATAGTTTTTTGTCTGTGAGTTGCTTAAACTGATATAGCTGCTTTCTATTTTACCTGCTGCATTTTGTTTTCTGTTTTAAGAAATCAGCCTGTCCTTGTGTTTTTGTTCTATTTGGCAGATGAACACAAATTACCAAGGCTGCACATTTCATGTTTTTTTCCATTGGTTAATTTGTTTCTTGAGTGTTACTTAAATACACATACTCAAGACCTGCAAAAACTACAAGCAGTGCTTGTGACTCTCTGCTATTTATTTTTTCTCACCCACTTTCCTGTTCCTTGATTTTCTTTTAAACTTGGTGCCCACCTTTACTGTAAATTGAGCTTTATAAGCTTCCCCTTTCTACACTGTAGTTTATATCTTGAGTTATTTATTTGCCTTTCCTTGTGTTTATTTTGAAAAACAATTGCTTTTTTTGCTTGTGATAGTTTGTTCTACTGATTCACTTGCTCTGAATTCATTAGCTAGCTAACTGTTGGATAAAGTAGTGTATGTTTACACTATAGCAAGCACTTGTCTGTGTTTTTACACCAAGAGTACAGTGGATTTTCCATCTAGTGGCAGTAGGTGGTAGCCTGGTTGGGGAAACACACTAGAGATTACTGTATGTAGTTGGTTTACTGGCTGGAGGGCATATTAATCAGCTTACCTTGTTTATAGTGCCTTTATAAATTCTGCACAATTGAGAGGCTCTTTGCTCATTTATACAAAGAGAACTACTTTTATTGAATAATCACACTTTTATAAGCTGTTTAAAGAACACTGATGTAGTTGTATCTTTAAGTTTGTTTGAGTTAGCATTTCTGTCCCAACACTCTTTTACTGTGCTTTTACATTAGAAGGACTGGGATTATTCATTTTGTGGTGGTAGGTGGTTACCTGGTCTGTCTGAGTTGGGAAGCACACAAAAGGACTCTAAGTGTAGTCCTTTTATTGGCCAGAGGGCTCAGTAGTCAGTTTTCTGTATTCCTAGTGCTGGTATAAATTCAGCACATTTGCATGGAGCTGTGTCGGTGCCCTGTACAGATGCAAACATCTGGAAATATTTCTTATTTTTATTATAATGTGAACCTTTACATGCTCGTTACCTTATTATAATGCCCAGAATTATTGCTGCTCAGAGATTATTTGATTTGGTGCTGGGTAGCATCACTGGTTAGGATAGCTCCAGATTGTAACAAGTAAGCACCCTACCCTCATCCAGTTACAAACACCCTCCCCTACTATCCTTTCATGTACACATTAGGACCTGCAACCATGAATGGGCACTTTTCTGCTATCTCTATATCCAGCTTGGAGGACAAGGGTATCCTGAGGCAATGTAACAGTTGCCTTATGTACACCACTTAATTTTCAAACAGACAAATACAGCATGTGAGAGATGTAGTTACACATTGATACTGGAAGATAGATTTTCACACACAGATACAAAAAGCAACAAACAGTTTGTCAGCGACTCACACATCCTCACTGTACCTGCAAAGGACCACACACGTAGACTCACATATGCAGAGGTGCTCACGTGTAACTTAACAAAAAACTCAAAAGCATTTCAGGCACTGTCCTCTGACACTCTGCATTAACATAGACAAGACAATTGCCATCATAACACATAAAGCCACATCTCATTCTGCTTCAACTACCAAGCCCATAAGGTGAAACACTCCACAACCCAATGTTCTGGTCATAGGAGACTCCAATGTGTGAGACACAGTGATGTCTCCCTTACCAACCTGGATAAGGGGAAGGTTGCAATTAGTTGCCTGTAAGGGGCCAGGATTCACCAGATCAAGAAAGCACTCAGCTTACTTACCCCTAAGTACCAGTATGACTCAGACATAGTTCATGTGGGTGTGAATGACCTGAAATTTACCTCCTTGGACTATATGAGGAGAGACATGATTGAACTCTTAGACTATGTGTCCCAGGCAGTTATGAGCCTAACACTGAGCAGCATTCTACTGCTGCCAAGGATAATGCCACAGTACCATCAGGAAATTATGAACTTTAACAATTGGCTTAGCTACTGGTGTCATTCCAAAGGTGTCCAGTGCTTGTCAGCCCTGGAGGACATGGTGAACAGGCCACACTGCTTTGCCAGGTAAGGTCTTCATCTGTCACCTCTAGGCTTTCAGATATTGGCCAATACATTATCCACCCCATAGTGCCTTTTTTTAGGCATTGCCAAGCAGACAAACCTTCCAACATAACAAAAGCTACTCATGGCAAGCTAAAAGTGTTACTGCTCAATGCTAGGACCCGCAACAAGAAACTGTACTCCCAAGAAGCTTTCCTCACCCTGAAGAATACTGACATCTGTGCAGTTACTGAAACATGGTTCATGGTCACAGAAAGCAATCCAGCAGTGCATGGCTATAATTCCTTTCATACATTCTGACCATCCACTGAACATGAAAGAGTAAAAGGCAGAGGTGTATCTATATACATAAAGGATAAACACACCTCAAGACTTGTCAAACAATATGACATTCTGGACCTACTCCATGTTCAACTAACCATGGGAATAATCCATTACCATAGTCTTGCTAGCTACAGGTCTCCCACTATGAGCCAGGAAACCCATACATCATGCCTAAAGTTACTAGAATCACTCACCATCCAACCCAGTACCATACTCATGGGTGATTTTAACTACCCGTCCATTAATTGGGAGGCATACATGACCACCAACATGTAGGACCAAAGAATTTTTTACTTTGTAAATTCAAATGCCCTAGAGCAACTAGTCTGCACTCCCACTAGGGAACAAATATCCTACAGCTGATACTCACAAATATGGGAGAATGCTGCACCCCCTCATGTGTGATGTCCTCACTGGTAAAATCAGATCACAAAGCAGTGTCCCTTGAAATAAATTTAAAACTAGTCCCCCACCTAATCCCAAAAACTTTAAGAACTTCTCTAAGGTAAATTACTCCTTATTAATGGATGACATAGTTAGTTTCCAAGCTCCCCCAAACTGAGAAAACACAGAAACTTATGCAGAGATGTACACAAAAGCCCTGTATGACCACATAAACAACTGCATAGAAACAGCAATACTACACTGGGATAAACCCAGATCAAACCGCACAAACAAGCACCTAGTGGACCCCTGGTATTAATAGTTTGAACAACAACAGAATGAAAATCCTGTTGAGAAGCAAGAGGGAATGGTCCCAACAGAGCAAAAAGTCCCTCATTCATCTAAACAAGCAACTCGGGGAATTAGTCAAGTCTTTGAAAGCAGACTTTGAGGTAAAAATAGCCTCCAAAGCTAAGGATAACTATAATGCATGTTTCAGTTATATCTACACTCTGAAGGGCAACACTCAACAATGTGCAGAATTAGTTCTAGATGGCATTACCTATACTCAGCTGGAAGATATAGCAAATCTGCTGGCTGACAAATTCAGCTCAAATTTCACCTCCCCATCACCCCCAGTTCTACCTCAAGAAATACCCTCCACCACTCCACTGCCACTTATCACCAAAGAACAGTTTGCCACTGCACTCTGTAAAGCTAAAAACACGGCTTCAGTGTGGCCTGACAACATACCAGATAGCCTGTTAAACAGCTTAAATCAGGATGTATCAGGCCCATTAGGATCTCGATTTGACCACAGGCTCTGGAATGGCTTTGTCCCAATAGAATGGAGGACAGCAACAGTCATTGCTCTGCATAAAGGGGGATCATCCACTGAGCGGGGAAACTACAGACCCATACGTTTGACTAGTCTTATATGTAAAGCCATGGAAAGAATAACAATGGAATTGATAAATAATGACATAGGAAATCTCCAAACACTGAACCCGACTCAATTCGACTTTGTCAAGTGCAGGTTATGCCTACTGAATTTGGTGAATTTCTTTGAGAAAGTCACTAAGGCCATAGATGATGGTAAAACAGTACATACTGCCTACCTCGATCTGACAAGGCATTTGACACAATTCCCCAATCAGGTATTATAAATAAACTCACAAAACTGGGCATAAATCCCTATATCACCAGATGGATAACCAGTTGGCATTGACAGGACACGTGGTTGAAGTGGGTGAGTCCAGATCCAGCAACAGGCCAGTTACTAATGGTGTGCCACAAGGCTCAGTGCTGGGATCACGCCTGTTCTGAATATATTTCTCTGAAGTCAAGGCTAATGAGGAATGCCTCTGGATGATAAAGTTTGCAGATGATTGCAAGCTGAGGGCAGTCACTGAATTCCCCAACAATGTAGATATCCTTCAGGAAGGTCCAGATCAGACAAATGATTGGTGCCAGAACCATGGCCTAAAACTAAATGTGAAAAAATGCATTATAATACCATTTGGGAAGTCAAATACCCTTGCAAATTACAATATCAATAGTAAACCCATAAGAATAGACTCAGAGGTTAAAGATCTAGGTACATAGATAAATAGTAGCCTGAAGTTTG
The DNA here is from genome assembly GCF_019279795.1 of Protopterus annectens. Lineage (NCBI taxonomy): Eukaryota > Metazoa > Chordata > Ceratodontiformes > Protopteridae > Protopterus > Protopterus annectens. The sequence goes on along the minus strand of NC_056733.1, from coordinate 336,362,822 downwards.
ACCACTGCTCATCCACATTGGTGAGAAAGGCATCTAGATCCAAGGAAATTATAGTCCCGCTGTACGCAGCCCTCATTAGACCAATAATTGAGTACAGTGCACCATTTAGTATGTACTTGACTAGGCACTTACAGCAGCTGGAGTGACCTCAGAGGTTCCCCACAAAGAAAATACAGGGTGTAAACAACATGAACTATGTGAATAGATGAAAAGCCCTATCCCTTTACTCTGTCTTCTACCAACTATTAAGGGGTGACTCATGCCTGACCTACAAGGTACTCACAGATCCAGTCCTGATGGAGCTGCTACACATCCACAAGTCAGACAGCATGAGGACCACCCAATCTAGGGATCTAAAGACATGCTTCTGGAGCATTTCTCCCCGGGCCTCCACTGAAAACAGGATCTGTGGAACCTAGTCGGACTTTCCCGGTCAACAAATGTTAAATAAATAAATAAATAACTAAAATAAAAATCTAAATTTAGTCAGTGACTTAAATGAAAATTGTGGCGAATCACATATGTGTCTCAAAGATTGCCCCTTCTTTGGAACAAGCTTAGTATTCACATTAAGCAGAGTCCTTCCCTGGCCCTCTTCAAAACTGAGTTTGGATCAATGGATGGGGAATTGCAAATTCACACCTGGGATAGTGCCTATGACCATTACGGACAGGGGCAATCTGTAAGATATTCAGTGTATAGATACAAATCCAAGCCATGCTTTGCCCTTAGGGGCCATATTTTGGGTAAAATCATTTTACATTGACTAGGCTTGTAAGGGCCTTAAGCCGTTAGCCTAGTAATCTCCTATGAACCTATTTGTATTTATAGTGTGATCCTTGCATTGGCTTTTCTCTCTGGTAATAAAAGAAAATGGGCCAAAACCCAAATGAACAACCCTGTAACCTAAATATAAATATGTGCATATATTGGTTAACTGGAGTAGATAACTGATTCGTGTGGACCTTTTTTAAACTTGGGAAAGGAGCACTTTCTGTTTAAGTGACTTCCTGAGTTGCTCAGAGTGAAGCAGTACACAAACGGTGACTGTACTATAGGAAGCAGCTTATTAACCACTTATTACCTTAACTCTCTGCTGAGTGTCAAAAAAAAAAAAGTATATATACAGTGGATATAAAAAGTTTACACACCCCTGTTAAAATGCCAGGTTTTTGTGATATAAAAAAAGAGACCACACTAAATAATTTCAAAACTTTTCCCACCTTTAATGTGACCTATAACCTGCACAATTCAATTGAAAAACAAACAAATCTGTTAGGGGAAAAAATATAAAGAAGAAAAAACGTACAATATGCTGGTTGCCTAAGTGTGCACACCCTTAAACTAATACTTTGTTGTGTGTGCACACCCTTAAACTATTACTTTGTTGAAGCACCTTTTTATTTAATTACA
>NC_056733.1:336348909-336353909 GCF_019279795.1 Protopterus annectens | reverse complement strand
ATCAGCTTGGGAGTAAAAATATGTGGTTCAAGAAATCTCAAGGTCATTTTCAGGATTCTCAGGGAGAATTTTCCCCTAGGCAGAGGGGGAGATAACCAGAATGGTAGATGCCGCCCACACAGGTGAAGGGGGTCCACATAACCAAGAGCCTGAGAGTCCTTCTCAGACAGACCCTTCCAGCTCTGCTGAATGGTTGCCCAACTGCCTTCCTCTGGAGGCAGTCGGGGGGGGGGCACTATTCCTTGCACCCCGAAGCCTGGGAAGCCATCATAAATGATCATTGAGTGCTAAGAATCATATCCAGAGGATACTCCATCCCCTTTTTAGAGATACCACGACAAATATCTATCCTCCCCAATGTACCACCCAATCAAAGGGAGGGTGCAGCCATAGAAATCGCAAAATTGCTGTGAAAGAGTCATCTCCTGATCAAGTCAGATCGGGTGTTTATTTGAGATGCTTTTTGGTACCCAAAAAGACAGGGGACCTCAGACCCATTCCGGACCTGACATCTCTGAACAAATCGGTAAAGAACACAAAATTCAAAATGGTTATAGTTCAGTCTATCTTACCTCTACTGAGGATCAATGACTGGATGTGCTCAGTAGACCTGAAGGATGCGTACTACCACATCAAGATGGATAGGCGCTCCAGAAGGTTTCTTCATTTCAGGCTGGGAGCTAGTCATTTTCAGGTAAGATCACTTCAATCTGGTCTCACAACAGCCCCCAGGGTTTTCGCCAAATGTTTGGTGGTGGTTGCAGCTCATCTCAGGCTGCAGGGATTCCAGATATTTCCCTATCTTGATGGCTGGCTCCTGACCACTTCAACCAGGCATTGTCTTATTCATGTCAGGATAACCTTTTACAGCTGGCTCCTCACCTTGGCATAACTCTCAGTTTGGAGAAATCCCAGTTGGAACCAGTTCAAGAGATACAATTCATAGGAGCATGATTTGACACCACAGTTTCTTGGGCTTGTCTAATAGTGGATCAAGTATCAAGCCTACACCTTCACGGCAAACAAAGTCTAGACATACCAAACCCCCTCAGCAAGTTTGGTTCTGAGAACTCTTGGTTCTATGGCAGCTACAATATGTCTTTTGCCCACAGCACATTTTCACATGAGACTCTTACAATGGACATTAGAGGTACAATGGTCCTTATGCAGAAATCCTCTAAGGCTTCTCTTCAAACTTTCCTTAGTATGCAAAGAATCCCTGCTATGGTGGCTTCACTCTGCAGATGTTACTCAAGGAAGTTCCTTCATTCTTCCTTCTCCAAACATCACATTGACCATGGATGCCTCGCAGATGGGGGGGCACTGTCTGGGTTGGACGGTTCAAGGCAAGTGGACATACCAAGAGACCAACATGCATATCAATGTCCTAGAGATGGGGGCAGTTCTTTTGGCGTTACAAGAGCTTCATGGCTTTCTTCCTCAAGGGACTCTTACAATACAGATGGACAGTATGTCAGTGGTCTGGTATATCAACCAACAGGGAGGAAGCAGGTTTTACCCTCTCTATCCAGAAACCATGAGAGTATGGCAATGCGTGATCTCTACCAACTGCTGTCTAGTGGCAATGCACATTCTGGGAGAGTCCAACATCCTAGCGGACATGCTTAGCTGAGTTCTACTGATGCCGCATGAGTCGTCTCTGAAACAATCCATGGCAAAAATGATCTTCCAGGAATGGGGCCAACCCTGCTGCGACCTCTTTGCCTCCCTCTGAAGAAGAAATGCAGCAGGTACTTTGCCTTAATCCCTCCTCAGGGACAGTCACCAAGGGATCCTGTAGTCCACGCTTGGCCTCCCAGTCTACTCTATGCTTTTGCCCTGTTGCCCCTAATTACCAAGTTTTTGCAGAAGGCATCCAGATTGAAGAGGAAAGTTATCCTCATTGCCCTCTTCTGACCTCAACAAGCCTGGTTCACCTATCTTTGGTCACATCTGATTTGCCCTTTGGTGACACTAGATCCAGCTCTGGATCTTGTATCTCACCTCTTGGGACACCCTCACCCAGACCTTCAAGGCTTGAACCTAACTGCATGGTTTCTCCAATTCTGTTGATGGTCAGACATCCCAGGCTTTCATCCTCTGTTCAATATATCTTGATTTCTGCCCATAAACCCTCCACCAGGAAGATTTATAAGAGTAAGTGGAAAAGGCTTTCCATATGGGCCCATCAGAAACAGATAGACCCCTTTACGGCCCCCATCCCAATGGTGTTGGATTTTTTGGCTTCCCTTTTTAATGATGGGGCTGTTTTTTCCACTGTCAAAGTTCTGTTAGCTGCAATTTACAACTATCATTTAGGAGAGGACTCTTCTTCATTAACTTCATCGAAACTTTGTAAAGCTTACTTTAAGGGTACCTTTCTACTTCATCCAAGCATTAAGGATCCTGCTTCCCCTTGGGATTTGACTGTTATGTTGCTGGCTGTGGTTCGCCCCCCTTTCGAACTAGCAGCCACAGTAGATTAAAAGTTTCTCTCATGGAAGGCACTTTTTTGGTGGTCGTTACTAAGAATCTCTAGGTTACAGGCCCTTTCTTCCAAGTTCTTGTATTTAATTTTTCACAAAAATATGGTAACCTTACGTACCAACCCATACTTCCTGCCTAAAGTTGCTACAGAAGCCAATATCAACCACTCCGTCAACCTTCCTATTTTTTTTGCAAACTTCCAGAATAAGTAAAAACTAAATGAAAACTTCAGCCAAGCTAGAACTTACACTGAGTGACCTCTCAAGCCTCTTGTATCAGAGGCACATGGGATATATGCACATGACCCTTATGAACATCAGGTGTTTCAGCTATATGGCGATTCTGAATGCCCATGACTTATTTCTTTTTAAGTCGTTTCAATTATCAGACCAATAAAGCCAAACCCCACTACCTGTGGATATATGCATATTTCGGCCTTGTGTGTTTCTTATGCTTAGTCAAACACTCTGCTTGTGCTGTGCTGATGAGGTCATAACAAGGCCAAAATATGCATATCCACAGCTAGTGGGTTTTGGCTTTGTTGGCCTGAAATTGTCTATTGAAATTACTTAAGTAAGTCATGGGCATTCAGAATCACCATATAGCTGAAACACCTGATGTTCATAAAGGTCATTTGCATGTATCCCATGTACCTCTGATACAAGAGATTTGAGAGGTCACTCAGTGGAAGTTCTAGCTTGGCTGTAGTTTTCATTTTGTTTTTACTGATTGTTTTTTCCCTGTAAACTTCCACAATAAAGAAAAATACACTCTTCATTTACTTCATGTGCATAGACAATTACATTTTTACTCTTCAAGTACTTTAAAGTCTTGCAGTTTTCATTGAAAGCTGCTTACTTATCTAGCGTTACAGTAATATGAGGCCTAAGTCTCTCAGGTCTTTGCTGAAAGATAGTGAACATATTGTTTTCTGCCCTATTGGAAAAACCTAACCAGGGCATTTTGCCTAAAATGTACATAGTCTGATTGCATTCTGTGTCATTTAAGTGCAGACTATGAATTTACAATAAGTAGCATTATAGTACCAGTGGGGTATAATTCTGAAAGATATGGTACAACGGGTGAGATCCCTTCATCAGCATACATACTCACATCTAAATGTTCTATATATAGAGGGTTATTTAAAAAGCACATGATCAGAACCAGCCAATAAAAATCTCTAATCCATTATATCATTACATAATTTAAAAACATATGATCAACCATTTATCAATGAAATTTTTCTAAAAAACTTTAAGAATAACAAAATTTACTTGACATCAATATCTATTAAAAAACTGTATAATAATATATAAATACATAAATACATATATTTTATTTTATTTCTAACTGCTTTCTAACTAAAACAGGCTTTATGCTAACTGCACTGTTCAGGCCTGGGTTTGAATCTGCCTGTAGTCTAATTATCCAGTCTAGTTCTTTTAACTCTATGGCATTATTTATATCACCACCTCTTATACCTTGCTCAACTATATCCACCACTCTAAATTTGAAATTATGAGTCTCAAATTCCATAATATGTTTATATAGGGCATTTGTTTGTACTTTCCTATTTATTTCAAATCTGTGTTCTATAATACGGTCCTTAAGCCGTCTGCTTTTTAAATAACCCTCTATATATAGATCATTTGGATGTGATTATGTATGCTGATGAAGGGATGTGTGCCCGAAAGCTTCATTAAATACTACGTTCTTGGTGATTACTTCGTTTTGTTTTATTTGAGTATTTGGAAGTGAAGTGTTCTCTGGACAACGGGTGAGATGTCATGATGTTTACACTGCATGGAGCATGTATGGTTTCCTGAATATAACTAGTAATCTCTGTAGTAATTTTATTTTTGGTTGGATGCAGTTAAGGTCTTGCAATTTTAAACTTATTACTTTTACTTTTTTTAAGGTAGTACCTCCCAATCATTCTAACTGACTGTGTTATTTGTCTAAGCTTCTCATGAATAGGGCTTCGGGAAGCTTTCACAGATTTTAACGAATGAACAGGCTCCTGAATATTTTCCTTCTGGAGTTGTTGCGGTAAATTTAAATATTGTTTTTCTGAAGTGAATATCAATTTGTTTGATGTATTTTAGTATTATGAAGAGGTTTATGTTAGAGTTTGCTAATTTTATTTTTAATTTTTAGTTAATATAGATGGGATTGGGTCCATTCTTCTTAAATGTTGACATTTGCTGTGTGTATAATTGTAGTCAGTGTTTTTCTTTTAAGGTTTTTATATACTTATATTTTGGCCTTTTTAATTCTGGTAAGAAAGAAGTTCATTTGCACTGGATTAACATAGGTGGCCAGTGAGAGGGGGAGAGGTTGTGTTGTGGACTTTGAATGTGCAGTCTGCATTTATTTAGTTAGTTATTTATTTACATTGTAGTGGCTGAGAAATGCACTCTACATTTCTGTGCCTTTTTCATTTTATTTGTGGGCGGCACAGTGGTGCAGTGGTTAACATTGTCACCTCACAGCAAGAGGTTCTCCGGTTCGAT
>NC_056733.1:336233909-336343909 GCF_019279795.1 Protopterus annectens | reverse complement strand
AGCTGCAGCATCATATGGCAGGGCTGTTTCATGAGCTGGAAGCACAGAGGCGCAATGCCCACCATCTTCATCGTGAAAAGGTAAGAGAAAGAAAAAAATCTTTAGCAAGGTCTGATGGAGTGATGTCAAAAGTAACTTAGTATGCTGCATTTTCTTAGCTATAATGCTTACAAGACACGCCCTTGCTGAATCCTGGACATGCAAGTGTTTAGTTCATCAAGTACACTTTGCATGGGAAAAAGAGGTTAGAAATATCTTCAATGAGACTCTAACCATATGCAAGGATTTGTGACCTTTATGCAGGGATTTGTGACCTTTATTCTCCATTGGCTGGTAATAAATTCAGTTTTCATTTTTCTGCAGGCACATCCCCCCCCCCCCCCCCCACACACACACACACCTTTAAGATGCAGCTTTCAGTAAAAGGTCCAGAATATGGAACTAGATCTAAAATAGGTCACATGCCTTGAGTTCTCCCTCATCACTGTAATTAATTTCCTTCTGGAAGATTGACAGTATTTCTGTGGTGGTTTGTGTTAGTTGTAGATTTAATGAGTAAATGTGAATTCTTAGGGAAAAAAATCCAAGAAATTGCTAAGTACAAAGAAAAAAGCCATGCTGCAATAACTTTACCTTTTTGTATTGTGCTTGGATTTCAGAGATTTTAGATTCTAATTTCAAAATAGGTATATTTAACTAGGAAGGTTAAAGGGGGCTCTGACCTCAGCCTGCATTTTTAGCTGTTTTTTTTTTTTGAAAAGTTAGTTTTCTTTATGTGTTTCTCTGACACTAGAATTTTCAGTGCACCTATTATCAGAAAAGAAAAATTAAGTGAAAGTGAAATATTTTGTGAATTAATAAGAAACCTGCAGTTTAAAGTAGACACCGGATCCAAGTCCAATGTTATATTAGCACAGATGTTTCCCAAAGTAAAAGCTGGTGGGAAACTTGATTCAGCAAAGTGTGCAAAACTAGTTTAATGCCGCGGTGGTACGGCAGTAGCGTTGTTACCTCACAGCAAGAGGTTCTCCTGTTCGATTCTCGGCTTGGCTTGGGAGTGCCTTCTCTGTGGAGTCTGCATGTCCTCCCCACTATTTGGTAGCGTTAGAAAGACATGCGTGCATAAATGGGCATCAAGCTGGCACCTCGGCATTTCGTAAAAAATCTACTACCAATCATTAGTGGACCAGAGTTCCGCTGTGGCGACCCCTTACCGGAAAAAAGCCAAAAGACAAACAACAACAGCTGTTTTTTTTTTGAAAAGTTAGTTTTCTTTATGTGTTTCTCTGACGCTAGAATTTTCAGTGCACCTATTATCAGAAAAGTAAACTTAAGTGAAATATTTTGTGAATTAATAAGAAACCTGCAGAGTTTAAAGTAGACACTGGATCCAAGTCCAATGTTATATCAGCACAGATGTTTGCCAAAGTAAAAGCTGGTGGGAAACTTGATTCTGCAAAGTGTGCAAAACTAGTTGCTTATGGTGGAGAAGAGATTCAAACTGATAGTGCAGTAGTTCTCACATGCCATTCTGCTGGAAACAGCTATAACTTGCAGTTTTACCTCGTCAAAAGATATGTGCAGTCACTGTTAGGCCTCAAAATCAGTTTGAGAATGGGACTGATTTCATTTAATAAATGGGCTCACCGTATAAGTCTGAGCAACAACTATAGTGTCACACAGAATATTTTTAGTGAATATGCTAATATTTTCAAAGACATGCTTGGCAAACTTCCAGTCCCAAATTCCGTGAAGTAAGCCCAGTTGTCAGACCAGCAAGGAAGGTTCCAGTAACAATGCAGAGCAGAGTAAAAGCAGAACTTGACCAAATGATGAATTTAGGTGCCCTTACTCCAGTAAAAGAACTGACTGAATGGGTATCCTCCATGGTCATAGCTCATAAGAAAAGCTCAGATGATATTTGAATATGTATTGATCCTAAATATTTAAACAAAGGTATAAACATCCTCATCATCTGATGCGCACAGTGGAAGAAGTAGCTTCTCTCATGCCAAATGTCACTGTTTTTTCAGTCTTAGATGCAAAAAGTTCATTTTGGCAAATTTTGCTGGATCACAAATCTTCATTGTTAACCACTTTCAATACACTGTTTGGTAGATACAGATGTTTGAGAACTCCATTTGGGATAAATTCTGCTAGTGAAGTATTTCAGCATGCGATGCAGCAAATTTTTTTCTGGTTATCCATGTACTATTATAGTAGATGACATTATTGTAGGGGGCAATGGTGAAGTCAAATGTGACAGAAACCTCAAAAAAGTTCTAGACGTGAAGTCAAGTCTTAAACTGAACCCTCAGAAATGCACATTCAAACTGAAAGAAGTTACTTATGTGGGTCATTTGTTTACCAGTTCTAGCTTACAACCAGATCTGTCTAAGCAAGCAGCAATTCTTGAGATGTCATTTCCAGAAAAATGTCACATCTTTACAACTTTTTTTGGTATGGTCAGCTATTTAGAAAAGTTCAAACCAGACCTGAGTGAGCTTTCAGGACTGTTACATGAGTTGACATGCAAAAATGTAATCTGGTCTTGGTTGGAACAACACCAAAAAGTGTTTAATGTTCTAAAACAAAAGCTGACAGTCCACTCACTTTGAGATATTATGATGTCCAGAAACCAGTAACTCTTTCATGCAATGCTTCAGAGTATGGTCTTGGTGCAGCATGTTTTCAAGAAGGCATACCATTAGCCTATGCATCCAGAACTTTTACCCAAACTAAGATGCAGTATTCACAAATTGAAAAAGAGTTTTTGGCAGTAGTGTTTGCATGTTCGAAGTTCAGTGATTATATTTATGGCAAACCTGTTCAAATAGATACTGATCACCAACCTCAAGTGACAACTCCGAAAAAACCAATTCATACAGCCCCAGCTCTCTTGCAATGCATGATGTTAAAATTGCAAAAGTAAAATTTCATTATTGTCTATACAAAAGGCAAATTTCTATACTTTGCAGATGCTTTGTCAAGAGCACCCAGACAAACAACAGAACAGCATGACAATGAGAAAGCAGACTTTGAAGTCATAGAAGTCAGAATTTTTTCGTCATCACATCTTATTGAACTCAGAAATCATACATCTTCAGACCCAATTCTCCAGAAGCTGAAACATGTTATCAGTCCATGATGGACAGCACAACAAACCAGTTTACCACTTGACATACAGAAGTATTTTCCTCATAGAGAAGAGCTGATGATGGGAGATGGAATCATCATGAAAGGTCCTAAAGTGATAATTCCTTCAGCATTACAACAGGAATATATTGAAATGTTGCATTTTGGTCACCCAGGTACTGATTCAACCAAAAGAAGGGCAAGAGGCATAGCATTTTGGCATTCTATGTCAAAAGATATATAGAGAAGGAAACTCTAGCATGTTCCATTTGCAACAGTACTAAATCGCACCAACAAAAATAACAACTTCAGCTAAACCAGATTCCTGAATTACCATGGTTGATGGTTGCTACTGATATTTTCGAATGTAATGGTCAACATTACTTAGTGTTAGCAGTCTCTTATTCGAATTGGTTTGAAATTGACCTTCTTCCTAACTTAACATCCAACACTCTCATTACAAAGTTGAAGAGACATTTTTCTGTCAATGGTAGTCCACAGAAAGTCATATCTGACAATAGTGCACAGTTTACAAGTCAGCCGTTCAAGAATTTTGCTGAGTCTTGGGACTTTGTCTATATCACTAGTAGTTCTGAGTATCCACAGTCTAATGGATTAGCTGAGTGTGCAGTTTAACGTGCAAAGTACTTGTTGGAGAAATCCAAGAGAGATGGCACCGATGTTTTTCTTAACCTACTTAATCTCAGAAACATTCCTTGAGATAATTTGCTTGGTTCACCTGCTTAGAGATTGATGTCCAGGCAGACTAGAACAACTCTTCTGATCAGTAAACAATTATTGATTCCAAATGCAAAGAACAACAGAATGGTCAAGACTCAACTTTTGAAAAAACGTCAGTCACAAAAGTTGTACTACAATAAATCCAGCAAACCTCTCAGACCATTAAGACAAGGAGAGATTATGAGAATGCAAACATCTAAAGGATATGACTGAGTGTAATTGTCAGAATATTTGTGAAGAACTGAGATCTTACATCGTACAGTCTGAAGGAGTGGATTTCAGAAGGAATCAAAGGCATATACTACCAGTCTCTGAAACAGTGATGCAGCAGATTGCCTGTGCCGGAGTCTCTATTTCTCAGAGTGACTCTGCACTTGTTCAAATTCCAGAGGACAGTCTACCTTCTTCAAGTAATCCTAATCTAATCCTCAGAGTTCCATTTGTAAAAGAATCCCCAGAGACTGTGCCTGTTGCTAAACTCAGTCAAAGTTTTTATGTGACCAGATTGGGTAGAATTTCCAGACCCAGTACAAAATACACAGTGACTTGGACTTGAATTTATTTACTGTTAAATGTTAATGTGATATCTAGCTTGTAAAATATTTGTTCTCCTATTGCATGCTGAACAAATCAAAGAGGGAGGATGTAGATCATTGTGTGTATTGTACCTAGTCAGCCACTGTAACTAAGTAATACAGGCATATAAGTTACTGAGCATGTGCAAGATCAATTTCCAAGCCGTTGGAAATTCCCAGAGAGGAACTTCTCTCCTCATGTCAAGGATGCCAGTATGATGCTGTGTGATAAAGAAGAGAACACCCTGTGCCGCTTTCATTTTTTTTTTTTTTGCTTCAAGAAGCATGCTGTCCTCAGACTGACAGTTCCTTAAAGCTGACTTCCACAGGATGACAAGTACCTCACTGAGGTAAAAAGAAAGAATTACTATAAGTAATACACAAGGGGAATAATGTTATCTAACTCCTTATTCAGATGTAAATGTTACTGATGTTATTGTTGTAGTTGTTAGTTTAGTTTTTTTCTGATTGCTTTGAGGATTTTTCCTCAAGTAGGTGTTTAGATGTGCCTAGAAAACGTCATTATTAAGTATGCCAGGGGGTAGGGGAGATAGATGAGTTCCCAGGAATGATTACCATCTTTAGTATCTCTACATGTTGAGATGACTGTTGTTTTTGTGAGAACTCTAAAACTTTTAACAAGACAAAACTGCTTAATCTTTCAGGGCCTTTCTGAAGCATTGGAAATGTATTGTGATAGGTGCCATGATGCCTGACTCTCATTCCAGTGTAAACTACACACCATAATAATATGATTTATGCTAAAGAGTCAATTCCATTGAAATAAAAAAAAAAAAGTCCCGAAGCAAAGGTACCACCACAGGAAATGTGGAAGCCCCAAAAACTGTTAAAGATGTGGCTGTTAGAGAACTTGAGGCTTTAGAGACATTGCTAGCCACACATAATTATTTACTTGACAGTGCGCTGGACCCAAACTCCTATTTCAGAGTCCCCATCTGTCTTAATCCCTCTGATGGCAGCATTGTAAACAGTCCAGGTCACAGAATATTTTTTGCAGTTTTTGCCCCCACTGTCTGTCTATCAGCCCCATCCCTTTGAAGTCATCCTTTCGTTCCCTATTGGCAGGGTGAGAGAAACTGGGAGGTGCTATTATACATACAGACATTAGGGGTAGTTTGATATTTTCTTATTTATATGCTCTAACTCCCACACACAATCATCAAAAGTGTTGGGGAGGGGTGTACAATGGGGTGAAGGTAGAGGATGTCTCTCATTTTTTGCAAAGGGTGTTCCCTGCAAACAGCCTTGCACTTACTCCAGAATGATGAGCAGTGGAGTCTCTAGTCTTCACCAGGAGATCAAACCACCGAATATGTACCCAAATGTGCTATGTCCACCCCTGACAGGAAAGTCACCTGCCTGTGTCTCTTCCCTCCTCCCCATCCCTGCTTGGTTCCTCCAGTGACAGGGCTGCCTATTGAACCCGTTACCTAGATTGCAGGGCTCCTTTCCTTTGCACCATGGACCCAGGGAGTTGCAGGTGTCTGTGATGGAGGTGGCAGTACAATGCAGATGATTTCTACCTCCCAGAGAACTTTATTGCAGCAGGATATTTCTGCCATTCAGGTGAAGCACTCTTAGCTAACCCGTGAGATTCAGTCACTTAGGGTTTCAATCCATGTTTTATTGCTGCCAACTTCTAATCAGCAGACCTCCACTCTCTGGCATATGCACTAGCTCCTGAGTAACTTGACCATTGCAAATGTGCTGAAAAAGTATTTGCCACCCATGTAGTGGTGTCTATGAATGCAGCAAAGAGACACATGTTAGAACCAGAGCTCAAAATACTTCCTACTGGTAGTGAAGCAGAGAGCTATACCATTTTGTAAAACAAATGTTTACCTCATAAACCCTCAAATTCAGGGTCATAAACCTATATTATTCAATTTCTGGGTAATATTTTTAGGCAAATTAAAAATGTGACAAAGGAATTTGAAGTTAATTCTTAAAGACATGTTTTGTAAATTAACAAAGACAGCCTACCCCTACAGTCAGTAAATATACCATTAACTGCAGTTGTGAAGTAATTGATGCCTTTGCTGGATGGGGAGAGGATGGCAATAGACACCATTGTAAGAGAGCATGCTGGGATTAGGATTCAGACCCTCCCTCAGGATTTGCATGGGAAAATTATTAAATGCTATCTTAGATAAAGAGCTGCTATTTGGCCCTTCATCCCAAGAAGCATTTCAGAAGTTGGAAAAGAAAGGACAAATATGCAATTGGTGAATCAAGCTTTTCATGCTCCAGTTCCAGATTAGAACAAAAACAGCAACAATAATGGCCATTCTCCCGCAAGAAGTCCAGGGAGACGTATTTTAAGTAGATTAGAGGCAATGAAAAGGAGCTTCAGAGATGGAGTGGTAGAAGAGGCTGGAACAAGCAGCAAGGTAGAAGAACGGGAAATAGGTCCCCTCCAAGTTTGGAAGGAAGTGGCCTTTATCCCATCCCACAGTATCCAATACCCCATCCCCTTCACCTCTCATCTTTGGAGGCTGATTCTCCTTTTTTAGAGAAAACTGGTTTGGCCGTACCCCAGAACTCTCAGTAAAAGATGTAATATCCACGCTATAAAATTGAATTCAGAACATTCTCTTCTTCAGTGTGAATTTACATTTTGTTAATATTATTGTCTTAATATTATGCATTACTTAAATTAGTGCCTTAAAAGCCTTTATTTCAAAAGTATATTGAAACCCATTTTATTTATTATTATTGTCCTCCTGTGAACACCATATAATGAAGGTCTGCTAGCAATAGTGAAGTGGGTAGTGCACATGGGGATGGGGTGTCCCTTGATAGAGAGAGAGGGTTAAAAAAGTGGAAGTGATAATAAATAGTTGCTCGGCCCCTCCTGATATCCAGTAGAGGCCACAATAAAAAGATATTTGCAGGATAACCTCTGTAACACTTTACTTGCTTTGTTTACAAAGTATTCTCCACTAATACTTTTCTTACTTGGTACCTGAAGTGTTTAAAAACGTACTAACCCAGATTCACACTTTTGCTGCTGAAACCCATCTAACTTATTTGTAATGTAGAGGATGACATAATCTGAAATTGTTTCATTGTTTACTGAATTAGAATTTTCATCTAGAATTGACAAGTTGCATGTCTTACAAATTAATGAGTTCCTGTTAGTCATGAATGCCTATTAATACTTTTGTTAAAGATATGTTGCATATGGCAAAAGAGTAAAATGGTGATCCCTGCAGTGCTTAATTTCATGGCATTATCTACTTCTTCCAGTCTGAATGTGACTTGGTAAACTAATCATTAAATAAATGAAGCACTGAGGTTATGGAGGAAGAGTGAAATATGTTGTATGGAATGCAGAAAGAGATTGACTAATTAACACAACAATCATATAAAAATGTATTGTAACTATTTAAGAAGATGGGCCCACCCCACTAACAGCTTATGGAGATTCTGCTGTTTAAATAATTAGGGATAAAATTAACACATTTCTACACTTCCTTACTATCCATACATCCAAGTGCACATTAGACTGCTTGATACCTTCTGGACTAAGCCATCCAGCTGTGAGCATCTTATTCTCAATGTGGTATATGATATATAAAGCACAACACAAAGAGAATTTAAAGTGCTAGTTCATGGACATCATTTCATTAAACAAATACCAAATGCAATTCATCAATTGCATTCACCTATAAAAGCCACACAGTCCTGAGTAGGATAAACCAATCAAGTAATATACTGAAAATGTATGTATTTATTTATTAACTGGGCAGTGCCCCTTTTCAATGGAGGTCAGAGGAGAAAAGCTTCGCCACACATTCACTGTTCTGTGGACCCTAACCAATGAAGTACTGCTAGCAGCAGACAGAGGTAATCTCATTGGTCATCTTTCTCTACCTTACAAAAGCCTTTGACCTCATTGACTACAACATCCTCCTCCATCACCTATTACAAATAGGCATAAGCCCCAATTCCCTACTCTGGTTTCAAAACTACCTTACCAATTGCTGCTTCTCCAAAAAAAAGGCATACCTCAATTTTCCAATCAGCCAGCCTTCAAAAAGGTGCACTACAAGGTTCCATATAACAAATGTTTATAACACAGATCCTTGTAGAAGCTTGGGAGTGATAGGATTTTACAGTGATCTGTATGGTCGGTTTTCAGTTAATCAAACTTGTATATAACAAACATCTATAACAGTGTTCCTTGTGGGAGTTTGGGAGGGGTAGCATTTTACAGTGATCTGTATGGTCTGCTGTCAGTTTATGAAAACTGTCTATAACCAACACATGTAACAGTTCCTTGTGGGAGCTTGGAAGGGATAAGATTGTATAGAGATCTGTATGGTCAGTTGTCAGTTTATGAAAACTGGATATAACCAACAACTGTAAAACAGATCCTTGTGGGAGCTTAGGAGAGGTAGGATTTTAAGAACCTTAAAAGACTAATATTCCAAATGGCTTGGAAACAGCTGCATTTAGGATGCAGGCTGTGTTTTGGAAACGCAGTAAAAGAAGCACTGCTAAAATACTAAATCTAAGACTTTACTCCAATCATGAACAAAGCTTGTTTCAGATCAATCCCCTCTACATTCCCTTATCTGGTAACAGTGGATATATAAGGGCAAGTTCTTATTCTGTGGTGTGAAGGAAGCCATAGACAGGAAATGTTCTTTTACCTGTGATAATGAAGCAGATGCTAGTAACTGGTAAAGTGGAAATAGAAGAGAAATAGTGCAGACATTATTAATGGAGGTAGATCTATCATGTTTATGGAACAGAATTATCTTGGCTTATTTTCATAGTTTAACAAAGTATTGAACAAAAAGCTAGATGATGCCAATACCTAATGGTGCACTGGAGACATATGGGCCAACTCTACAGTGTGCTGGTATTTGTGGGAGAGAAAGCTAACTGTTCTGAAGGAGCTGTTGTGAATGGTCTCTTCTGAGTTACAGTCCACACAGAAAGCAATAGTGTGGATAAAAGAGGATGAAAGGTGCTGAATTATGAACAGAAAAATGTTCGAAACAGGTAATTGCAAAAGAAAAAAAATGAATGAGTCAAAGCACTCAGTAGTGTAATGGTTAAGTACAATACTATTACTGTGGTATTTGTTGCAAAAAAAGGTGACATTTAGAAATTCCTTTTGCAAATCTTGCTTGAATGTAAAGAAGCTCAACTTGTTGGGTGTGATTTTGTATTTGCACTTCTTGGAGAACTTTGTGTATGCTGCCCACTTTTGAAAGATTTTAGTTATTTTTCTCTTAAGTCTCTGTTTCACCTGAGGCTTTTTCAAGGCAAACTCTTATTTGTGTATACATCTAGAGCATATAAGGTGGCATCCTCTTTGAAAAGCAGAGAATTTTAATAGATCATTCAAAGCCTCATTTGGTGTGTCTTACTGGTGAGTCTTTAAAATGTTCATAGGTATGCATGAATTGTGTGAGCGAGTGTGTGCATGTGTCCTCTAATGGACTATCATCCCTCTTAAGACTGGTTCTCTACCTAATTTCCATACCGTGCTGAGATACCATGTAGGTCCCCTGCCAGCTAGTGTAGGATAAAGTACAAATTAGAGAATAAATGAAAGAAGAAAAGAAGGAATGAAAATGTCTCATGCCGTTCATTCCATATGTAAGGGTTTACTTATTACTATTTACAAAGAAATATAAGATGTTATATTTTAATAATAACATTATGTGGAACAATATGGTGCATGCATAATGCTAACAGAACAAATATTAATCGTCTGTCTTGTTGCTTGTTGGTTTTGTCCTCCATTCTGTGCTAAGACTGCCCATTTCTTTAATTCCTTCTGTATTAGTATGATCCATTAGATAAAGTGACTGACTTTTTGGATGGGATTCTGGAGCTTTGGGCTATTTAGTGATTTAATCAGCTTCACACAGTTTATAGAGCAGGAGTCTAGATGAATTTATTACAGTTTACTGGGTGTGCCATTTCAAGTTTGTAAGTTTGGGACCAGATTGTCAAACATTCCAGTTTGCACATAATCTGATTTGTAAGTGCATAGTCATGATACAGAACATAAAAGTGCATGGATTCTGAAATGCAGGTGAGCGCTTCAGTTTAGTACAGATAAAAAATGAAAGGGACAGGGGAGAAGTGTCATCCTCTGAACTAGTAGGACATTTCATTCTATGCAGACTAAGTATATGATGAATTTACAGGCCTTAGCTGATAGAAAATGTCCTGCTTTTATTTATAGGAACGTGAACTAAAACAGCAGCGAGAACAGCTTTCTATGGAGAAGGAGGAGGCCCTGGAAGTGTTGAAAGAACGACTAATTCAGGTAGGACACTTTTTAAATTTATCTATACCATTTATATGTAAATTTTAATTGCATAGGCTCACAAGATCCTTTTTGTCCATTTATGGGGATGGCTTCAGATAGTATTTCTAGTTTTGAAAAATTTGGCCAGGGTACTGAGAAAAAGCATCTGCATTTGCAGTTAGGAGACTCTATGAAACAAGAGAACAAGGAACACTCGGTTGTATGTATTGGTGTACACAAATATATATATTTATATATATATATATATATATATATATATATATATATATATATATATATATATATATATATATAATGTGCACATGTGCATGCATGGTGTGCATGTGTAAGCACTGCAAGTGTGTGAGTGTATATGTGTGTACTGTTGTACAGAGTAGTAATATCAGCATGGGACAAAAAATAACTTAGCAGTGTGAAATGAAAACATTCTCAAGTCAACCCATGGAGGAGAAAATAATTAGTAAAGTATTCTTCTAGAACAAAATAAAGGATAAACAATTCTTCAGAAAAAACAGCAGAGTTCAACTGCACTCTCTCTCTCTCTCTCTCTCTCTGTTTCTTTATCAAGGACCACATTAGTGAGATCAGTAATTTACAACGGAGTCAGCTAAAGGATTCTGGGAGTAGTGAGAGCCAGTCTGTCCGTCAGCAACTTAGGGAGAAAGATAGTGAGCTCAGGGCAATCCAGAGGAACATGACAAAATGGAAAGATGAAACTGCCTGCAAACTGGCCCGCAAATTTGAAGAAGAACTCAGCACTGAGTTGGAAAAGTAAGTGAACTGACTTTCAAATCTCTTTATCTGATATCTGACGTTTTGAATGTATGTTTCATTTTATATTTTTCTTAGATATTAATGTACTTATGAGAGTGGTTATGTGACAGTGGCTATGCACTTCAAATCTGGGATATTATTACAGAACTTCAGGCATTACCCATTCTGCACTGGAACCTTGATAGGATGTATAGCAGCCAAAGGGGAGTTAGCATGCTATGCTGAATAGCCCTCGTGCTCATAGAATGTCTCCATAGTTTCTGTTGTATGCTTCTGTCTGTAGAGTAATAGGTTCATAGGTGTGTACTAGGTTAACAACCACTGGAGCCTTTTTAAGCCTATCCATGCATCCCAAATCTCTGACAAGTTCTGGTACCCTTGGTAGGTGTATGCAGGGGCTTGAAAGAAGAAAGATTTACAAGCAGGAGCCTGAGAGATGATCCATTTACAGGCTGCCTATGCATGTTAGAGATATAGATGCCAAGCCAGGGATGAATTTCCTGTTTCCCTTCCAGTTGTCCAAGTTGCACTTAAATTGGGTTAGGGAGTAACTCCTCTTCACATGGATGGGGGACCTATTCCAGAGAAAGGGTAGTCTCTGGGATGCATATCTGTCTCTCCAGCAAGTCCTATTTATATCACAGGTAAGATTTATATCTTTAGAATGGGTAATTCTGATGCTGGTTATTTTGCAGATATGCAGGAGGTCCAGCAGGGTGGGTCCCAACAGTGCCTTGTGTGGCAGGCATAGTTTCTCCTCAACAAGCCTGTAAGAGACAGAATGCATGGATAGGGCTTTGAGGCAGTCTGCATAGGACATGCTACTTATGCCCTGTATTCCTTTAGTGAGGAACCTCTGTGAACATTCCAGTTGTTGAATGTGTTAGGAACATACCAAAGGGGGGTCTATATCATATCGTCGAACTTGTATAAGTTTGAACAATATGATATCAAACCCAAAAGTCCGAAACGCAAAAATAGCGAAACCATGGCAGATCAATTTTTTTCCCAGGGAAAAAGTTGGTGGGCCATTTTCGGGGCTTTGCTATTTCCTCCACTGGGGTGCGATCTCAGAGTTCGTATATTTAAGTAGGGGGTGTGGGGGGGGCGAACCCATTTTAGTTTTAGTTTAACATTTATGTTTTTTTTTGTTTTGTTTTGTTAGGAGACAGTGATTTTTTTTCTGTGTGTTCGTTATTGTGTGGTTTCGGACTTTTGGGTTCGATATTACATCGTTCGAACTTATACAAGTTCGATGATGTGATATAAACCCACCAAAGGGAGCATTGTACTCAGTGATATGTCTGATGAATGCCAATTACAGTTGGACTCCCCAGCTCTAACTTCCTGAGTCATGTCTTTGTGCGAGCTGGGTATCCACCAGGTGACATAAAGATTTATACCTAACCTCAGATGCCCTGGCCAGGTCAAGGTTAGCAGTGTGTACTCCTAGGTTCCCAAAAGCTGTTGAAGACTAGGGGCATGGAGGGTGAGAGGGGCACTTGGTGATCTAAAAAGGGCAATTTTTTAAAAACTATTTACTACCACAACACATGTTCACTTGGAGGACATTTTAAGCTTAGCCAATTCCCTTTTGGTGCTTAAATTAACATTTCCTGATTTGTCTTACCTACCCATGGCTGATAATTGCATATTAGCCCTAGTGAGAATAACTGTGATTATACCATAGATAATTTGAGAAGACCCATGTAAGGGATGCAGCATTTAGGAACTGCCCTATCCATTAGTGGCATGAGGTGCAATCCTGGAGTACATTTTCTATTACCCATCCTTAGATTCAAGTTGTATTTGAATATGGACAGGGATGAGCTTTGTTTTACTTGAATTGATACTCTGTTCTGGAACAGTTTTAGCCTCTGTGATATATGTCTATCTCTCAACAACATTCAGTTTAAATACCTGGACTGAGTATTTCTGATGCCATTTGACTTGCTGATGTTCAGTAGGTCCATCTGTATTAGGTCAGAGAATGCCTTGTATGCAGACACATCACCTCTAGGCACACTGTAGGATACTGAGTATAGTGAAAAATCTTTGAGGTGATCCATGCTAAACCTATTGTTTAGGACTTGTATCCATTTAGTAAGGTATATCTGTGGGTATTCCAGTTGTTGCATGGGTCTGGACAGATACATGCCAAAGGGGCATTATACAAAATGACTGACCTAATGAGGGCTTTGTAAAGGGGGACAGCAACATCTCTAGATCTAGCCACAATCAATTTGTTTATAAACTGTGAAATATAGAAAGACTTTCTTATGCCTCTGGGCACATGTTGGTCAAAAGTTAAGTCACTGTACACACAAGTTCCCAAATGCCAAACAACTGGGTCACTTTTCAGTAGTCACTGTCAATTTTGAAGTTCCTTGGAGTAGATGACTTCCCAAAAGATACGATAATGTATTTTTGGCATTTAATTTCAATTCATGATTCTGACACCAGTTATTGTTTGGGATAAACCTTCCTGCATGATGGTTAAGTTATTTGGGGATTCAATAACTGCTCCTAGCTTGCAGTCATCTCAAACTTAGTTGGCCAAAGCCCTTTGGTGTTTCCTTTTACTTTTTTTTTACCATTATCCATTGCTTTGGTGACAAGATTAAAGCTTAAAATTTGCTCATGATTTTGAGCCTTTCACACTTTCCTCCAGATTCTTGCCCTAAGAGGTTGAGGCATCAGAGCATATGTTTGACTGTCCCTGATTTTGTACCATATTTTTGGTCTGGTTCTCATGTGTGTGACTTTCTGGCAAATTTATGAGGACTGCAAAACTTAAATAATGTTAGATACTTGAGTTCCAAACAAACACTAAGTCATTTGCTAAACAAACAATACTGTCTCGCAATGAAAACAGACTTAGCATGAGCAGTAAACTTCTCTGCTCTTAAAACTCACATTCATTGAAACAGCATGAAAACCCACATTCATTTTGCATCTGGCCAGTGGAGGACAAAGCTTACCTCTGGGCTGTTTTCAAACCATAGGCTCCTTGCACATTTTTAGGGCCATGTGTACATGTATGCATTCTTTGATTCACCCTCATGACTGTATTCAGTTATATTCCTTGTATAATACAGCACCACTTGGTAGAATGTCATTTAAATTTGTAGTTTTGAACAGCCTTCTAGTAAGCAATGAAACAAAATGTATGAACCAATAATGACAAAACTACCCATTTCAGAACATTTCAACCATAAAAGGCCACTCTAACTTCTGTCATTAAAATCCACCTTTATCAATAAATATGCAATATCTCTGCAGAAGTGAGTCATATAAATAATTACACATTGAAGAGATCTGTAATTAATAAAGAGGTTGCTATTAGAAAACAACTTTATATTTCTTTGTTTCATCTACAAATAAAGTGCCTGATGCCCGTGAAGAATAAATTGCCTGTGTTTTATTTTATTTTATATTTGTTGACCGGGCTAGTCTAGCTGGATACATATCCATTTTCTCAGTACAATAGGGGACATTAAAAATGGTAAGCTAGTAATATTGCAGAAGGGAATAGAGGGCAAACTAACAGGTTCATAGTTACTGGGTAACTCCTCCAAAGGAGGACATTCACTGGATTGCAGCATCCACTCCCTTTAAAGTACAACACAGTACAGTATCAGCGCTCCATCTGCATACTGTGGGAGTAGAACCCATAGCCTTCTGCAACAAAAGCAAGTATACTACCTGTTGTGCTACTAACAATGCAAAAAGCTTAGCATAAGCAGTACAAAACTTCTCTTCCCCTAAAGCTCTCAGCTACTTATAAAATCCACTTGACACTCAACTAAATCTCTCAACTTCGCAGCACAAGAAGTCTGATTGAAATTGCAGACTCATTTAAGGACCTGGGTATATGGGTAGATCCAGCTATTAGTTTTTCTAATCTTATCAACTAATTGGTTAATGATAGTTATAGAACTATAGGTTGTATAAAAAGATTTATAAAGTCTAGGAAATCAAAAATGATGAAGTCATCATTTGTTAGTTACATTAGACCCAAACTTGAGTATGGAATATTAATATGGAAACCCTATAAGAAACAAGCATGAGTAAACTGGAAAGAGGGCATCCATAGATGTGAAAATTTAAGTTATTATGAAAGAAAAAATATCTGAACTTGTACAGTGTCTCTTACAGATATCTAAGAAGAGATCTTATTCAGGTATATAGGGCATTTAGAGACAGGTATCTCTAGGAATATTTGGGGCATACCTCTCAACTGTGCAGACTTTTGCAGAATGTCCAGATTTTTGCCTCATACTTTGGTCCATTTTTCATAAAATTGTGGTTTTATGGCAAATTAGTGGCAAATCATTAGGGACTGAATTTAGAAAATAATGACAAACATTTGAATTTCAGACTTCAAACCCTTCAGAAAATTCATGCTAATACATAGTCTGTTATTCCATCAACTTTCTAACTCTGTAAAAGCAATATTTAAAAACTGTCTCTCTTTTTGGTCCTTTGTCCCATTTTTATATATAGCTTTGTCCAGATTTCTTGCTGTAAGAAATTGAGAGGTATGATTTGGGGTTATCAAAAAGTACTAGAGTCATCAGACAACCTATGTAGAAGAGTCTGCAAGCTGAGCAGGAGTACTGAAAACAATCACGGACCTTAAACTGAGCAGCAGTACTGAAAACAATCACGGACCTTAAACTGAGCAGCAGTACTGAAAACAATCACAGACCTTAAACTGAGCAGCAGTACTGAAAACAATCACGGACCTTAAACTGAGCACGGACCTTAAACTGAGCAGCAGTACTAAAAACAATCACGGACCTTAAACTGAGCAGCAGTACTAAAAACAATCACAGACCTTAAACTGAGCAGCAGTACTGAAAACAATCATGGACCTTAAACTGAGCAGCAGTACTGAAAATAATCACGGACCTTAAACTGAGCAGCAGTACTGAAAACAATCATGGACCTTAAACTGAGCAGCACAACTAAAACAATCACAGACCTTAAACTGAGGAGCAGTACTGAAAACAATCACAGACCTTAAACTGAGCAGCAGTACTGAAAACAATCACAGACCTTAAACTGAGCAGCACAACTGAAACAATCACCGACCTTAAACTGAGCAGCAGTACTGAAAACAGTCACAGACCTTAAACTGAGCAACACAACTAAAACAATCACCGACCTTAAACTGAGCAGCAGTATTGAAAACAATCACAGACCTTAAACTGAGCAGCAGTACTGAAAACAGTCACTGACCTTAAAAGCGGAGTAGCAGTACTTTAAGGAAGCATGATAAAACACACACACCAATGACCTTAAAAAAACATCATGGACCTTAAAAAGAGCAGTAGTGACCTGAACTCTACATCACGATTGTCACATCACCAGAGGAGTGCAGAAAAAAACTCTCCTTAAAAATGATCTCTTCTTACCTTATCTATTGCCTTGGTGATCTTCTTAAAGAAGTCTACCAGACTGAAGTGCCATGACTTGCCCTTGAAGATATGTCTGGATGCTAATTTGGGTTATTTTGCAGGTATGGTAATGTTTATGGACATCTGGCTTGGTTTTAAGCTCTTTGTTTTCAATAACTGGTCAAACAATCCATTTACGTTGTACTGATAATCTCAGAAAAATAGCAAAACATGACATGTCTACAGCTAGTGCAGTAAAGAATTGCTGTTTTTTTGTATGTGTTGTTTCCTTCTTGCATTGTGCTCCTTTCACTGGTACTCATATACTGTTGCAAATTACTTTTGTCATTTACATTTTATTCAACTTCTCTTTGGCTGGAATGTGTTCTTTCATGGGAATTTTATATCACATTTTCTAATAGCTCCTTTAATTCTCACTCTCTCTGTTTTAAGATCTGCAGTTAAATACATTGCCTTTGGATCTCTTTCTTCTTTTTTTCCCACTTTTCATGTCATTTGACTTCTTATTTTCACTGTATATTATAATAATGCTTTTGCCATTGTACCCGTATGTTTTCATGGCCTTCATTTCTGTCATTTTCAGTAATTTGGCAAAATCAAGCATGTTTTCTAAGGTAAATATCTGATTCTGACAGTGTCTTTCATTTCACTGACTCTTAACTGGAATAACACTAAACAAGTTTTAGCTTTGTTTTTTTTTTCCTTATTTCCTCATTGCAAAATTGGTCTGTGTTACTGATCAGGCTGTAGATATATCACAGCCTTATATTTGGCAGTCCCCTATATATCTTGCTTTAATGAAAAAAGTGTTTGTATGACATATGGTGCTTTAAGGGATTCTAACAGGCAGGTTTATCAGGAGCACAGGAACATGTGCACAGTCACTGGGACCATAAGAGGTCTAGCCATATGCACCTTTAAAAAGACACACTTTGACACTATTTATGATTATTGGACAGTGCCTACCTCAAAAATCAAGCCAAGTACTTATATGATTATCCTGGTGTAAATTTATGTTTACCCATTCAATCATCAAGACTAGTCTTAAAGGCTGACAAGGTAGTTCTTCATTTGAGTGGTAGAGGTAATGTATTGTGTAGGTTGGAAATACATTGATTTAGGAACCTATCCTTCCAATGCTTGTTGTTTATTTGTTGGTGTAAATGTAGAGCCTCAATATGGGGTATGAGCAAACACTGATTTTTGTGAGGAAGTAGGAGGTCAAATAGGATTGGGTCTTTCATGGCTCTAAAAGCACATTTAGGGTCACCTAAGAGCAGTTGGTAGGCTAGTGAATAAAATTAAATCAAGAACAGGGCATGGGAATTGAACCCACATTCTTCTGATCTTCTAATACCATTGTGAGCCACTGACACAATTTTCCCTACTTTAAAATGCATCTACATTTTAATGGTACATTTTTGACTCACATAAAATGAAAATGCTGAGAGGTGAGTTGTTTATCTTCATATTCTGCTAGTCACAATTGAAAATTCTCTTAAGTTGCATAAAAAAGGTACAGACTTTTAAAATGCATTCATTAAAATGGTTTCTTGAACATTTCCTGCTTTATATGAAACTATAGTGATAAGGAACTATTCATTTTTCCAGTGATGCCTAGTTTCTGATATGATGCCATATGATAGTGAGGGATTCTTTTCCCATAACCTGTATTTTTGGTATTGTTTACCTTACCTTTGCCATTTGCATTTATGAATAATGTTTTACTTTTTGCAGATGCAGATCTGAGTTACTGAATCAAAGGTAACAGCATTAGTAGTAGTAGTTGTAGCAGCATCTGTTGTATGTGTTTTATAATGGCTGGGATATGTTATGCCATGATAAGATTCATTTGGTAGCTTTAACTTAGCGACCTACTTGGTACGTAGATATAGAGATTAACAATCTGCATGTTTGAAAGTAAAATCGATCTTCTGAATGCTGATGAAACAGGGGTCAAACAGTACTGAATGCCAGTTTGTGCTGAAAATGTAACCACAAAAATATTCATACTGATGCCGTTTCAGGGCATACTTCATTTGTGCCATCACTGAATTGTGTTCACATTTACATACTTGTTATAAATGATGGTTGCATAAGCTATAGCTGACCCACTAAGGTGTGATCTTAAAATAAGCAAGTAAGAGAAATAAATCAGAAGCATTGCAATGCCAAGAATAGCTTCATAAACAGTGCAGGCACACCCAAAACCTGTGATGATACATAACACACTACAGACATATATGTTTTAGAAAACACCTAAATACAAGTCCACACCTTTCAGAGTAAAAGTATTTCCAAGCTTTTTGGAGCAATTTGTGAACTCTCGTGTTTTTTTAAGAATACCTCATGACTCAGGACCTGTTGGTGGCAATCTGGGAGCACTGTCTGGATAAAATGACTTGCTCAGAGTCATGTGGTAAAAAAATGGAGGCTGAGTGAATCAAACCCTGGATTACAGGAAACAGCCCATTAACAGCTCTTAGCCTAAATTTTCTGCATACCTTATTCCATGTTTTTCACTGACTTTTTGTGTATTTTACAATTATTGGGAGCTGCTATTAGTACATCAAGTGCATAGAGGTTCTAAACCAAATGTCAGTACCTGCTTAATACCCCATTATCATTGTAGTTCTTGGAGTTCTGCAGTTATTCTCTGAAATCAGAGAAACACAGGCTTTGTTAATGGTGGGTGCTAAAAACAAACTTTTGTTAAGCAACCCTTACTGCTATTAAGCTCTAGTCTTTAGGCAGAGCATCAACAGTAGTCAATGGCTACCACAAAATATTGTTAGAAAGCTGTTAAATATTTCATTTGGATGTGAGTGTTTAATAGAGTCATCCCTCTTCCATGGTGACTACTGTGTGTTACAACTTCTAAATCTGTAAAACACTTAAAGCTCCTACTCATTTTTCCTGTGACTTTGTGAGTACTTGGAAGCAGGTAAAGTTCCCCACACTTGAAAGAATTATGATCAGTTCAATCCAACCATAATCAAGTTTGCTGTGTGTTCTCTGTATGGACATCAATGCTTATTAACACACTAAGCTTCTAAAGCCATGTGCTAGCTACTTGCTACAATTTATAACATGCTAAATTACTAAAGCCATGTGCTATCTCCTTGCTATGGTTATTAAGACACTAAGCTACTAAAGCCATGTGCTATTGCCTTGCTATAGTTGCTAGAACACTAAGCTACTAAAGTTATGTGCTAGCTCCTTGCTACAGTTACTAACACACTGAGCTACTAAGCCACATGCTAGCTCCTTGCTACAGTTACCAGCACACTAAGCTACTAAAGCCATGTGCTATCTCCTTGATACAGTTACTACAACGCTAAACTACTGAAACCATGTGCTAGCTCCTTGATACAGTTACTACAGTGCTAAACTACTGAAACCATGTGCTAGCTCCTTGCTACAGTTACTAGCACACTAAGCTACTAAAGCCATGTGCTATCTTCTTGCTACATTAACTAAGAATTTGAGCTGCTAAAGCCACGTACTAGCTCCTTACTACAGTTAGTAACACACTAAACTACAAAAGCCATGTACTATCTCCTTGTTATAGTTACTATCACAATAAGCTACTAAAGCCATGTGCTAGATCCTTGCTACAGTTTCTAACACACTAAGCTACTAAAGCCATGCTACAGTTTTTGCTACAGTTTCTAACACACTAAGCTACTAAGTCCATTCATTTTTAGAAGCCATGATATCACCTGTTGCTTCTTAAATGAATGCCAGTGCAGCAATCTCACCCTGTTGATAACTGCCAATCATGCTAAGAGCTTGTGCCCAGAACAACCACCCTTTTGCCCCACCCTAGTTATAGCTCTGTTGTGATGGTGATGCCTTGTAGAATCATACATAATGATATTTCATGGAGCAAACAGTGTACTGTAACATAATGGCATAGTATGTACAGACATATTAAAAATACAAAAGAAATCCTGTCCTACTGAACAAAGTCCTCCTTTTACTAATGTGAATGATGTCACAAAACTGCCTCAGAACAGAAAAATAATAGTAGTAAAAGTGGAAGCGGATTTAAAAAATGGTCAATATTTCTGCCATTATATAATATTGTGCTCAAGATTTCCAAAATGACAGACCTTTTACTAACTGCCTTTTGTATGCCAAAGATGTTATTTTCACTTTTTTCAGACTGTGTGATAACTTTAAAGTGGATCACAGGGGACTGATTTATATTCTTGTAGTTTGTATCTAACAATTAAATGCTTTGTTAAAAGTTTGTTACTAGTGTTTATGATTATATGACTAATGCATGAATTAACTTAACAATAGTATTTAGTGCACTAAAGATTATGTGAGGTTAGAGTTAGTAAAAGTATGACTTGTTGATTATGTAACAACTTCTGAGATATAATGATTTCTTGCACTGTTTTTTTGAAACTCTTGTGAGGGCTTTTCAACTGAATATAATAGATGGGAAAGTATATGCCTTTGAGGAGTGTAGCTAGCTATCGCCTTTTTTCATTTATATAGAGCAATATTTTCTCAGTGGACACTAATGTCCATAAATTATTCTGGATTGTTCTTGCCATGGCACACAAATAGTTTCACTATAAAAGCCTGTTCCCCACATTGGATGAATGCCTCTGATAGCAGTTACTGTTTGGTTACATTTCGTTAGAGTCTGACTTCACAAACCCTGCAGCTGGAAAATTAAATCTTAAATAGGTAAGAGACTATGTTAGTGTAGCATGACAGGAAACTGCCAGCCTGTCAGCCCCCTCAGCATTAGTCTTTCTCTGATGGGCAGTTTAGTCTTGAATTTTTGCCTTACAGTGAGTAGCAGTGTCACTGGAAACTAGGTGGGTTAGCTCCAGATAATCGGGGAAACCCAAAACCAATCCTCAGAAGCAGAGCAATCCTGAGATCTTGCAGTCACTACACCAGATGAAAGAGTTTGTCAAGGAAAGTTTCAAAGTATAATGTGAACAACATATGGGCACCTATTTATGCTCACTGAAGGAACATGATAGACTATATCATTCTGTGCCACTGATATTGGCTGTGGGTAGTTAATCCAAATAATGTACCCCTCTGAAATTTCACCTCTCTGTTGTAGTGGTGACATTAATTATTGGCAATATAGCCAGCGGCACATATTGTGTAGAACTGGTCAAGTGAAGCAGTGCTTATTTTCAACAGCTTTGTATTTCATTATGAATCTGCACTTTTATTTCAGCTGCTAGCTAAGTACAGCTGAAACAGATTTAGTCAGTATTCACACCATATAAAAACATCCATTCTTCAACATACCACCAGGGCTGATAGCTTAAAATAGGTAAAAGTATACAATAGGTTCATACGGTCACATGTTCTGAGTACCCGCATTCATACTGTGTTTAAGGCAGTCTGTCTAATATGTTGTTTGCTAACAGCTTCTAGCACTGCTGAAAGTTGTCAGTGGCACTACTGATTGACTGGCAGGAAACAAATTATGCTGCCTTCTTGGAGTTTCACTTTTGCTTATTATTGTGTAACCATGGGGTTAGTATAGTTAGCCGGGAGATGTGGGGATAGAGGTGTCATGTTAGGGAGAGTGGGCCGATGAAGACTCCTGCCTAAAACAATTGTTTTTTTGAAGTGATTTATCAGTTAGGGAATGATTCACCTTTTGCAAATTGCTTACTTTTTCTTGGGTTTTACTTTCATGGGATGTGTAGTTGACATACTAGCATTGATAGATTGTGTCTTAGTCTAACAGCATATCACTTATTCATACCATACTCTTCACATTGATGACATTACGTTATATTCATATTTACTTAGTCCTAACCAGTAATTCGCTTTTCTTATAAATTGTCTGATGTCCTCTGTCATTTTTGCTTGCACTGGGAGCTTGCTTGAGAGATTTGGCTTTGTCTAAGGAACTATACCTGCACCTTCAGGATGTTATTTTTATTGGGATACAGAAGTTGCCTTTCATAAATATGTTATGTTCATCATAGCTATAAATATTTATTCCTAACAATTTTTGAATACTTCTTTAAAAGCCTTGCATGCCAAGCATATTTTTCCCATTTCACAACACCAAAAGATGATAATGTCCTAAAACCACAAAGCCAGGAGCTCTTCATCCTTTTCAGAGTACATAACTAAAAAAAAAAACTAATATACTCACAGCAATTATCACATTATTACATAAAATAATTATATAATTAAACAATTCATTATATTAAAACTCTCCAGCTGGATTGAATGACTTTTTCCATTGCAAGTGAACTTAAAAGAAAAGCCAACATAGTTTGAGGAAAATTGTACAGCTGTTATGACTGTCTGTAGCATTTGGACACTCTAGATTTGTTTTTAGCCATTTTTACTTGGTTTAATGTTGAAGTGTTTTTTTGGAGTGTTACACCTTTAAGAACTTTCCTGGGCTTTGATCAGCTTGCCTGTTGATTGACAGTCCCTAGGATGTTTTACTTTTCTGAGCTTTTAAATTCAGTGTTTAGAAGAGTCTTCATGGTTCTGAAGAAGTCTATGTTTAGATGAAAGTGCTTAACCATTAACCGTGAATTGCACTGGTTTTACCAATAAAGGATTGTTTCTTTCTACAACTGCAAACTGGAGTGGTTGCTTCCATTGTTGGATTCATTTGCTGTGGTCTTTGGATTCTTGGTCAGTTGTTGTTCATTGTATAAAATAAGGTATTTTGAGAGAAAAAAATTGTCTGTTCATTTTGCTTAAGAAAATGATTGAATTTCCCCAATATTCAGTCAAACATATAATTCCAGTCTGCTTTCAATGAATGCTTTGATCTCTAAGATGCAGAATTATTGCTGTTTGTTATGTTTTGTTAATCTGTCTGGTGTATAAAATGCTCTGCGTATAAATTTCAAAGTATGCATTTTCTAAAAAGGTGAGAATGATATTTCATTAGTAATCACTTTGCAATTTCTTATGAACTTATATACGTCTGACTGAATTGTTCTGTATCATCATCTACCTGCATTTTCCCTATTTTCTACAGGGAGTTGGAGTGCCACATGAACTGTCACTATCTCTCTCAATTCCATGCCACTCTTCTACCTACTTTGATGGACATGTCTGACTGTTGCAGGTCTTCCCTTATGCAATCTATCAAGGTTTTTCCTGGATGCCATAATTTCATCTTTCCTTCTTCCTGTCTGTCCCAAATCATCTTCACTAGATTGCCTTCTGGTTTCCTGCAGATCGATCTTCTATGCAATTGAAGATACTTGGGCTTCTGCTCTGATGTCATCATTTCTTTGACTGTGCCACAATATGCATCCTACCACTCATCTCAGGCACTTCCTTCCCATCATCTCTTGCTTCCTCAGCTGCTCTGCCTTCTTTGCCCAGGTTTCTGTACCATGCAGTCACACCACTTTTTTACACATACTTTCCAGGTTTTTTGACATTCTTGTTCACTACTGCTGTCACTCTGTGCCAGTTGGCTGCAGTCCCCGTGATTCTAGCTTTGACCTCTTCATTCAGACTTCCTTTCTAATCAACCACTTTTTCCAGATACTTGAACCTGTTAACTTGTTCCACTGTTTCCCTTCTATCTTAATTTTTCAGCTTTTTTTGATTTCCTGCATTTGTTGTCATTACAGCTGTACTCAGTTTCATCCCAATGTACCTTCAGTTTTGCATTCTATTCCTCTATAATTTGCTGACCTGTCAGTAATGAGCTTCATTGATTTGCCCCCTCTGATCTGTTTACTAATGCAGTCCATCACCAATATGAACAGCAGTAGGTACAGAGCTGACACTGATTCACACCCACTGAGAACCACTCTGTCTGGATGCCAGTTACACTTGAGTCATTGGGTCCTTGTACATAGCTTGCACTAATTCTATCAATGTTTCTGGGAATTTGAACCATGAAAGAACTGCCCATATCAGCTTTCTTGGTTCCTGACTTTGAACCATGAAAGAACTGCCCATATCAGCTTTCTTGGGTCCTTTTCATATGCTTTCTAAATGTTTAGGAATACATAGTTGGACTCTTATCTTCATCTCTACTTTCTTCTCAACTCTCTATCTCAGTGCGGACTTCCAAGATGGCTGCACACTGAATAACAGCTTAATTTCAGCTCTCCCAGTGTGAAAACAGAAACTCAGAAAATAGAGCGAGTAAATTTGTCTTTTGGGGTAAATTTAAGTAATTGGCCAGTAATTGCACTGACTGGATGCCAGCAAAAAAGAAATTCAGATAACTAGAAAGAAAATCAATCACAAAAGGTGAGGAGAAAACAATGGCTGGAAAGAATCCTGCAGCTGTTCAACTAAAAACAGTTCAATCTCTAGCTTTGGTGCAAGATATGACTTCCAGTAATGTAGATGAAAAAATAAGTCAAATATGCTCAGAGCTGATCAAAGTAAATGAAACACTGAAGGAGTATATCAACTCAAACAACAAAAAGCTGGAAAAAATGGAAGAGGCTTTAAATAGATATTCAGATGAGCTGATAAAACTGCAAAAAATTAGAGGCTGACATGAAGAAAAGCTGACTGAGTATGAGACCGCTCAAGAAGAGATGTTTCAAAAATGGTAGACTGAGAGGACAGAGAGCGTAGGGAAAATTTAAGATTTTCTGCTGTACCAGAGAAACTGAACAGAGACTGTATCAATTTTATGAGAGCACAACTAAGCAACTGGATTGGTATTCCACAGCAGGAGTTGCTAATTGAAAGGGCACATTGTGTGTATGCTCCAAATCTGGTTATGAGAAAGCAACCCAGACCTTTATTTGTAAAAATGAAATCCTACCAGCAGAAAGAGTTGATTCTGACACAACTGTGGGAGACAGTAGAGTGTTTGTGGAAAATGATTACTTGCTGTTCAACAGGCAGAAGAGGAGTAAATTTATTCCAGCAATCAGAGAATTTTGAGAAGCAGGTGTGAGATTCAAGCTGCTGCATCCAGTAATTTTCAAAATATTTTTCCTGGAGGGTCAAAATCATTCTTTGATGCAGAATATGCTAAGGAGGAAATACAAAAGTTTATCCAACAAAAAGTGCGTTTACAAACAGAAGGAGATTCTGCTTCTTACACTTCTAATAATAAAGTTCATAGAGAGACTATGCCAGTGAAACATTTTCCAATGTTCCAAAGGAAAAATGCTTGAGAGACAGAAAAAAGCACAAAAGTTGACAAGAAGAACCAGGAGTATGTTGGAAATTAACCAGTGACTGGATATGTGAGATGGAGATCAACAGGAAGAACACCAGCAACTTGGAAATTGATAAATAAATGTGGGCTTACAAAGCATTAATTACATTTGTGAAGTATGACTGAACAAGAAAACCTGAAACTATTGCACTTTTTTGACTTTGTTAAACTTGTAGGGGACTCCAACGCATATGCCCTATTTCATGTCATATATGTTTGGAAGAAGATTTAGGAGAGGAGAAGAGAAAGGAAAGAGTTAACTCTAAGTAAAACAAAATGTTTTTAACAATATTTTTATGATACGTGGCATTAAATGCATGCCATAATTTAAAGCTTTTTCAGTTGGTTTTTTGTGTAATAGGGATAGTAAAGTAAACAGGTACACATATTTTTCCTTCTTGTTCAGTTTTAAGAAATGTAGTCACTGCAATGTGAAAAGAGAAGGAAGCTTGGACAAAAGATCACGGTATAAGTAAAAACTGATATGCCTTTTCTTATTTTTGCATAGTGGAATGACTGAATTAAGACCATTGTCTTGATTTAATAAGTTTTAAGGGAAAGAAAATAAATAAGGGAACACTGAATATAATGAATACTGAATAGTGTTTCCCTCTAGCACATAAATGTTTACCGTGCAGTATGTGTAGTGGAACATAACTATGTATTCGGTCCTCATGTTTCTATGGTGACAATCTGATAAGTGGGCAATAAAAACAGAATTCTTTTTCTTTCAGTGGCTAGGAGATAATGTTTTCTGAAAACATTTAAATTGTTTCATTTGGGAGAGGAAAAAAGATAAGACAAAAACAGTTAGTGGAAGTAGAAGCATAGTCTATGACATGCATCCTAGCATGGATAGCCTTCATTACAGGTTAATTCAAACCTGTGAGTGTGACTGTCAATCCAGCACAGTTGTTTATATTAGGAGAATTAAACTCCATTATTTGAAGAAGTACATAGTTTTGAGTGTTAGTATTCCAGTAATAGATTTTGGGGGTGTTTTGGAGGTGCACTTCTTTTTGTTTGAGGGTAGTCATTAAAACATGAAGTTCTGTAAGATTGTGACATAGGTTCAAATGGATGTGTCAAGAAACAACTGCATAAAAGATCATCCTGCCAAACATTACTGTATGCATATAACACAAAAGCCTATATTATACATTAAAAAATTGTTATACATAACAGGTGGACTAATAACTTCTTACCATAATGACACTTTCCATATTATCTTTAAATGTGAATGGCCTCACAGACATATACAAAAATGAAAGAGTAGTGAACTATATTTAAAAATGCAGACTACAAATCACTATGCCACAGGACACACATTTGGAAAGAAATGAGCATATAAGTTTGATAAAGAAAGGATTTCAGGATTGTTATTCATTGTTATATCTGGGACAAAGAAAAGGGTGAGTGCTTATATTAATTGAAAGAGGAGCTCCAGTAGTCACAGAATCTAACTGATTAGTCCAGATAAAATCACTTTAGCTACCAGATCTAGGGGACTCTCCCTCTCTGATATCCTCCCTGTGAAAGGAATAAAGACACCCTGTTGAAATTTCCAGTAGTTTATTCAGTTAAGCAAGTAGCCCATCTCCTCTCTTTCTTGTTAGTCATGTCACCCTCTGGTGGGATACCAGGCTTCCCTCGAGCCCTCTGGATTACCTCTGTTTTAGGAGCTCCAATAGTGATAGAACAAGGGGAAAAATATAATAATGGTAGATTTGTAGTAGTAGTAAGGGGCTATTGGCAAGGGAAGAGTATTACGCTGGCATGTATTTATATTTCAAAACTGTGACAATGGAGCTTAAGAAAGTTCTGGGAGAAATAATTAGCTTTCAGCAGGGAATATTACTTATAGATGGGGACAGAGTATATATCTGGAGGATCTAGAAGGGAAAATATAACAAAAGAGGGTACATTTTGAAGAAATTTATGAAAATATTTAGTATGGAATATGTGAATTCAGTAGTAGAAATTTGGAGAGAATTTACATATTATTATTCCCCAAGGTACAAAAACTGGGTTAGGCTAGACTCAAGTTTATATTTTCACAGGAACATACCCATTTAATTGAAACACTTTCAATAACTATTTCAGATCATGTGCCAATAATAACTAAAATAAAAGTGCAGAGTAATGAAACAGAAATGAGACACTGACCTTTCCCCACCTATTTGTTAAAAAGAGAGGAATTTAAGGAATGGGCAGGGGAAAGTATTTGGGAGTTATTAGGGAAGATAGAAATTTTGTCTGAAAACATAGCTAGGGAGTGATATAAAATTAAAGTGGAGTTTAAAAATAGGGTATAAATAAAAGAAAAAGCGATATGGTTAAGAAGTAACAAGAATTATTTAGAGGGACTGACAAATGTTAAAGTATTGCACAATAGAAGGAATCTCATAGAACAAGAATAGGCACTTCTGCAGACTGCGAAAGAGAAAATAAGATACTATCTTGATTATATACTTGAGTTTAGAAAGATTCTTTTTAAGCAACTGTTTTTCGATAACTCCAGAGCACAAAAACTTTTAGCACAATGGCTCAGGCAAGAGAAAGCAGAAAGGGTTGTTGCCAAGCTTAGGGAGAATTATAACAAGAAGAATAATCAGAGATCCATAGAAATATTTCAGAAATTTTATGAAAATCTGTACAAAGCAGAGAGATGTGGATATCAAGAAAAAACTACAAATAAAAATGTTTATGGACAAATTAAACATGCCAGTGTTAGAGGTAGATGAAGCTCAAGTACTAATATTTAGGACATGAGGAGATGAGATAAAATGGTGATGTATAGCCAGTCTACAGGAAAGTCCCCAGGAACAGATAGTATTCCCATGGAAGTTTGGAAGCTAGGAGGAAAGAAAATGATAAAGATCTGGATGGCTTGGTTTAACAGTATTTTAAAAGGAGGAGAAGTACCAACATCCTGGAAGAAAGCTGTGGTGGCTACAATACATAAAGATGATAATGACTCATCAGATCCAGCTTCATATAAGCCCATTTCAATTCTAAATCATGATTATAAAGTGTTTGTCTATAATAGCTAAAAGAATGGCAAAGGTAATGCCAAAATTGATGGATATGGATCAGTGTGGTTTTGTGGAGGGGAGGCAAACCTTTGACAACATTAATAGAACAATGATGATCCAAAGGGAAGCAGGAGGTAAGAAAATACCACTTGAAAATTTTCATGCAGTGTGACAGGAGTTTGATAATCTCTGTACTGCCCTCAGCTGTGAATGCCCCTTTGTTTTTTTACATTGGCACTAGAATTATTTACCAGTCATCTGGGATATGCCTTTCTGTCCATACTGCTGTGAGTACCCTCTGTAGTAATTTTTCTCCTAACTCACCCAACATCTTGATTATATCTGATGTGAAATCATCTGGGCCTGCTGATCCCTTAACTTTATTTTGTTTAGTGCTGTTCTTAGTTCTTTAAAGGTGAGCTCCTCTTTCCATGTCTTTTATTGTAGACTGTGTCTGGGGCAGTGCAGCTTCTGTGCAGTGTTCTTTATTCAGAAGATACTGGAAATACTCCTTTCCTATGCCTTTGATATCCTGTGGGCTGTTGTACAGGTTGTTGCTGGCATCCCTTATGAAATGTGTCTGAAGACTGTCTTTGTTATCTTTTTGTCTTTGCCTTGCAACCTGATAAAAGTTTCTTTGTGCCATCTGCTGAGTCACTTTCCAGAATTTGGTATAGTGCCCCTGTTGCCTTGTTCTATCTTAGCCTCTTTGTTAGCCAACCAGTATTCCTTCCTATCTTGGGCCTTCTTTTCAATCTCCCACTTTTTCCTGCACTCCTTTCTTTTGATGACGTCCTGGACTTCTGCATTCCACAACCTGCTTTCCTTATATACCTTATTTCCATACCTGGCTCAGCCACATATCTGTTCTTTGTCTGTAGTCTTCACACATGTTTTGAGGTGCTGCCACTGTTCTTTAACTCTACCTATCTCTTCTTCTTCATGAGGTGCTACCGCACTGAATATTTCCTTGAACTCTTGTACTTCCTCTACAGACAACTTTCTGTTCTTCAGCCTAGATTCTCTTGACCTTAAAGTCTTCTTTGACCACTGCTTGCAGCTAAATGTAGCAACCAGTGTTTTATACTGTGGACTGTTTCCCTAAGGATGACTCTGCACTCACTGGTTTTACCTCAGTGCTCTTTTTTACTAGGTGGAAGTCTGTCTTGCTTAGCCATGTATTGGCCACCATCAAGCCATTTGCCAGACAGAAATTTAGAATGGCTTCTCCTTCTTTATTCCTTTTGCCCCACCTAAGTGGACCCAAACAGTACTTATATCCTGTCCTGTTTGTATTTGGAATGGTTCATACTTCTTTATTCCTTTTGCCCCACATATGTGGACCCAAACAGTCCTTATATCCTGTGCTGTTTGTCCCGATGAGTGCATTCAGGTCCCTCATTATCAGTGACAATTCATGTCATCCTGCTTTATCTAGTAGATCCTGCAGCTACTGTTTGAATTCACTCTTTTCCTCACTATCACAACCCTGCTATGGGGCATTTGCTGACATTATGAATACTGCCCTATTTTACAGTGGAGTATGATTGCCATGAAACTCAGTAATTCTGATGACATCCCTCATTGTCTTCTGAAGACTCCCCCTTGCTACAATTCCTATATCATGTTTAGTCTGTCCTCCCCCTGAGTAGCAAACTCTTGATCCAAAAGCTAATTGGCTTTGGTGCATTGCCCCTCTGTCTTGTCTCCTGGATACACAGGACGTTGACCTTCCTCCTTGCCATCATGTCATCCACTTCCAAGATGTGAACTGTCAGTGAACCTATATTGAGTGTAAGAATCCTTAGTTCATGTTTGGCAGGTTGATTGACTTTACGTTCAGCTTTCTCTTAACAGAGTTATCCTGGGTAATCCAAACTGGCAACTGGACACCATCTCATGTTTATTTTGGCGACATTAGTCAACATGACCCAATCAACTAGAGCCAGTTTTTACATCATTGAATGGCTAACACTGACAAGGCAAGCAGTTGTCTATGTTCTCCTAATTAGAAGATACTTTATACCACAGCTGTTATACTCTCTGGAGGATACTGTGCTTCACAGCTGATTCCCAAAGCAGTTGGTCTATACAGCTGTTCCCCTGATAGGCACCACCTAGAGTCTATGCTGCTGCTCACAACTCCGTTCTTGGGTGTTTGAACTTGAAGCACCCAGCATGTTTTTGGGAAGTAGGAGAAGCCCCTCTGAGTCACAGGGAGAACATGCAAACTTCATACAGGCAGTTTGTCAGAAGTCAGGATCAAACCTTGTAGTTTGTGCATGGGAGGTGAAGATCTTGAACCATTATGCTAACTGTTTCACTGAGAATTGTTCTGTTTGTTTTCCCAAAAATATGTTATATTGATTATAATATTCCAACACTTTGAGGAAGCTTTTTAGGTAATTGTTTTTTGCAATAAAATATCTGAAAGTTTGAATATTTAACTGTTCTGAGGCTTTGAGTATATGCATTACTGTTTCATCAGTATTACGTTTTATTTATTTTATTTTTATTTTTATTTTCATTTGTTAACCAAACAAATAATAATATGCAATGCAATATTTACATGGCAAATAGCAATAGTCATTTAAAGGAAGAGTATACAGGTTCCATATTTGAACAAAACGTAACATGCAAGCATTTACATACAAAATGTATGTCATTGTACATGTGCAAAAAGCAGACATTTGCATTTACACTACAGCTTTTCATGTTGGATAAATCATTTGTATAGGAGAACATGCACATTTTATCCTGGAGGTGAACACTGGCAGTACCAGAGTTGTCTTAGGTGCTGTTTAAGATCTGGTTTAAAAATCTGTAGTTGTTTAGTTTGCTTGGGTGAGGGAAATAGAATTCTTATTTTTTAAGACATGGGTAAAATATAGTGCATCTTCTGCCATATTTAGAGATTTATGTATAGTAAGTAAAGATTTGTCTTGGAGCATAGATTTCTGCTTATGTTATATCTTAGATTGGATCATAGTCTCTGACCCCAATTAAATCTCCTCCACAGGAACTCTCTGAAACAGTATCAGTGACCACTTACCTCTCTTTATAATATGTAGCATCACATCCACATTAAACAGACAGCATTACAGAAACACCAGAGACTTATCTAATTTTTGCCCTGCAACCTTTAATGATGCTTTAAATAGCTTCAACTGTGATCCCTTAAAAATACTTTGTCTTGATGATGCAGTACAATTTTTCAACTCCACATTCCTCAACATATTAAATAGCCTCGCACCAGCCTGGCTAAAACGTGTAAAAGCTAATCACGCCCCTTGGCTCACTAGAGCAACTAAACAAAACATGGCTGCCAGGGACAAAGCCTGGAAGCTTTGGCATAAGCACAAGAAACCCTCTGACCTTATAACCTACAAACAACTTTGCAACCAGGTAAAGCGCCTAGTTATTAATGATAAAAGAAAATACTACCATTCCTTACAAGACCAGCACAAACAAAATCCAAAACATTTCTGGATCTCATTCAACAGATTACTATCCCCAGGATCAAACAATAACCCCTGTCCATATCCAGAAAAAAACCCTACTGAAATAGCCACAATTTTCAACACATATTTTATAAATGTCATAGCTGATCTCACCACTGGCTTCCCTCAAAATCTTCCTAACCCTTCTGACCTTCCAATTACAGATTCCTTCACTCCCTTCCTAAATAAATTCTCACTTTTTCCTGTCCCTACAGTCACAGTAAAGAAATTACTTCTAAGTGCAATAATGCCCCTGATAACCTGCCCCCTGAATTCCTCCAGAAAGATGCAAATTCCATTGCCTACCCACTCAGTGTACTACTTAATAAGTCCATTCAATAGTCTTATGTCCCTACAATGTGCAAAAAAGCATACACCCTCCCCAGCACAAAGACGGAAACAATAATGACTTTTCTAACTTTTGACCTATTGCCATTCTCTCCCCTATCTCTAAGATACTCGAGAAGTGCATCCACAACCAACTCCTTAACTATGTACTTGACAATAATCTACTGTCAGCAACCCAACATGGATTTAGACTTATACATACCACCACCACAGCTCTAATATCCTTCTGTGACTGTCAATCGGGCTTGCGATGTTTTGAAACTAGTCTCCTCTCTATTTCTGGACCTTTCCAATACCTTTGATACTATCTCCCACCCTCTCCTTCTTAGAAAACTATCCGACTGAGGAATCTCTACCTCTGCCCTTCAGTGGTTCTCTAATTATCTCACAGACAGGCCACAAGCTACCAAATGGCAACATTCTTTATCTCCTTTCCTCAGCACCACTACTGGTGTCCCCCAAGGATAGATCTTAGGGCTTATACTCTTCAGCATCTTCATCAATGACTTCCACTCTTCTCTCACTGAAGGCATAGTCATCCAATATGCAGATGATTACACTATCATATGCACTGCCACCTCTCCACTCAAACTCCTTAAACTTACCCAGTCTGCTCTCACCTCCACAGAAACATGGATGGCTAGCAACCACCTTGCCCTAAATCCCCAAAAAACTAAGCTTATGCTATACATCCCTAAGAGGACCCTCACTATAAACAAAGACTCTTTCTATATTCTCTCCACTGATAATACTACCATTGAGGTCATCACACACTAAACTTCTAGGTGTCACCTTAGATGAACATTTAACTTTCAATATGCATATCCTCACAACGTTAAAAAGCTCACCAGAAACTAGAAATGCTTTACCGTCACAAAACATTCCTCAACTACTCCTCAAAACTAGACTTTGCCTCCTCCTTCCTGCTACCATCTCTTCTCTATGGTGCTCCTCTCTTTACACACATACAGGCTGACCTTAAATCCAAACAAGACTCATACTATAACAAAATTGCCAAGTTTGTCACTAATGGACAACACCTATCTCACCACTGTACCTCCTTTTGACTACTGAACTAGCTAGAACTTCCTCATCATCTTACCTGTATTCAACTCACAACTGCCCATAAACTAATATTCAATCCATGCAGCTGGCCTGCCCTGTCCTCTCTTTTTACACTCTATCACCCTACTAGACCTGTCTGCTCTGAAAAACAAACTCTCTTGCTAGTACAAAAACCTAACCTCCCTGCTGGTGACTTGCTCCACTCCTTTTCTACTGCCAAACTCTGGAACTCACTCCCATGATCACTTAGATCGACTACTAACACTTCTCTCTTCAAAACATCTTTGAGACAACATCTTTCTTCTCAATGGCTATGCTCATGTGCTCGCTCCTCACTTCCTATAGCCTGACTTTCTCTCTTTCTACTACTCCTACCTTTCCTACCTTCTCCCTACATTACCTTCTATAAACCCACATCTTTCATGGACAGCCACCTATTTCTGTACCTTTGCAAACTTATACTGTCAGATGTCAGCAATATGCACAGCCACTTTACCTTATTACTTGATTTAACAATTACGTAATCGATTCAAACGCTGTTAAAATTTTGTATGATGTTTCAAATTGTATCTATTATTCTTATGTTTGTTTATTCAAAGTATGTATGTATGTTTATTCAAAGGTATGTGTGTACTTATGTTATTTCATTGTGGAGCTTTTCTCCCCAGGCCTTCACTGAAAATGGGTACTTTTGGCCCAGAGGACCATCCAAACAAATGCAAATACATAAAAAATAAATAAATAGTGCTGAGTTGTGTATTATATTGTAGACTACTAGAAGCTGGGATTGATGAAGGATGTGATTTAGGTTGTTCCAATGGGGGCTTGCCAGTGATGGGTACAGTAACAGAAATTTGTGGTAAATTTTACAATTTTGTTTTAGCATTGTTTGATTTTTGTTCTCCTGAGTGGTGGTAGGTTTGTGAAGATGTGAGAGGCATATCATAGTGTGGGGAATAAGTGGGTTTTTGCAGTTCTTTCTCTGGCTTTATCTTTGAGGAAAGGTTTAGCTGTATACAACAGGCCAAGCTTTTGGTGTGTCTTTTTGGCTGTTATTTCGACATGGGTGATCATGTTTTGTATTATCATCTATTGTGACTCCAAGTAGTTTAGTGAGCGGTGCAATTTCTATCTTAGTGTTGTTGGATGAGGTGATGTTAATCTGATATTTACTTTGTGAATATGATTTAAGTGTGAGTGAAAAGGGACAGCTTAGTTTTTTTTTTGGGGGGGATTCAGTAGTAGTTGTGAGTTGTCTAGCCAGGTTGGGTAATTTAGTCTAATCTGTGCTGGGTAGAGGAGCAGATTAATGTAGCATCATCAGCATATTGAATCAGAGTAGCATGTTTGGCTGTTGAGTGTCGATCATTTCTGAATACATTAAACAGGAGTGGTCCCAGAATGGATCCCTGTGTTACACCAGTTGTGACAGGTACAAAGAAGGAATACTCATTTTGCCACTTGACAGCTC
Organism: Protopterus annectens; assembly: GCF_019279795.1. NCBI lineage: Eukaryota > Metazoa > Chordata > Ceratodontiformes > Protopteridae > Protopterus > Protopterus annectens. The sequence goes on along the minus strand of NC_056733.1, from coordinate 336,308,351 downwards.
ATATCTGCCTGCTAAGTAACCTTTAAAACAAGAGAGAGAGGTAAGAGAGACCATTTCTCTAGTAGTAGGTGAAACAGTGAGGAAAGTAGATTGCCAGAATTTCTATTTTTTTTTTTTTTGATGGTTAAAGTAAAGCGTAGTAACTGTGGCCATACTATGGTTGGGTCAAAAGCCATGTTGCGTGATGAAAGAAGGTTATTTATGCTGAGGTAGTTAAGTAATTGAGTATTTATATATTTGTCAAGTATTTTTGATATGGGAGCAATATAAGGATTGACCTAAACTTAGTATAATTGTTAAATGAGCCTCCTATGTGAAGTTGCACTATATCTGCCCTTTTCCTATATTGGAGACATGACATCCATTAATGAATCTATCTATTATAGGTTCATAGGTTCATAGGTTCATACTAGGCTATCTGCCCGAGGGCATTTACAAGCCTAGCCCATCGTTTTGTGGCTTACGCCACCCCTTTAGTATGGGGAACTATACCCATTATTTTGCTGTGCCTCTGTCGAGCAGTGACACTGAGGTAATCCCTGGGGTATATCTGCGATCTCCCATCCATTGGTCAAGATTTCTCTTGAACAAGGCCAGCGAGGTGCTCTGCCTCACATGTACCGGGATTTTGTTCCACAGCATAGGGAGTCTTTGGGTGATGAATCTATCCCTCCAGCACGCCCTATTAATAGCCGTGTCGAGGTTTAAGTCTCCGCCCTTGTGGCTCTGATGGATCTAGATTTTTGAGGTGAAGCATATTCATCAAATCTGGGTTTGACATGGCCTTGTATGTTAGGCAAAGGTCACCTCTGAGCAAGCGGTGGCGACTGAATAGAGCTGGAGTTCTTTCAGTCGGGCAGCATCGGACAGATTTTTGAGACCCTTTATCCTTTTGGTGAGGAACTTTTGTGGCCTCTCCAGCTGCTGCAAGTGTCGGGTCAGATACATCCCGAATGGGGCATTGTACTCAATCATTGGTCTGATGAGTGATGAGTAAAGGGAGACTATGACCTCCCTTGATCTAGATGAGAATCCCTTCATGATAAGGTGGGTAATGTAGAAGGTCTTCCTAACCACTTTAGCTACATGGGTGTCGAATGACAGACTACTATCAACCTGGGTCCCCAGGTCCCTGATAACTTCTTCTGTGCTCAGTGGATTGCCACCTATTTGGTAGCTAGGGGTAACCTTGTTTTTCCCAAAGGGTATGACTATGCATTTTTTGGCATTTAACTTCAGGCCGTGGCTCTGGCACCAGTTATCCGTTTCTGTGAGACCCTTCTGAAGGATATCTGTGTCAGATGTGTTTTCTACTATGGCGCCTAGTTTGCAGTCATCTGCAGACTTTGTTAGCCATAACCCTCCTGTGTTTGCTTGTACTTCGGAAAAGTAGATGCCAAACAAGAGTGGGCCCAGGACTGAGCCCTGTGGGACACCACTTGTGACAGGCTTTGAGTCTGACATGGCGCCAGCAACTCTGACCCTGTGGGTTCTGTCACTCAGCCAGTTTGCAACCCATCTTGTGATGTATGGGTTAACATTTAAGCTGATGAGTTTTTCAATGATACCCAAGTGGGATATTGTATTGAAGGCCTTAGCCAGATCTAGGTAGGCTGTATGGACTGCCTTTCCCTCGTCAATGGCTTTGGTGACTGTTTCGAAGAAGTCAACCAAGTTTAAAAGGCATGATCTGCCTTTGACAAAGCCAAACTGGGTTGGATCCAAAGTCTGCAAATTCCCTATGTCTTTATTTATGAGGTCTATTATGATCCTCTCCATGGCTTTGCAGATAAGGCTTGTCAAGCTAATGGGCCGGTAATTTCCAGGGTCGGTGGAGGCACCGCCTTTGTGAAGTGGGACCACAGTTGCAGTGCACCACTCCCTGGGATCGTATCCAGAGGTAAGACTTTGATTAAACAGCTGTCCTAGCTGTGGGTTTAATTCCTCATTGAGTTCGTGGAGCACACAGCCGGGGACACCATCAGGTCCCATGGATGCTGTGTTTTTGCTTTGGAGAGAGCAGTTCTCACTTGGGCTGGAGATGTTTGGGGGCTGAGGACCCTCACTATAAACAAGACTCTTTTCTATATTCTCTCCACTGATAATACTACCATTGAGGTCATCACACTTACTAAACCTAGGTGTCACCTTAGATGAACATTTAACTTTCAATATGCATATCTCACAACATTAAAAGCTCACAGAAACTAGAAATGCTTTACCCGTCACAAAACATTCCCTCTTCTCCTCAAACTAAGGCTTGCCTCCTCCTTCCTGCTACCATCTCTTCTCTATGGTGCTCCTCTCTTTACACACATACAGGCTGGCCTTAAATCCAAACAAGACTCATACTATAACAAAATTGCCAGAGTTTGTCACTAATGGACAACACCTATCTCACCACTTAGCCTTGCCTCCTTTTGACTACTGAACTAGCTAGAACTTCCTCATCATCTTACCTGTATTCAACTCACAACTGCCCATAAACTAATAGTCCAATCATGCAGCTGGCCTGCCTGTCCCTCTCTTTTACACTCCCTATCACCCCTACTAAACCTGTATCTGCTCTGAAAAACAAACTCTCTTGCTAGTACAAGAAACCTAACCTCCCTGCTGGTGACTTTGCTCCACTCCTTTTCTACTGCCAAACTCCTGGAACTCACTCCACACCCAGTCACTTAGATCGACTACTAACTTACTTCTCTCTTCAAAACATCTTTGAGAACCAACATCTTTCTTCTCCAATGGCTATGTATCCATGTGCTCGCTCCTCACTTCCTATAGCCTGACTTTCTCTCTTTCTACTACTCCTACCTTTCCTACCTTCTCCCTACATTACCTTCTATAAACCCCACATCTTTTCATGGACAGCCACCTATTTCTGTACCTTTTCAAACCTTCTAATACTGTCAGATGTCAAGCAATATGCACAGCCACTTTACCTTATTACTTGATTTAACAATGCATGTGTCGATTCAAAGCTGTTAAAATTTTTGTATGATGTTTCCAAATTGTATCTATTATTCTTATGTTTGTTTATTCAAAGAAAGTATGTATGTATGTTTATTCAAAGGTATGTGTGTACTTATGTTATTTCATTGTGGAGACTTTTCTCCCCAGGCCTTCACTGAAAATGGAATTTACATTTGGCTCCAGAGGACCATCCAAACAAATGCAAATACATAAAAATAAATAAATAGTGCTGAGCACAAGGTTATTGTATTATATTGTAGACTACTAGCAGCTGGGATTGATGAAGGATATGATTTAGGTTGTTCCAATGGGGGCTTGGCAGTGATGGGTACAGTAACAGAAATGTGTGGTAAATTTTACAATTTTATTTTAGCATTGTTTGATTTTTGTTCTCCTGAGTGGTGGTAGGTTTGTGAAGATGTGAGAGGCATATCATAGTGTGGGGAGTAAGTGGGTTTTTGCAGTTCTTTCTCTGGCTTTATCTTTGAGGAGAGGTTTAGCTGCATACAACAGGCCAAGCTTTTGGTGTGTCTTTTTGACTGTTATTTCGACATGGGTGATCATGTTTTGTATTATCATCTATTGTGACTCCAAGTAGTTTAGTGAGCGGTGCAATTTCTATCTTAGTGTTGTTGGATGAGGTGATGTTAATCTGATATTTACTTTGTGAATGTGATTTAAGTGTGAGTGAAAAGGGACAGCTTAGTTTTTTTTTTGGGGGGATTCAGTAGTAGTTGTGAGTTGTCTAGCCAGGTTGGGTAATTTAGTCTAATCTGTGCTGGGTAGAGGAGCAGATTAATGTAGCATCATCAGCATATTGAATCAGAGTAGCATGTTTGGCTGTTGAGTGTCGATCATTTCTGAATACATTAAACAGGAGTGGTCCCAGAATGAATCCCTGTGTTACACCAGTTGTGACAGGTACAAAGAAGGAATACTCATTTTGCCAATTGACAGCTCATATCTGCCTGCTAAGTAACCTTTAAAACAAGAGAGAGAGGTAAGAGAGAGACCTAGAGGAGACCTAGAGGAGACCATTTCTCTAGTAGTAGGTGAAATAGTGAGGAAAGTAGATTGCCAGAATTTCTATTTTTTTTTTTTTTTGATGGTTAAAGTAAAGCGTAGTAACTGTGGCCATACTATGGTTGGGTCAAAAGCCATGTTGCGTAATGAAAGAAGGTTATTTATGCTGAGGTAGTTAAGTAATTGAGTATTTATATATTTGTCAAGGATTTTGATATAGAACAATATAAGGATTGACCTAAACTTAGTATAATTGTTAAATGAGCCTCCTATGTGAAGTTGCACTATATCTGCCCTTTTCCTATATTGGAGACATGACATCCATTAATGAATCTATCTGTTAGGGAGGTTATGGGGTAGGCAAGGCCCTCTACAACTTTTTTGAGGCATTCTGCTAGAAGACTGTTTGAGGCCAGGATTGTGGTTTTCATTTTGAGGAGGTTCTTTTTACTGATAAGGTGGATACAGGTTTTAGGGATATGGGCTGAGTGAGAGTTGGATTCTTGCAAAGGTTTTGAATCACATGTAGTGTTGATTTTTAGTATTCAGGCGATGTATTTTATAAAGTGATTGTTAAATTTGTCAGCTATTTTTGCTGAGGGATCTTCAGGTGATGGTTTGGTTGTGAATTGTGACCTGGGTTTAGTAACTTTGTGATGGATGCCCAAAAGAGCATTGGTGAGTATCCTATATGGAACAGTAGTGACTTTTTTGTCCAGTTTTATGCTGCACTTGGTTATATTTCTGAGGTGCTTATGGTATTGTGAGGCTTTGTCCTTAAGTCTCATTCATTGTTTAGTTTTGCTTAATATCTGGGGAGCTACGAGTAAAATATCTGAAAAATACTAAATAAAAAAATGTACTTTGTCTGGCATCTGCATCAGCACTGATTTAAGCTATCTTGATGTTTTTTTCTAATGAAAGTAATTCATCTGTCAGTGTGAACAGTCTGTGTTTTAAGAAGCCAAGCATGTTTCAGCCTCAATTAGACCCTGTTTTAGATGTGTTTTGTAAGAAATGTGAGCATGACCTGTTCAGTATGTTTTCCAATATGGGAGGTTTGAGAAGGAAGTTTTTTAATTTGAGTGATTGTGAGAGGCAAGCACTGTTTGAACTACAGAATGATGATGATTGATTAAGTCAGCAGATAAGGGAGGTGCTATTGTTGTACTGGATCATCAGTTTTATATGGATTCTATTACAGTTATGCTATCTGATAAGAATGTATATGAAAAGATTAATTTTGAGTATATTTATAATATACAGGATTCTATTAGCTCAGTTATACGTGACTGCTTGCAAAATTTTTTGATTACCGAACAACTGTCAGAATATCTATTTGTTGAACTTTCGGTTACTCCTGTCTTCCAGGGGTTACCTAAGGTTCATAAAAGTTTGATTTCCCCACCATTCCGACCCAATGTATCCGGTAGAAAATGGTTAATGGAACCATTCTCCATTTATGTCAAAAGATCTGTATGGGTTTGTCAATGGGAAAGAGGGTGCTTTAAGTAATTGTTTATTGGTTACATTAGATGTTGACTCTTTATTTACTTGTATTCCCAATTTAGAAGGTATAGACATGACTAGGTGATATTTGACAACACACAGTGGGTATGATGGTAAGCAGATAGATCTGATATCTCTTTTTTATGGAGGTGGTATTGGAGAACAATGTTTTCATGTTCCAGGAGGAGCATTATCTACAGAAGAAAGGCGCAGCTATGGGCACGTCCTATGCCAACAGCTTCACCAATGTGGTTTTAGCTTTTTGGGAAGAACAGTACATATTTAATGATGATGGACATTTAGGTGGTTCTGTACTCTTCTATAGAAGATTTGATGATGACATCTTTTTGTTGTGGGGGGGGTAACCATTCTGAATTCGACAAGTTTGTCCCCCTTTTACACACATCTACCTTCTTAAAATTTACTTATGAGCTCTCTTTTGAGAAGGTTACTTTCCTAGACATTTTAGTGGTTAAAGAAGCTATGGGTTGCTTTAATACAAGGCTTCATAGGAAAGCCTGTAGGAAGAACACTGTCCATCAGTGGAACAGCATGCCCCCCCTTGTATACAGAAATCTGCTGAAAGGTCAAGGAATGAGAATGTCACAACTTAATAATACTGATGATAGGTTTATACAAGACTTGACAGTGTTGAAGAGAGGTTTTAGAGAGAAGGTACCATCACCGTGAAGTAAATCATATGATGAATGAAATCCACCACTTGAGAAGAGGTACTGCTAAGCCATATTTTTCTGATGGCTACATGAATGCTGGAGGTAATAATATGTCACATCACGGGGCCCATGTACCCCTGGTTCTACCATATGCTAATGATTTTAATGTAATATACAATGTCATTGACTCTGAACTATGTTAACAATGAATGATCGCATCAAAACTATTGTAGGTGAGTAGCTATTTTTTAAGTATAAAAATAAGAAATCCCTTAAATGGTGATATGTTATAGGGACAGTAAGACAAAGGATATAACTGTCTCTAATTCTGCAGAAACTACGAGTTGTAAAAGTTATAAGTACTGTTCTTACATTGACAACTCAAACATTTTTGAGCATACGCTCTCTAAGCAGAAGTATTCATTTAGAATACATGCCACTTCTAAGATGACCAACTTAGTTTATTTAGCTACATGCACAAAGTGTAAACGTTTTTATTTAGGTAAGACCGATCGTGCGTTTTATGAGACAGTACTCAAACATTTATATAGGATCAAAAGATATGGTATGAGTAATGCACTATTAAAACATGTTTTAGAGCATGATTTGTCTCATAGCTTTGTGTTCAAAGCAGTGGAAATGATGCATATGGGTATGCGTGGTGAGGATTTGAAGAACTATACTGAAGAGAGGGAGTTGCACTGGATTTTGAAGTTGCAAGCAGATAAGAAACCTGGGTTAAATGATAATGTTTCTTTAAGACCAATACTTAAGTCTAGAGATTTGCATAGACAATGTGTATACTGTGCTGATAGGCTGATGCATTATTGTACTGATTATTTAGATTTTGTATTTTGTTGAATTATTTGCCTGATGAAGCACACTTGTGCGAAAGCGTTCATGTTTATTTTTTATGTTTTTATGTCGCAGTAAACAATTTTATTAAGCCTTGTCTGTGGAGCTCCTTCTTTTATTTTTACTTTGACACTGACACATTTGGTTGGAGCACCACCTTAGCCTGTTGGAGGTTTCTTTTTGCTTGCTGTCTTGATTTTTTAGCTGAAAGTCCTTACTTGTCAAGTTTAATTACTTTCTCTGAGCATGGCTAATAATACTAATATACACTGCAAATAAATCTAATAGGACTGCAACAAAAGTAGACCCATAACACACATGCCCTTTGTTTTAACAGCAGGTGCTTTTTTTTCCAATTTTATGCTAGAACTTATATATACAGCAAGGTCTCAATCACTTCCTTATAACATGATTTCTCAAAACAAAATTTTAATGTCTAAAGTAACCAAAACGCATAACACTACTTTTAGATGGCTTGATATTAAGACCAATTTTATTTAACTTTTCAAGTAGTTTGGGCACAAAAGAATTGAAAGCTAAATATTCTGATAATGATGTTAAAAATTTTCACTTATAATCTCATCAGCATATTTAGACAGCCAAAAAGTATTATTATTATCAATAGGCAAAATAGAAAATAGAAAGTTGAACAGTATAAGGCTTAAAAATGAATCCTGTGGAACACCTGTAGCAGTCTCTGACCATTTTGAAAAAAAAAAAAAAACTTTGATAGATCTAAGTATGTAACCCTCACACTAAGACCATTATCTAAAGCTTCACTAACAGTTTTATAAAATCCATTCAAATTGTCAAAAGTCTATTTTTTCCCATGAAACCATGTTGTGTAAGATCAACAAGTGCTAATACATTTTCACATATGTTCAGAAGTTATAATTAACACCTCTCAAAGCACTGTATCGTACAATATTTGTCAGCTTCCCTGACAGTACAGTCACTAATAAAATACTAAATAATGAGGTTAAAGGGTGTACTAGTTGGACAGAAATGTTATGACTGAAATGACCTGGTAGAGCATCAAGGCCAGCACCAGTGCCCTTTTTAACCACATTTACTGCAGATTTCACCACATCTTCTGTAATTGATGCACATGAAGTATGATCTTTACCTGGAATTGACATTTCACCAGTAACTACATTTCTGGATGAAACTAAGGCAGTAAAGTAGTCATTTAAATCTTCAGCTACTTCATAGGAATTACAAAGACTTGTACCCTGATTAAGAATAGGACCAAGTATATTGTTCACCTTTTCGTACCAGTGACATAACTATAACACTTTTTTAAGATCAGTATTCTTAGTCAGTGATTCTTCATAGCCAGTTTTAGATGTCTTTATCTGATTTTAATAATCTATAAAATTTGTTACTTTTTAAAGAGCTTGAACCATATAATTTAAATAATATAGCACCTTCTTTTCTTTCTTACTAATTTGTTTCCTATTCCATCATGATTGTGAAATCCATTTCTAGTCAATTACTCTTTAGTATTTATTTATTAGCTGTAAACATTTCCTCTCTCATTATCAGCTGTAAATTCCTTAATTGAAATATAGACATCTCTGGTGACTCTTGTTTTGTGACTTTCTGTGTTCACTATTAAATTTGACTATGAAGGCTTGTTTTGTAATTGACTAGAGAACATGTAGAATTTGGTTGAAGGAAACTAAACCACTCAAGTTATCCACTATTTTATCATAAAATTCACGATTGTTATATTAGCAGTTATAGTGCTACATATTTTCAGTTAATAACCTACCCATATAAAGTAGTAAAATACTGACTGCAGTTGTGCCACAGAAATGCATGTATTACTAATAGAAGTGTCAGCTTAAAGTCAATTGTGGAAAAAAAATCTCTTAGTAATTTTTAACATTGAAAATTTGGAAGTATCTGTATAAAATGCAGACAATGTAGATATTCCATGGTATGGTTATAGAAAGGGGTATTCTCTGATGCATCTAATTCAGTCCATTTCTATAATCATACAAGGCGAGCTTTAAATTGTGTGACCATAAATATTGTGTATAGAGAAATGAGAAAAATGTTTGGCAGATTTCCTCAATATTTCATTTTAAGACAACATAGGTTCAGTTTTCTCCACCCACATTAAAGTAGCCATCAGGTTGGCTGTGTGGTAGGATCTTGACTATGAACTGGGGGAGTATAGTCTGGGTATCTTGATTTAGCTATATAGGGTTTAACACTGAATATAACACAGTTTAGTCATGTAGGCCTAATTTATATACTCATGCTGATGTATTAATTTGGTAAGCAAATAAATTAAAAATGACAGGGGTAGCTGGTGTAACTGAGAATACAGTTCAATTGGTGAGACATTATCTAGTACAAGTAAGGCATTAAACTGCATCTTTTTTAACATCTTTATTGAATTAGTACTTAAGATACAGGCAAACGTACATTCATATAAAATAAAACAAACCATATTAACATGTTCCCAGTTACAAACATTATACATCACACATGTTTTTGTTGTATAATGATTATCTATCCAACATTAAATAAATTGCTCAATTCCTGGCTTCCCTTAAATCTCACTCCTCCAACAAAACATTACTCTGCATATATTGTTCCCACAATTTCCATTTTTTCAGTGTAATTTGGTACTACCCTTTTCTAAAGACCCACTTTAAGTTGTTTTATCTCTGATATTATATATTCACTGCTTCTAGTATAGTTGGTTTAGATTTTGATTTCCATTTTCTAATAATTGCTTTTTTGGCAGCAACCAGAATTAAACTTAGCAAGGCTTTACTATGTCTAGTCAATTTAGATCCTGTTTCACAACTCAAAAAAATGATTTCCTTAGTTACATCCATTTGCTCACCCAGTATTCTGACAGAGTACTCTAGAGAATTGTTAGTCTGCCAAATGATTACATTCCCAAAACATATGTTCCCAGTTACCCCTTTCTTCCCGATCACACCTCCAATATTTGCCATCTACCTGAGAAAATAATTATTTGGACTCTGCTTGGGGTATAAAATACCTATTGATAAAATTCTAAGCAAAAATCCTAAATCTGCTGGACTTAGTTGCATACTTGGGAGACATACATATGTCCTCCAATTGTTTCTTTGTGAATTGCTTATCAAATGTCTTGTATTATAGTCAACTAAAAATTTTACCAGAGTTGGTCTTTTACTTAATATTTCCCTGTCCCTTTCTCTTTGCCTATGTTCTGATATCTGTCCCTGATAGGGAAGGCATTCTTTAGCCTGCAGTACAAATGTCTTCCCAGCCTCTTCCCATTCTATTACTTTTCCCTCTGTAGTAATGTGCTTCCAAAACCTTGGCTCCATTGCCAGAAAATTCCATTCTCCTTTTGCATATTCTCTGTGTCCCTAATTACAGTCATCTCTGTTGTCAGAATCTCCTTTCTCCATTCTCATGTCGGCTTAGTTCTTAGAATGCTTTCTGCTATTTTATGAAGGGCTATTGTTTTTCTCCTCAAGGGTTGTTGTTGTTGTTGTGTCTTTCGGCTTATCCCGGTTAGGGGTCGCCACAGCAGAACTCCTGTCTGCTAATGTTTGGTAGTGGATTTTTACGTGCTGAGTTACCAGCCCTGATGCACAACCTTCAACGAAGGCACGCCCATTCATGCATGCCTCCACACAGATGATGCTCTAGCTGAGAATCGAACAGGACAACGTCTTGCTGTGAAGTGACAACACTGCTGCAGCACCACTACCGCAGATTTTGCATCAAAAATCCCACTCTATCCTTATTTATTGAATATTTCCCCTGTTTCATCATCCCTTTCCACTGTGAATTATAGCATTCTGCATGTGTTATGTATATGAGCCTTAACCATGTGTGGAAAATATCCCTTCAAATCAAGTAATCCTAAATGACCTTTTCCTGTTGGAAGGATCAACTTACACCAGTTGTCCCTTGCCCTGTTCCCTTCCCAGACAAAATTCCTTCAACTTTTTTTTAATTATTGCCCAAAATGTCTCCTCTGGTTATTAAAAATATGCCTGATCTGTATTTAAAACTAAAGGGTCTAAAATCATTTTCACTGCTAGCATCTTGGTATCAATATCCATAAACAAGAGCTTCTAATTTCTCAGTTTTTGTGTTATCTTTTGTTTAGTCTCTTCCCACATATCCTTAGCTGCCATAACAGAATCATTTTTAATCCTTACTTTTAAACACTTCTGTGACAAAAGGAGGTACTGCCAGCACAGCTAGCTGGAATTTTGGAAATAATTATATGTTATTAGTGACTATCGAAATGATTTATACAAGATGTCTGTGTTGCACATGTATTAGAATGGTATGTCATGTGTATATCAAACTGCTCTGTACAGATGTTTGTGTTGAAAGGGTATTTGTAAAGTGCTTGTGCTTAAAATGTATTCACAGTGTGCCCTACTGGAGGAGACCATAAATGTACGTGCACTATTGTAACTGTTCAAATGTACACGTTAACAGAGGAAACTGGAGGGTTAACCTCAGCCCAGAAAACTTTAGAAAAATATCTGAAATTAAATTACCCTATAGGCTAGGCCATAAAGATGCGTCAATGCTGCCAGAGACACAAAGTCTGTAGTAGGAAGCTTTCTGAATTGTCTTTGGGGTGAACTAATTGCTAGTCTGGAAGCATGAAGGAATGCATTTGTTTTATGACTTCCAGCACCTGCCAAAGATCTGAGCAAAAGCCCTTGTCTGGGTATTTTAACAGGTAGATGCTAAATACTGCCAGTTGCCAGCAATGGGAGTTTACATGAGAACTAGAAGTCAGATGACCAGAAATTGGCATTCTGCAAGCTATCCCAGCAGTAATATTTTAGAGATTATTTTGAAAAGTCTCTCAGTGAGACAAAGCATTCTGCATTCTGTCTTGCACCTGACAACAACAATAAGAACCATTCACCACATCTGCGTTGCTTTAATTAAGTAAGTTGCTAGGGTATAGTAATTCTCTTAGATACAGTCAGGAATATAATGAAGCCAATTTTAGATATTTTTCTTTATTTGTCTGAGCCTGTCCTGCAATGTTTTAAATATTCCTGTGATTATGAACTCTGATGTCACTGTGAATATATATTTAGTATCGCCTTGTTCTTTTATTATTTATTATTAAATCTATTTAAACCTTTCATTGTGGCTGATCTGTGTAGAGATATTTAAGTTTTGAGAGTGCTTACATATTTATTTGGTGACACTGTGTTGGCCTGGCCACTCCGAATAGCCTTGCTATTGGTCAAAACACCATTAATATTCATATTAATATCACTCAGTATATTGGGTACCTTTGGAAGAACACCTCAGATAAATTGCAGTAAAAAGGAGACCTATACCTAGCAAGCAGGCCATCACTGCACAGGAAAGAGATACCCAGTGCTGCACATGAGTATAAGGGAACCCATGGTGGGTAATCTAAACTGCCCCAACGAGTCCGCCAGTAACAGGAGAAGCCAGTAATTCAGGTACATGGCCAGGATCAAGGGTTAAATGTTTTAAATGTAACCAGTGGGGCCATGTAGCATATAGATATCAATGGAGAGAAGGTGGGGAACAAAAGGTAGGGGAGCCAGCAAGTGGGAATAACATAATGACATAAACTATCACAAGAGGTTATATCCTTTCTTAGTAGATGGAAGACAGAACACTGCTAAGAGAGACACACCCTCTTTACTAACCATTGTGAAGCCTGCAATGATTAAAGAGGAGCACTACTTGCTTTGGCAGTCTACTCTAGTCAGAGCTTTACGAGGGACCCCATTCCAAATACCTTTTGCTGGGGTTCACCTTGACTCGAAGAGAGGAAAAGGAAGCAAGTGAATAGGTGTGTTTGAGGATATCCCTGCAGATGTCCTGATAGGGAATGATTTTGATAATGCAGTACCTTGTTTGCATGCAAGCAGTCAGACTTGGAGACAGGCATATGGGTCCGGTAGCGTGGGGAGGACCCAGACAGACTGCACACTTGAAGCCCGGACTGGTGAGGTGGTTACTTCAGGGAGGGAGCTACCCTGTAGCAGTAAAACTGAAGGTGAGCCACAGCTGCTTGTGGGTACTGGTGTTCCTTTGGACAGAGTGACTGAAAGGGCAGAGGCGAGTAGAAGTACCCAGGTTGACAGTGAGGCACCACTGTCAGAGCATACCAGACTTCCTGTGGAAGGGCAGCTGGGGATAGTTACAAAGAGAGAGTTCAGACAGTCTCAGCTCTCAGACCCACCATTACAAGGCTTGAGGGAGGTAGCTAAGGAGGCACCTGATTCTCAAGGAAAAGGGAAATCTGTATACTAGAACAAAGGGTCCCTATATAGAGAGTGGACCCCTGAGCGAGGGCTAGAAGGTGAGATAATACAGCAGTTGGCAGTGAACACAGCCTACAGTCTGGTGCTTCTAGCCATAGCCCATGACATTCCTTTTGCAGGTCATATGGGCATAAAGTGTACCAACAGACGTATTATCCAGAACTTTGATTGACCTGAAATTTCCAGGGATATAACAGGGTACTGCAGGACCTGTCAGCAGTGCCAAAAAGTAGGCAAGGCAGGAGGCAAGGTCAGAGCTCCTTTGATGCTTTTGCCTGTGATTGAGGAGGCATTTCAGAGGGTATCTATGGCTGTTGTGGGGCCTCTGAGTACCCCAAGTTCCATAGGGAAGAAGTATATCCTAGTGGTAGTAGAATATGTTACTAGATGCCCTGAGGCAGTGGCTGTGTCCTCCATTGAGGCAGAAAAGGTGGTAAATGCTTTGTTAGAGATTTTTTCAGCAGGGTAGGTTTCACAAAAGAAATACTGACTGATGGAGGTGCCAGTTTCATGTCAGACCTGTCGTCTTGTGTGTGGAAGCACTGTGGGGTGAAGCACCTAAAGACCACCCCCTACTATCCCCAGACAAATGGTCTTGTGGAGAGGTTTAATTCTACACTAAAGACCATGCTATGGGTATTTGCAGACCAGTTTAAGAGGGAGTGGAACAAATATTAGCCCCATCTGTTGTTTTCTTACAGAGATGTGTCTCAAGAATCCACAGGTTTCTCACCTTTTGAGTTGTTGTCTGGGCATAGGGTGAGGGGACCTTTAGATTTGAGTTGCAATGAGTGGGAGGGTGAGTGTGAATCAGACAAGGAGTCTGTTGTGGCATATGTCTGAAACTCATGGGGTTGGCCCAGGAGAACCTGGCAGGAGCCCAACAGCAGAAAATGGTCTGTTATGACAGGAATGCTCACGTCAGAGAGTATACTATGGGGAAGAAGGTTATGGTTCTCATTCTTGTCAGACACAGCAAGCTTTAGGCAGCTTGGGAGGAAACCTTCAAAGTGGTAAGGAAGGTCAGTGATGTTAACTACATGATAGAACTGCTAGGCAGGAGGCAGGGGGACAAATTGTACCATGTTGACACCATGAAACCTTACCATGATAGGGAGGCTCTGGAGCTAAGTATTTGCATTTGAAAGCAGGAGGAGTCTTAGGGGGATCTATGGTTACAGCATGCCAGCCAGCAAAATCCCAAATTACTATGGTGGAGCCTAGCATTCCAGGCATATGATATGATGGTGCAACACTGTAATGGGGTCAGCAATGAAAAGACATCTGGGATCTCAAGATAGGATATAGGGTAATGTATTCCCAGATAGACTCATCCTTCAAGCAATGTTTCTGAAAGGTCACTTGAAAAACTGAGTCTTTGAAGGGGGGAAGAGATGTGACAAAAGGAGGTACTGCTAGCACAGCTAGCTGGAATTTTATAAATAATTATATGTCATTGGTTATTATCAAAATGATTTATACAAGATGCTTGTGTTATAAATGTATTAGAACTGCATGTAATGTGTATATCAAACTGCTCTGTACAGATGTTTGTTTGAAAATGTATTTCTAAAGTGCTTGTGCTTAAAATGTATCTACAGTGTCCCCTACTGGAGGAGAACAGGAATGTACATGCACTATTGTAACTTGTTTAAATGTATATGCTAACAGAGGAAATTGGAGGGTTAACCTCAGTCCAGCAAACTTTAGAAAAATATCTGAAATTAAATTACTTTATAGGCTAGGCCATAAAGATGCTTAAATGCTGCAAGAGCCACAAAGTATGTGCTAGGAAGCTTTCTGAATTGTCTTTGGGGTGAACTAATTGCTAGTGTGGAAGCATGAAGGAATGCAATTGTTTTATGACTACCAGCACCTGTGAAAGATCTGAGCAAAAGCCCTTGTCTGGGTATTTTTACAGGTAGATGCTAAATACTGCAAGCTGCCAGCAATGAGAGTTTGTATGAGAACTAGACGTCAGACAACCAGAAATGATGTCATTCTGCAAGCTATCCCAGCAGTAATATTTTAGCTATTATTTTGAGAAGTCTCTCAGTGAGACAGAGCATTCTGCTTTCTGTCTTGGACTTGAAAACAACAACAAGAACCATTAACCACATCTGCATTGCTCTAATTAAGTAAGTTGCTAGCGTATAGTAGTTCTCTTAGATACAGTCAGGAATATAGTGAAGCTTAGTTTAGATATTTTTTCTTTATTTGTCTGAGCCTGTTCTGCAGTGTTATTTTAAATATTTCATGTGATTCTGAACTCTGATGTGACTGTGAATATATATTTAGTATCATCTTCTTCTTTTATTTATTATTAAATCTATTTAAACCTTTCATTGTGGCTGATCTGTGTAGAGATATTTAAGTTTTGAGACTGCTTGCATATTTATTTGGTGATACTGTGTGGGCCACTCCTAATAACCTTGCTGTTGGTCAAACTACCATTTGTATTAATATAAATGTCACTCAATATATAGGGTACCCTTGGATGAGCCTTAAGGTAGCTGTCAGGAGTGACTGGTGGCTATGACAACTACCTTATAGTCTGGGCAGAAAAGGACATAGCTAGAAAATGTGTGCCAGCCTTTCCCAGGTGTGTGTGTGTGTGTGTGTGTGTGTGTGTGTGTGTGTGTGTGTGTGTGTGTGTGTGTGTAAATCAAACCTCAAAGAGTGTGTGTGTGTCAGCTACTTGAGTAGGGACACAAAGCACTTGTTGGACAGTGAGGGTGCTGGCGGTCTTTGCTTGATCACTCAGCTGAGATATCAACTGTATAGCTGTGCCAGTGCAGAGTCATACTAGGGATCTGGAGAAAGAGAGAGGAAACAGCCCTGGACTGACTGTGGCCTCTGTGTGCTCTTAAGGGAAATTGCACTTGATGCAGAGAGCTGCATCTAGAAATATTGCATGTGTACCTGTTATCCTCCCAGTCAATGTCCCCCCACAGGTGCCAGTGGTGAGGATTGAGTCTCCTTGATTACTGGTCCAGTGAAGGGTCATCACAACTTTATCATGTCACCATATGGGTATTGCTGCATCAATTCATGTGTGGGAACATAGTTTACAGCTACAGCCTTCATTTTATCTTCATATCCTGAAAAGACTTGAAACTGTCTTACAATGTTCCATCACACTGAGATGTCACTTTCATCAGATACAAAGTAATATCTGCAAATAAAGCCAACTTCTTGATTACCATACCAATTATATCATTCAATTTCTTTCATTTATTTGCCAATGACTCTAAATATAAAGCAAATAAAAAAGTAGAAAGAGGATTCCCCTACATTGTTCTGCTATTTAGACAAATCTTATCAGAGAGGAACCCTTCCACTTTAATTTTTGCCTCCAGTCCCACATATAACCTCCTGATTAACCTTATTAGTGTATCAGGGAATGCAGATGTTTCCATTGTCCTACTGATAAAATCCTAGCTTACTTTGTCAAATGCTTTTTTTGCTTCAAGACCAACCAACAACAGTGGTATTTTGTTACATTCTGCTTCCCACAGGATCATGATTTTTCCATTAATGTTGTCAAATGTTTATCTCCCCTTCACAAAACCACATTGATCCATATCTGTCAATTTTGGTAATACCTTTGCCTTTTGTTAACTGTTATAGACATATACAGTTTATAAACATGGTTTTAAATTGAAATGGGGCTATATGAAGCTGGGTCTGATGGGTCTTTACTGTCTTTAGGTAGTACAGCCACCACAACTTTCTTCCAGGATGTTGGTGCTTCCCCTCCTTTTAAAATACTGTTAAACAATACCTTCCAAATTTTTATCACTTTCTTCCCTCCTATCTTCCACACTTCTACAGGAATGTCATCTATTCTTGGAGGCTTATCATCCGATTGATTGTACATCATCGTGTTTATCTCATCTCCTCCTATCTTAACTGTTAATTGTTAAGTCTCATTTACCTTATTTCATCTCCTGCTATCTTAACTGTTAATTGTTAAGCCTCATTTACCTTATTTCATCTCCTGCTATCTTAACTGTTAATTGTTAAGCCTCATTTACCTCGAACCTTGGCATACTTACGTCTTCCATAAATATTTCCATTTCTGCTCTTTCTTGATTTCCACTTTTCTTTGCTTTATGAAAAATTTCATAACATTTCCCAAATATCTCTGCTACCACTACAGAATCTGTGGTTATTTTCTTGTTAAATGTTCCCTAAGTTTGTCAACAACCCTTTCTGTTTGGTTACCTCAGTCATTGTGCTAAACATTTTTGTGCTCTGGAGTTATTATCAAAACCAGTTGCTTAAACAGAAATTTCCTCTTTAGCACTCTGCAGTTGTGCCTCTTCTTTTTCTGTGAGGTTCCCCTTATAGAGTTTTAGATTGTTGATAAATAGTATAAAACCACTTTGTCATGGATCTGCTAATCACTAACATCCCTCCACCGATATACCTGTTCTTACCCCACTCATTCAGTGACCACTCCCCAATAACCTTCAAAACTATCCACCAGTCACCAAAACTGCCCCCCCCAAAGTAATTACCATTCGATCAAGATTGACCATCAATATAGAAAACCACAAAAACAAGTATCACCTTCTGACTGGTCTCCCTTTACCAACTTATGGAACTCCATCTCAGCTGTCACAGCTCTTTATTCATACCCTAAGCCTTTCCTCTCACAACGCCTTTTCAAATACATTAAAAAAAAAACGTAGCTAACCACTGAGCTGAAAGTTCTGCTCAAACTTGGGGACAATGCATAGCCTTTCTGGAGACAAAACCCTTGCCATAAATGATACTGCCTTTACCTCTGTACATAACCTAACGAGGCAAGCCATATGCAGGCACAAAACCAACTTATTGTGCTAGGCAAACCTGGGCATGTCTGGCAGGAAATAAATCTTCTCACAGGCCAAAAACCCACAGATCCCACCTCCTCCCCTATCATCATCCAGAATTCTCACAACTGACTTTCAACCTCTGAATTTCTAAAGGAATTCAGCCACCTCCCTAGTACCACAACATCTATCTCTCTCCAACTCTCCCAGCCCCCTCCTTTTATCCCCTGTCTATTTTAAGAAAATTACTCACAAAGTTCTTGACCCCCTACTGGAAAATATACCCCCAGATCCACTCAGTGATTCAGACAACCTCCTTCCTTGGTTTATATTACTCTGCAATGATTTCCTTTCCATGCATTTCCTCCATATTTATAACATCTGCTTATCTCAAAATACAATGCCAGACATATGGAAAACTGTTTTTTTTCAAATCTCTTCCCAAACAACCTCAGCCAGAAAATGCCTCCCATTTCCTCTCTATCTACTTAAAAAACTAACTGTCCACTTATATCCAACAGCACCATCTCCTCAGTCTTGAACTGCATGGATTCTGGGCTAGCTTGAGCATAATGACAGCACTTTGGTTACTTACATAGGAGATCCTTCTCAACATGAATAAAGGAAACCTTTCAGGGCCTCTCTTCATTCACCTTTTCTAAGCTTTTGATCTTATTGACCACCTCTTGTTCCTTCACTCACCAAGAAATCAGGGTTAACCCTAATATTATCATCTGGTTCCAACATTTCTTAAGAAATAGGTATTACAGGGTCAAAATTGGCTCAGCCCAATTATTTCAGTATCTCTTGCCAGAGGAGTGCACCAGGGATCCATAAATATCCCACTGTTTGCAATTTTAATTAACAAACTATCCTCCAACCTCCTTAACCTTCCTATCACTCGTTATGCAGATGACATGGTTATCATTTGATCCAGTCCCACAAATTCAACTGTTCAGCTATTCAAACCCAGCTTCAATCTGATCTCAACTCTCTTAATTCTTGGCTAAACGACCATAAGCTACTCTTAAACCTTTCCAAAATAAAAAAGTATGATATTTGGATCCTCATAAAAGCAAAAAAATCTCTTAAATAATTCAACAATGCACATCACAATGGTTCTGCATTAGAAAAAACATGTACTTACAATACTTAGGTTTATAGATAGACCAATCACTTAACTTCCAAAGCCATGTTGAAAACACCAGGAAAAAAAATAATTTCTCTTATATTCTAGTCCTGGAAAATATTTCCCTTTCTCTCCTGACCAGCCAGACCTGAAAAGGCACAACTCAGAAGACAACTCCAAGAAATATCTGATGGCAAGTGCTTTTCTACTGGACACATCACCTGTCTCACCTACATCAGTTCTACTTCGACTCTGTGTTCTCACCTGCTGCTTCACTCTCATAATTAATACTAAAATGAATTCCCATTTGTTTTTCTTTGTATAGTTTCAATTGTGCATGGGATTCTCTACCTTCTGTGCTTACTCCATGTTTGTGAATTTTTTCTATTTCTTTTTTTTTTTTTTTATTTCTTCACCCAGGCAGCGCCTGCAAATTGTCTATTGTGATCAGTGTACTACCCTGGTAAACAAACTGAATACAGTAGAGAGTCGATTATCTGAACGTCGATTATCAGAAATGGCAGTTATCAAAACCAGCCATTCAAAGTTTTCAGGTAGGAAAAATCATAAAGTCTGAGTATGTAAACATTATACGTATTTGCTTGAGCATGTTTTTTGAGCTTGTAGCCAGCTTGTGTTTGAAAAATATTCTTTATTGTCCATTCAAATCACTGAATGGTTGAAAAGTGTATTCCTGCATGCAGAAAAAATCATGATTTTAGAACTTTTTTATCCGGTTCAGTTATATGTTTGATTTTCTGAACAATTTGATTATCCAAACTACCCTAGGTCCCAATTAGTTTGGATAGTCGACTCTCTACTGTAAATATAAATCAATGATAATGTTATTAAAGACATTTTGGTGTTGTTTGACAAGCTTACCTTATACAAACAGATAGCATTAACCCAAATAATGTGGTTATTAAATGTGTTAGAATGCAGGTAGATAACAGGCTGCCTTTAAACTTGCTCTCCAAACTTTATTGGGGAAACAACAAAACAATTTTATTTGCATGATGAGTTATAGGCCAGATTTGTAAATGTTACCAAAAAGTATACACTAGCATAAACTGAGTGAATAGACAGCATAAACATTGTGGTAAGGATGTTTTTGAATTAAGGAAGTGTACACTTTGTGGTAACATTTTTGAATCTGGCCTAGGAATGAGAGCATTATTTTAATACTTTGTTTTGCTGAAAGTACATTTAAAATACTAGTTCAAATGTGATCATTACAGACTAATGGGCAAATAGTTATAATCAGAAACCTGAAAAGCTAGTTCCCTACATTTACTGGCCTGCAGAAGTAGGAGAAGAGAGGTAATCTTCCTTGGATTCCTTGGAAGGAATAATTAAGAATGCCAGACTGACAATGAGAATTCATATATGTTAAATGTAAAAGCACAGAAGATTAAGAATTTCTCTTGTACTGGTTGTGTGACTTTTGAATTTATTACAGCAGTTATGCGTGACATGGTGTCAAAGATATGTACAGTGTTCCAGAGAGTTTTGTCCTTACAGGTCATTTATGTTTTGTGTTTGACTCTCTCTAGGTCAGTCTTTCTGCCTCTCATTTCTCCCTCATTTGGTTTCTCCCTCATTTAAGGCAAAGGAGATAATTAGGAGACCTACGGTTTCATGGCATTTGATTGCAGGTTCATTTTACTGACAGAGAAATTGAATGATACAGTTGATCAAAACTACATTTGACTGAAAGTACATGTGACTAAAAAGTAATTTCACTGAAAATTGTGAAAGTCTAGATGTAGATATTTCTAGTATATTTCTGATTTTGGGAGTTGTAATGGAAGTAATTTAGAAGATTTTGCATGGGTTGACAATTGACACTCATGTGTTACCCCCACATCTGTAGATGTTTGTTCACAAACTTTGATTCACAGTGCGTAGTGTTTTTTTTCTTCTAGAGTTTGACCAGGGAGTTAGAATATTTAAGATGGGGGGGGGGGGGGTGCAAGGGGGCTTGCTCCTTGCAAAAATAATTTTTATGATATGCATGCTGTGTAGAATGATTTCACTGAAATGACTTTTCAGTCAAATGTAGTTTACATCATTTGTATCACCTGATTTCTGTGCACCAGAAAAATGAATCTGTGATCAAATGAAAGTGGATTAGATTATATTAGAGTATGGTTCATTCTTGACAAATTAGCTAATGATGTTTGCAACACAGATAAGTAGGATCATTGTTTTGTTAGAAGTTAGGGTCAGAATAGAATATATTAGTGCACAATGATAAGGAAACTAGAACTTAAATACACAAAGAACTATTTTTAGGTCCTGGAACTTTTGGCTAATACCTTCCCACAAACTGATGACTCTTGAGTAATTCAAGGGAAATTCTATTAATCCATCTGGCTGTTTGTAGGCAGGAAGTATCTTTTTGTTAAGGAAACTGTGTTAAAATGCTGTTACAGTTTAGTTGAGAAGCTCATTCCTACGTCTTACAGGACCTGTATTAGAGACAGGAGCAGAAGAGGAGGTGATACCTGCCAAAAGCTTCAGAGGATTAGGGATGTAGGACATTTGTCACTGATAAATGGTTGAAATGCTACATTATCACCTACAGCTGTCTGGCCATAGCCATAAGGCATAAAATCAGGCTTTGATAGACCACTGTTAGAGGACTTACTGTTATGAGGGTCCCACTGCATTCTCTCTGCCTACTGCCTCATTTTTATTTTTGAAGATTTATTGGCTTAATGTTCCCTGCTGACTAAAAGGACATAGAAGAAAGGCTGTTTATTTATATGCTTACAAACACCAAGTCTTGCATGCTTGCACCCTTCATGATTGCTGTCCTCTTGGTAGCTTTTCATCTTGGAGATAACAATTTATTTAATTTTTTAATTTAATTTATTTATTTATTTTTAAAGAAAGCTTCGATCTCTTTGGCTTTTTCCCCTAGTCATCCCAGCTCATGGGCTGGGAAGATCTAGAAAGGTTGGAGCTTGAAGAGGTGCAGAAATGATATACTCTCTTCCATTTATGGATATGTCTTAATTAGTGCCAGAGTGATGACACAGATAAAGAGAAGGTAATCCATCCAAAAAGGCTGCTTTTATAGAAAAACTGAATACCATCACTGACTGGTGAATAGGAGTTGGACTGCTCACAGAAAAGGAATTAAAAGATCTGGAGTTTTAATAGGTATGTAGGTAGCTGATCATTTCAGCTAATAACTGTATGTGTTGCACTTTTTTTCTATTCTTGTCTTTTTTGTTACTGACATTGATGAAATATAAATCTTTGTAAGCTGATATCAGTGAAATGTCTTAAAGATATTTTTGTTTATATTGCAGGCGGCTTTGTAGAACTAAATCTTATGATCATCAAAGAAAAATGGATAAATTGGAATCTGAGATCAGAAGACTTTCACTGGTAAAAACAGGCTTCAGAAATTAAAAAAAATGTGTTTTATCAGAATTCAAATTCTATATTTTGTTTTCTATTAGAAGTCTGATCTTTTATATTTTTAATATTACTGAAATAATGCATGCAATTTTGGTGTACATGAAATATATTTCTTCTCTGGACATAGCCTATCTGGAAACTTAATGTGTATTCAGCTGTATTTTTAAATTGCTGTAGTCATGCAATACTTATAATTAGAAATATTTGTTATCACATTGAACTGCATGTTGACTTTAATTACATCCTCCAAGAAAGGAAATTTCAAAAGTCACCAGTAACTTTTTTATCAGTTTTAACATCCATACCTATTGTACTTCCTTCCAGGACTATGCGTTCGCACCATATAGTGGTGGAAATTAGGGTAGGGCAAAAAAGAAATCCTCCTTGGCAGCATACACGACTATTTCCAGAGGTGCCTCATAATCTTCAGTGGATTTGAACTGGATCAAAGAAAGTCCATTTGATAGACCTGGTTAACACAAAGGGGCATTTGAAGTCAGCTGATAGCCGTAAGGAGAACCAAATAAAACACAATATGAAGCATGTGAGGGTATCCCCTTTGGTAGCAGGCATAAAACTACATCAGAAATCCATTTCTTGTCCAGTGGTTTTGGTCGGTGCAGACTGCACAGAAGTTCAAAGTATACTGCCAGTTACCATTTGTAAATAGAATGTTAAGAAGGAGATGCAGAGAGTGGCTGCAGGCCAACATACCTCCAAGGCTACAAGAATTATGCATCATTGCTTAAATCTGGAGATGTTCCTCAGATCAAAATATTGAGGATTTTATAACAGGCATGTCTTGGTCTTTCAGTGTAGTGTGCTATCCAGGACCATTTGAGTGCCTTGTATCAGAGAAGTGAATTCCAATCTGCTTTCTCCATAAAAAGTTAATTGCTGTACTTCCACTGCAGTTGTTATATTTCCTACTAGTTCAGTTTTATTACTGCTTCTTCTGTCCTAGCTGTCTGTTTATACCATTTTCCGCATTGCACTTTGCATCCTGTTCAGTTTTCCTTTGGGTTTTATCTCTTGCTCATCTTGCCTCCTTTTCCACCCATCCTCTTGCAGGATATCCCCCTAACTGCTGCTTTATTTCTATCTCATCAGAGTTTTTCCAATTCTTTCTTGTTTGTAGTGTTCTTTTCCAGTGTCTCGCCTATCATTTATTTTATATTTTTGCTTCCTTTCCTGATCTTTCTACTTGTAACTTTTTACATCCCAGCCCCTCCCCGTGTTCCTTCTCTGTTCTTACCATCGTTGTCGCTGCTGCTGTGGCATGGTCTGCTATGCATCTCTCCTATACTTCTATCTCTCCCACCATTTATATTATTTCTTATTTCCCCTAGTATCCCGTCCAGTCTACTGGCATGAATCAAGCAGTTTCTGGAAAAAAGGCATACTCCCTCTTTTCAGGGTGTCCTTCTATCCATTTAGCCTCCCATTCTTCTTCTTTCATGTTCCTTTCTGAGTGTCTTTTCATCTTTATACTGTACTCACTTTTGCAAAACATCCTATCTTTCTTGGGATCTAGTGTGACTTTGAAGTCCCCTCCAATGATTTCCTCTTCATCCCCTTTTATCTTTTCTTCAAAGAACCTTCTGTAAAAGTCCTCTATATCCTTATTTGGGGCACATGTGAACTATCGTCCATCTCCTTCTTTTTATTCTTTCTTGCCAAATGATCCATCTTCTGTCCCCACTTTTCTGCACCCTTTCAGTCACTGCATGAATCCCTTTTTGAAAAGGGTGGCCACCCCTTTCTTTTAACCCTCCCTTGCTTTATTGTCTGTTTCTCCTTTGGAATACTGTAGGCTTATGCTCTTGTCTCCCTCTTTTACCTGTAATCTAATCTCCTGGAGCAGTACCACATTCCCTTGCATCCTAGTCATTCTGCTGTGCATTTTTTTCCTTTAATTAGATGCACAACCCCCCCCTCCCCACACCACCACCACGTTCCAGGTTACCACTTTCTCATGATTGTTCATTCTTTTCTGTTGTTTTTGGTGTTGGTGTAACCAATATATATATATATATATATATATATATATATATATATATATATATATATATATAACACTCACACACACACACACACACACACACACACACACACACACACACACACACACACACACACACACACACACACAAGTTTGGGGGGTGTGAAGGGCAGAAGGTCTTGCCCGTGCAAAAAAATAGTTTTGATCTATTAGAAATAATGTTATTACAGTGTTTCAGTCAGTTGTGATCATCAACATAGTTTCTGAGTAATCCTGCTCTGCCGTTATATAAGTTCCTAACAAGTAAAACAGACTGTTTTTTTTGGAGCGGCATCTTCGACTGCCATTTGGCAACAGGGAGAGAATTGGGTACTTCATGGAATTTGTAATATACAGTGCTACCTTGATGTTCTCTTGGTGACAGGGAAGGATAAGAAAGATCACCTGAATAACCTACAATGGGTCCTAGACAGGCTAAAGACTATACCTTTTCAATTAATAGAGATAAGTGTAAAGTTTCTTTCACTGAAAGAAATGTTTATTTTGAATATATCATTGTCAGGAAATTTAATATGCAAATCAAAGGATAAATTCAAGGCTATGTTAAAGGCACCCATGCCTCAGAATGTGTCATGCTGAGGTCAAGCTTAGGATGGCAGATGTCTATAATAATTTTACAGCAAACCTCTCAGTTGTACTGTATTCATTGCTACAGTATAGATATGTTTGGTCTTAAACCATTGATTCAGAATAAGTCTGCATGAAAAAGGACAGAGGAGTGTAAATATGCTTTCAAAGACACAGTGACATTGATGCCTTTGGATGAAGTGATTACTTAATTTAATCCTTCTTTGCCTGTTAGGGTGGCATGCAATGTTTAACTCTATGATATTAGAACTTTTATACCACAAAGATTCCAGGATGGTGCGGAGGGACATTCTGAATTTCCTAAATGGTCACTGACCTAAGATGACTGCAACTGTGCCCAAATAGAATAGCCCTTATGCTTACCTGGGGAGTAAATAAATCATCTAATACCTATGCAAAAAAATATTAAGCAGAGTATGATTCAGCAGCAACTAGAAGACCAGGATGAGTTTAGCTGGATTACAGTATTCATAATAAAATGGCCAGTTAGCAAACTTTAATTTATAAAGAACACTTAACCTCTTTCAACATATTGCATAATTTATTTTTGCTGAAGTTTGACATCACCAGACTGAGAGGCTACCATGGGTGCTCCTTTTGTACCTGCCTAATCAAATCTTTATATGGCTTCTTTTGACTGAATATGTTTATTAATCCAGATTTTTTGTTAGGCTCGTGCTATATTACCTACATGTGCTACATTATGCTATATTATGTGTGCTTTGATTTTCTTTTGTAAAGGGGTCACCCATGAGCATCAAAAGTTCCTGGATAATTTGAAAAAAAATTAAATTTAAGCTTACATTTGTTTGTCAGATAAAATATAATAACGTTAATTATCTGAGTATCACTTTGGAGACTAAAGAAGGAAAAACAATTATGACAGAATTGTTCAGGCAACCTAGTAGGACCATAGTCTATCTACTTGAGCAAAAAGATCACCTCCTTTATCTGATAAAATCCTTGGTGAATTCCTACAGTCCAGACATGCTTGTGGTGATCAGTGTGACTATTTGGGGGGAAGCAGAAAAGATAAAAATGTTTGCCAGAAGAGATTAATGGATGGATGAGATTATGAGAGGTTATTTAAAGGCTAGCAATAAATCTAGACAGGAATTTGTATCTCAAGAAATGCCATGTTATCGAAAGAATGGTAGAGTTAGTGGTGTAAAAGCACATGGGATGAAACTAAGTACAGGTAAGACAGTAGTGATTTCAGCAACTGGGGAAATCAGAAGTTGAGAATTGGGATAAAAGGGAAGATAGTGGAACAAGTTAATAGCTTCAAGTATCTGGGAGGGGTGGCTGAGGAGAAGGGAAATCTGAATGAAGAGGTCAAAGCTAGAATCAGAGGGGCTATAGCCAACTGGCACAGAGTATCAGATGTAGCGTATGACAGAAGAATGCCAAATAAGATGACGAGTAAGGTGTACAAAACAGTGGTGTGAAAAGTACTACTGTATGGTACAGAAACTTGGGTAACAAAGGCAGAGCATATGAGAAAGCTAGAGGTGATGGAAATGAAGTGCCTGAGAAGGGTGGTAAGATGCACATTGTGGGACAGATGACAAAATGAGGACATAGCAGCAGAAGCAGAGTAGCTCCAGTTGCAAAAAAGATCAGAAAGAACAGATTATGGTGGTTCGGACATGTGAGGAAAAGCAGAAGACTATCTGGTGAATATTTGGGACAGACAGGAATAAGGTAAGAGGAAACAAGGGCTTCCAGAAAAGTGAATAGATTGTATGAGAGAAGATATGCAGCAGTCAGGCATGACTGCCGAAGAAGGCAAGAGTGTGGCAGTGAATCAAGTGAGATGGAGACAGTTAACATTGTTGTCAACAATCAGCTGGTTGTAGTACCAACTGATATACATCTAAGTTTTGAAGAACAACATTGGTAATACCTTGAAATTGATGGCTGCTTTTTACTCATGAAGAGAGGAGTATTTACAGTATTACACTAAAAGTTAGGGGTGTGGCTTAAGTTTTTTTTAATTGTTTGTTCTTGAGGAAGTGTCTTGCTCAGTCTGACAGCATGACAGTGATGTTCTGCATGAAAGAGCAGGGAGATAATAGCTCATAATAGTTACGTAAGGGAGACATAAGAATGTAGGACCTAGAGGTCAAGATGAAACTTTATGTTAAATCCAGACATGCTCCAGAAATATTCACTTCTCTAATGAACTTCCTGAGCAAGGTATTTCTGTCTTGACAGCTAGACTTATGCTATCTTAGATGCTCAGGGAAGTGCAAAAGTAGAGCATGCTTCATAGTGTTAGTCTGTGTTTTAGTTCTTTGGTTCCTCTGAATTCATGTTCCTGGTGTTCAAAGATGCATAGTGCCTGTTGTGATTAGTGTTCATGCCCAGACTGACTGGTTAGTGGCTGTCTTGATGTGCTAGGTCCATTTATTTAACAATATCTGTTTTATGTTCAGTAGATCTTTTCATTTTCATTAAATGAGCCATTGGTGGCTCAATTTATAAGAGGGTCACTTTTGATGATAATGACAGTTAGTACCATGTCACAGACCTCTAATTTGTATCACTAAGTAGTAGAAAGCTTCTAAAAAGACTGTGCATTACCAGCTTGATTCCAGTTTAAAGTAGCATGGCAATCCATCTGGAATTTGTAATGGACATATCACCAAGACTGCCTTTACTAGGGCTACGAATGGTCTTCTCATGGTGAGAGAGAATTTTCAGCATCTGCCATTTTTCCATGGCATTCTTTTGCAGCACCTTTGGACTTACTGCAGGATCTGATATTGTCCTTTTGTGATTTGTCTCCTATCTGTCTGGACAGACACCAACACTCACAGGAGTAGACTATTAACAGAAATCGATGTGATATAACAAAAGTAAATGGAATATATTACTGTGCAGATAAACTAAAAACAGATCAAGTCTTACCACAAGAACACGGAGTAATAATGGAAAGGAAGGGAAGAAATAAAATGCCATCACAGAAGCTTAGAATAGAGAAAATTATAAACCATTTAAGAAGTGTCACTGTTAGAAGAATATAGAAGAGGGAGCAGATCAACAAAAATACTTAGAAAGATGTGATAAAAGCAACTCTCAATATCAGAACAGACCAGGATCTGTCATACACTACTGCAAGTAATAAATTAACAGTATCAGCACTGACAGAAAAACGTAGAAGATATACAGATAAATATAAAGAAAAAATGCAAAATACGCAATTCATTGATGACCCAAAAAGTTTTATAGTGAATTAGGAAGCAAAAGGAATAGAAACACCACCAAAAAAAGAAGAAATAGACACATTTTGATGAAATATTTTTGAAGACTCTCTGGAACATAACATAGTTGCTGAATGGATAGAAAAATTAAAAGAAACTGTAAGGAGTTCAAATGTACAAGATATGAAATGGGCTGAAGTATTGGCTAGAAAAATTGAAACAAAATTGAAGGTCAACAACAGGATTATATTATTAAATGCTCAACTTCTCTGTCCTTTTTCTCCCTATTTACAGTCCCTGCTATGAATAAACAATAATACAGCATTTAAAATATTTCAAATTGACTGTTTTCAATCCACTAGACCAGTTCCTTACTGTACTGTGGTGGTTTCACTTTCAAAAAACTGTTATCCTGTCCTGGAAAAGCATGCTTCAATCTCCAATTCATTGATATCATCCAGGCCAATGAATGCAGGTAGTTTTGTGATTAGTGTTCATGCCAAGACTGACTGGTTAGTGGCTGTCTTGATGTGCTAGGTCCATTTATTTAACAATATCTGTTTTATGTTCAGTAGATCTTTTCATTTTCATTAAATGAGCCATTGGTGGCTCAATTTAGAAGAGGGTCACTTTTGATGATAATGACAGTTAGTACCATGTCACAGACCTCTAATTTGTATCACTAAGTAGTGGAAAGCTTACTAAAAAGACTGTGCATTGCCAGCTTGATTCCAGTTTAAAGTAGCATGGCAATCCATCTGGAATTTGTAATGGACATATCACCAAGACTGCCTTTACTAGGGCTATGAATGGTCTTCTCATGGTGAGAGAGAATTTTCAGGATCTGCCATTTTTCCATGGCATTCTTTTGCAGAACCTTTGGACTTACTGCAGGATCTGATATTGTCCTTTTGTGATTTGTCTCCTATCTGTCTGGACAGACACCAGCACTCACAGGAGTAGACTATTAACAGAAATCGATGTGATATAACAAAAGTAAATGGAATATATTACAGTGGAGATAAACTAAAAACAGATCAAGTCTTACCACACGAACACGGAGTAATAATGGAAAGGAAGGGAAGAAATAAAATGCCATCACAGAAGCTTAGAATAAAGAAAATTATAAACCATTTAAGAAGTGTCACTGTTAGAAGAATATAGAAGAGGGAGCAGATCAACAAAAATACTTAGAAAGTTGTGATAAAAGCAACTCTCAATATCAGAACAGACCAGGATCTGTCATACACTATTGCAAGTAATAAATTAACAGTATCAGCACTGACAGAAAAATGTAGAAGATATGCAGATAAATATAAAGAAAAAATGCAAAATACGCAATTCATTGATGACTCAAAAGGTTTTATAGTGAATTAGGAAACAAAAGGAATAGAAACACCACCAAAAAAAGAAGAAATAGACACATTTTCATTAAATATTTATGAAGACTCTCTGGAACATAACATAGTTGCTGAATGGATAGAAAAATTAAAAGAAACAGTAAGGAGTTCAAATGTACAAGATATGAAATGGGCTGAAGTATTGGCCAGAAAAATTGAAACAAAATTGAAGGTCAGCAACAGGATTCTATTATTAAATGCTCAACTTCTCTGTCATTTTTCTCCCTATTTACAGTCTCTGCTATGAATAAACAATAATACAGCATTTAAAATATTTCAAATCAACTGTTTTCTCTCCACTAGACCAGTACCTTATTGTACTGTGGTGGTTTCACTTTCAAAAAACTGTTATCCTGCCCTGGAAAAGCATGCTTCCGTCTCCAATTCATTGATGTCATCAAGGCCAATGAATGCAGGTAGTTTTCTGGCCAATTCCCATCCCAAAATGACATTGCCACGACTGTCCTAAAACCCCACCCATGCTGTGATGTCACAGCTCCCTGGTCCTTCCCCTACCCATACAGAAAATAAAGGCTAGAACAAGCAAACAGTAGATGAGTCAAGACTCCTGCTCTGAATTGTCAATCACAGCAGGTAACAGTTCAAATTATCCTTAGCACTTTGACAGTTTGGGAAATTAGGTGTGAAGGAGGATGGGAGATGAGTCAAAGTAGTACAATTCAGACTTCACAAAAGACTGCAATTTAACCATTCTAAAAAGAAGCAGAAGTCAAAAACACTTTGAAAGTCTGTTCTGTGGCAATTGCACTGTTTGTGTTTTAAGTAGTCATTGAACGGTATGAAATGTTACTTAAAGCTGACTGAAAGACAGTTTATGCATGTAAAATCAATGCAGTAACAGGAGTTTTAGGAAGAAGGAGGCCTGCCTGATGTAATTCTTTACAGACATGCACTGCATTGTGGGATACTTAGAGGCAGACTAAAACAATCAGGATCACTTCAAGATGCTAGACCCCATGTTGTCAGACTCAGAAATTATGTATAACAATATTTAAAAACCTGTAAATAATCCCAGAGTGGTGTTAGAATGTAGGAAACACCAAAACCATGATGAAATAAACATGTTTTTGAGTCTGTGGGTGTGGTTCTCCTTTAAAGAAAAGCTCCTAAATGGAAAACCCCAGGCCTGGATGCAGTACCTAAATTCTGGCTAAAAGTATTAACATCTCAACACAAAGATTTAGCCATGAGTAAGAGCTACTTATATGTACTTTCCAAACAGACACCAACCTGGTTAACAACACTTCTTTAAGAGTGAACCTGTAAGCCATCCTAAAAACTAGAAACCAATAACATGCCTTATGACAATGTACAAACTACATACTGGAATTGATGCAGCTGGAGCTTATAGTCATTTAGAAGATAATTCAATTATGACAGTATGATAAAAGGATAACAAAAGAAAGTCATATGGGGCAAAGGATCATTTGTTGCTAAATAAAGCCATAATAGAGAATTGTAAAAAGTAGAATAACTTATGTATGGCGTGGATAGATTACAAAAGAAGCATTTGACAGTATCCTACAATCATGGATAAAGGAGTGGTTAAAGATGTATAAGATACACCCTGCATTGATCAATTACATTACAGTGACCATGAAACAGTGGCAAACCACTTTACAACCATGCCATGACAAAGGGCAAATTATTGTCCCAGAGATAAAAATTCAAAAGGGGATATTCCAGGGTGATTCTTTGTCAGTGCTGTTGTTTTGCCTTGCCCTTAACCCATTAAGCTGTTTACTTAATAGATTAGGTCTTGGTTATAATTTGCCTCCCAGAAAACAGCCTTGCTTAAAGATTTCTCATCTACTTTTTGCGGATGACTTAAAACTGTTTGGTTCATCAGATGAACAGCTGAAAGCACAACTGCAAGTGGTTAAACAGTCTCAGATGATGTAAGAATGTCATTTTGTCTTGATAAATGTGCAAAAGCAGTGTTTAAAGCAGGAATTTTGCTGAAGAAAGAAAATATCAGTCCAGGATAGGAATGTTATATGAAGGAACTTGAGTAGGAAGGAATGGATAAATATTTGGGAACTGATGAAATAACAGCAGCAAAACATGAACAAGTGTGATTAAAACTTAGTAGGGAATACTTCAGAAGAGTAAAACTAATATTGAAAACAGGAATAAAATCCAAGCTATAAACTAATTTGTTCTTCCTGTTTCAACTTACAGTTTTAGTGTGAATGACTGGCCCCAAAAGGTGTTGGTCCAGATGGACAGAAAAACAAGAAAAAATGATTCATGATTATCAAATGATATATAAAAATCAGTGTATACTAAGATTATACATTTCACACTCTGATGGAGGTATGGACTTCCTCGAAATTGATTACATGTATCAATCTGCGATTGTGGGACTACATACATGTCTGCTGACTTCATCAGATTCAAACATAGTGATGAGTTTACAAAGTCCATTGAACATGTGGGAGAAATGGACAAATGTAGGTTCTGTAAAAAAGAATTGGAAATAGTCACACACTATTGGCTGGGTTTGATATTCTCATGGCAGAGGTCCTGGACACTGAAAGGCACAATAATGTGGCAAGATTGCTGCAATTAAGTTTGTCAAAATGCTACAATATTGAAGTAACAGAAAAGCATTGAAAACATAAACCTTTCAGCATTTAAGAGAACGATGAAGTGTACATCACATGGGATCACCCATTACCAGCAATTCAAAAAATAGATGCAAGATAACCAGGTGTAGTTCTCCATGAAAAAAACACAAACGTAACACCGATCGTTGAAATTTCTACACCTAGTGATTACATTGTCTCTTGTAGAGAGCGAGACAAAGTCATAAAATATCAAAATCTCCAGGCAGAAACAAGAACAGTTTAGAAAAGAGATACTAGACAGTTGCAATAGTAGTAGTAACAGGAGCAACGGGTCTCATAAAAAAAAAAAAAGATTTTGTGTTTATTTATGCCACCAATATATGTAGCTCCTTATGAATTGCAGAAAGAGACAATTCTGGGCACATTGCGGGAGCTGCAAAGAGAACTTTTGGCTAACATCAAAGATTGAAACAAAACTAATTTTATGAACTTTAGTTATACCCTGACTTAGGAATTGGGTCTGCTCCTGATATGGTATTAGAAACCCAAAAGACTTGGAGAAATTAAACGGAGTAGTGCTTGGGGTTCATTTCTCATCCTCCTATCGTTTTACTTCCAGAATCCCACAAAGCTCCATTGCGAATCTAATCTTCTCTGAGTACATGCTTTCAGCAGGAAAACTCATTCAAGGGAGGGGTCCTTGTTACTCATGCTATGCGGATGATTCACCATTTTACCTCTCCATTCTTCACTAGTGTATACCTGTTATTAATTTCCTTTCATGTAATCTGGACTGCCTCTAGTCTTGGATGACTAATAATCAGCTAAAACTTAGTACTCCGATGACATTGACCGTGGCAATGCATGTCATTTTGAGGAACTTAGATTGTCCAGTCCAGAGTCCCTGTATTGTTTATGGGGGATAATTTTAAATTTGTTAATAAAGTGAGGAATCTTGATGTTATTCGGGATGGTAAACTGAGGTAAGGTCCAAGTCTTGGGTTAGTTGAATTACCATGTTGTTATCAAAGAAATGTAACCTACATCAAGCACTTCCTTTTACCTGAGGACCTTGATGTGGATGTACATACTTACGTTTCTTGTTTGACAAACTTACCTTATGCAAACAAATAGCATTAACCCAAATAATGTGGTTATTAAATGTGTTAGAATGCAGGTAGATAACAGGCTACCTTTAAACTTGCACTCTAAACTTTATTGGGGAAACAACAAAACAATTTTATTTACATGATGAGTTATAGGCCAGATTTGTAAATGTTACCACAAAGTGTACACTAGCATAAACTGAGTGAATAGGCAGCATAAACATTGTGGTAGGGATGTTTTTGAATTAAGGAAGTGTACACTTTGTGGTAACATTTATGAATCTGGCCTAGGAATGAGGGCATTATTTTAATACTTTGTTTTGCTGAAAGTAAATTTAAAATACTAGTTCAAATGTGATCATTACAGACTAATGGGTATCCACAACCTTGAGAAACTTCCAGTGGAAAGCAGTTCTGCTAATTGGAAGATGGAAGCAAAGAGTTATAATCAGAAACCTGAAAAGCTAATTAGCCTACATTTACTGGCCTGCAGAAGTAGAAGAGAGGTAATATTCCTTGGATTCCTTGGAAGGAATAATTAAGAATGCCAAACTGACAATGAGAATTCATAAATGTTAAATGTAAAAGCATAGAAGATTAAGAATTTCTCTTGTATTGGTGGTGTGGCTTTTGAATTTATTACAGCAGTTATGGTGTAAAAACTATGTACGGTGTTCCAGAGAGTTTTGTCCTTATAGGTCATTTATGTTTTGTGTTTGACCCTCTCTAGGTCAGTCTTTCTTGTTTCTCCCTCATTTAAGGCAAAGGAGATAATTAGGAGACATACAGTTTCATGACATTTGATTGCAGGTTCATTTTACTGACAGAGAAATTGGATGATACAGTTGATCAGAACTACATTTGACTGAAAGTACATGGACTAAAAAGTAATTTCACTGAAAATTGTAAAAGTCTAGATGTAGATATTTCTGGTATCATTTCTGATTTTGGGAGTTGTAGTGGAAGTAATTTAGAAGCTTTTGCATGTGTTGACAATTGACAATGTCATGTTTTAACTCCCACAACTGTAGATGTTTGTTCACAAACTTTGATTCACAGTGTGTAGTTTTTTTTATTCTTCTAGAGTTTGTGACCAGGGAGTTAGAATATTTAAGCCGGGGGTGCAGGGGGCTTGCTCCTTGGAAAAATACTTTTTATGATATGTATGTTGTGTAGAATGATTTCAATGAAATTACTTTAAAGTCATGTGTAGATTACATCATTTGTATCACCTGATTTCTGTGTGTCAGTAAAATGAACCTGTGATAAAATGAAAGTGAATCAGATTATACTGGAATGTGGCTCATTCTTGATAAATTAGCTAATGACGTTTGCAACACAGATAAGTAGGATCATTGTTTTGTTAGAAGTTAGTGTCAGAATGGAATATATTAGTGGACAATGATAAGGAAATTATAACTTAAATATTTAAAACAATCCTGGGTAAGTCTATGGACGCAAAGAACTATTTTTGGTCCTGGAACTTTTGGCTAATACCTTATCACAACCTGATGACTCTTGAGTAATTCAAGGAAAATTCTACTAATCCATCTGGCTGTTTGTGGATGTATATACTTCTGTTTCCTGTTTGCTTGCTTTGTGCAGTTTTCTACACCTGGATCCTCATAACTCAGAGCTTGATTATCCTTATCTCATCCAGTCCCATCTCCTTGCTACTATCACGTACATTCTGTTACAGACATATAATGTAAGTCTTGTGGAATCTGCATTATTTACCATTTTAATTTCATATCACCTACAGAGGCCTGGTGTTAATGTATGTAGCTTTAAATACAGTCTGGAGCCTCTCTGCCTTAAATATCTCTTAATTATGTGTAGTCTGACAAGTTTCCTGTTCTCTGTCTCCTTTGTAGCTGTTGGAGGTTCATTTGTTTTTTCCTTTCATCAGATCATACACCTCTGGAATCTCCTGGCCAAGGGATTTAAAGATCCCTTTAAGACAAAGACAGTTTTAAGAGCTGCATTAAATCTCAGTTTAATTTGCACGTGATATTGCAACATACTTTTCATTTAGCTTTACTTTGTTTTTATAATGCATACTGTTTTTATGTTATGGTGCATATCACTGAGCTTTTACTTGGGTATGATAATGTATTATGTTTTTCTGTTGTGTTGCTTTATAAGTACCTTTATTAAGCTGACAGTGGCTTGTTCAATATCATGCAAAACAAAATGCTTACAAACTTTTGCTCGTTAGAACTAAATTATGGCATATTTAGGGCAGTTGCATTTTTTGTGTCATGAAGTGAGAGACATGTCTTTTTCTTCTTCACCATGCACCATCTTATTCCATGAATCTCACTCAAAAACAAAGCAAAGAGAAACCAAAATTGATATCTTGTAATTAATGTTTGATTTATGCAGATCTGGTTTTCTCTGTTTTGAAAACTGGTTGTCTAACTTCCCCTGCTGATCCACCATCTGCTAATGCAGAACGTGACACCTCCTTTGGCCCGTCGTGATCTCTCAGCATTAATGATTGGCTTGAGAACTCAGGTTTAATGTTAAATAAAGAACAAAGGGGATCTGTTCTCATATTAGCTTAATAACGTTAGATAACCTGCTCATGTTGGTGGTAAATAATTTATTTCACAGTCATACTTAGTCTTTTATTTATTTCGGCTTTCCATTGACTGGTGTAGGAAAAGAGTTTTTGGAAGCTGATGCCATTAAAACCATGCTGAAATGTATCTTTCACTTCAGTCCCCTTATGTGAAGGACATTTTTGGCTTGGGGTTTAACAAATGTCATTTTGGAAATGCTAACACTGCTGACTGTTGAATGGTGAGAGCCTGTCACAAGCCTTCTTTCAGTTTTAGTGAGTATCCACTTCATCACAAAGGATATCAAAGCTTCAGACTGTATGGACTGAGGAACAGTTCTTTATATGTTTATAAGAACAAAGTTTCCTTTGCACAAATCCACTTTTTGCATAATATGCTGTTTGAATTACTGGTGTCTGCAACAATAACCAGCATGTACATTTTCTGTGAAGTGATAATTCTTCAACCAGAGTGACTCTGATGTATCAGCTGGATGCAAAGACAGTATTATGCTGTCTAGAGTTTATTTACATGCAAATCAAAGTAGTTATGTGATACTTTTGTACAGGTAAACAAAATGGATTAGATGATACAAATACTGTCCTCTTAGCTGATTCATTGCATTTCTTATGGCTTAACAGGGCAGTGTTTACCTGGAGCATTAAGCCACAACTCAGTCAAGATGTTGCAGTTTCTGTCATGTCCTTTGATGATTTTCAGTCAAGGTTATCTCACTGTGTTAATCTAGTCTAAGCCCACTGTATACAGGCCTTGAGCAGGATTTTTTAGCAAGACCATCTTGCAAGGTTTTTATCCTAATCTTATGCAATTTATTCACGTTATACAGAGTAGCATGCTTCTACTCTTGTTTTGTTAATGAGAAGTAACTCTGCAGTCATTCACTAAGTAGTAATGTCTTTTGGCTTTTCCTGGTTAGAGGTCACCACAGCGGAACTCTGGTCCACTAATGTTTGGCAGTGGATTTTTACAATGCCGAGTTGCCAGCCCGATGCCCAACCTTCAAACAAGGTATACCCATTCACTTACCTACCTGCATATCTTTATACGTCACTTGACCACAGGGAGGACATGAAGACTCCACACAGAAGGTGCTCCAGCCAAGAATTGAATGGGAGAACCTCTTGCTGTGAGGTGACAATGCTAACTGCTGCACCACTGCGGCCTTCAGTCATTCACTAAATATAGATTTGAATTCTTAGAACACATTGGATAGGCACTAACTGTAACATTCTGTCTTTGAAAGGCGAGTCTTCAATGAGTGCTTCATTTTTCATGGGCAACAGTCTTGAATATAGCTCAGTTTTCAGACAACTGCAATGTATTCCAGTGCTACTTACATTTTGGTAACTGATGAACCCAGGGTCAAAATGAGAAGAACCAGTTAATAGATAAGCCATCCTAATGGTGCCAAAATACTATTGGATAACTCTAAAAGTAGCTAGTTAGTAAATTTGTAGCTAGAATATTT
Organism: Protopterus annectens; assembly: GCF_019279795.1. NCBI lineage: Eukaryota > Metazoa > Chordata > Ceratodontiformes > Protopteridae > Protopterus > Protopterus annectens. Next base: position 336,270,625 of record NC_056733.1, on the reverse strand, counting down.
TCCTGCGTGTGTGTGCGTGTGTGTGTGTGTGTGTGTGTGTGTGTGTGTGTGTGTGTGTGTGTGTGTGTGCATGTGTGGATGCCTAATGAACCATAAATGATTTCCAGCACAACATGGCATTGGGCAGTGTGAGACATCAAAATGGACAATACATACCACCCCAGAAATTCTATACCATAAACTTCACAGGCAAATTTTACAGGGCTATAACCCATATATCCCACACTTAAATACAACCTACTGTGTGCTATATATCCTCCGTGCAAGCCAAAGGCATCACTGAACATGCTTGTTACTTCTGTTGTAATCCACCTGATAGAGATGTGCTGCACTCACTTTCTCTCTGCATCTTACCTTCCAGCAAACTACATTTGATACCATCAATTTCCCACAAACAGTCTGCAAACTGACATGAAGGTCAGGGACTGCTATACATTTTCATTCAACTCTATCTAACTACCAGTAATAGATCACTTTGCAAGGTCAGGATTATTTTAGCTTCCAGCAAGTGCCCTGTTTTGATTCAGATTATTACAATTCTGCCCTTAAATGGTTCTCCTTCTACAGAATCATTGCACTGTATTAGATTGCTGTTGACAGACTGGATTGATGCATTTTTACCCCCCTCGATGACTGATTATCCCCTTTTTCTATCCTAGACTTTAATTTGACTCTGCTAGCCTAAGCATGTGCTGAATGCACTTGCTAGACTATGGCGTGAAGTACTTCTGTTGCCCCTAAGAATAGAGCTAGCAGACATTTTCACCTAGTAAGAAATAGAATTTGCTTTGATCATAACAAATTCAGCTAATCCTTGATACAAATGTATTATGGAGAAGAACCAAGCAAGGCAATAAGCTAATATTGGCTATGGATGGCTACCTCCGGATAACTTCCAACTCTTATAAATATACACTTTGCTTCTCTTGATTTTAGTCAGACATTAACAGTGAAAAACATGAGTGTCCCTGGATTTGAAAGCCACAAGATAATATGTCAGCTCTGTTCAGCATGCACAGTGAAGGCAAATCCATATTAGCAGGTTGGACTGCCAGCTGTTTCTTTCTCATTCTGCTACTTGCTGTCCGACCTAAGCATAAGCCAAAGTAAAGACATATCCCACACTCATGTAGAAAATTCATACTCACTGCCTTTATTTCTTTATTCAGCCAATATCTTCATGGGGCATTTAACATACCTGGAGCATACATCAGCGTACACATAACAATAAGATCACCTGTTTTGCTTGTAAGTCATCTTAGTCTCATCACTGTACCCCCTACAAGACCTGTATTGGTTAGAATTTAATCATCATTTTCATTAAATTCAACTTTGCTTTCCATATAAATTTCATACACCCCCAAATGTAGAGCTGTATCAGAAACTGTTAAAATTCATGAACTTATACCTCTGTTGGCAGACTGTTAACTTTTCCAAAACTGAATAACAAATTTCGTTGCTCTAAATATTTTGTTGCAGGGGACAAACAATGAATTAATCTATATCGTAATCTTAGATATATTCCAGATAAGTTACCTTTCTTGAAAGAGTTAAACACTGCCTGTGTGTGATCATGTATGTTTTATCATAATAAAGATTTTGTAATTGTAGTGGAATACTGCTTAGTTTTGAGTCATATATTTTATTTTTTAAATTTGTAAGACATTTTGGAAGTTCCAAAGCCTGTGAGTTAATGTTGGAAATTTGTGCTGCATTATACCTTGCCTCATCAGGTCTATATCACTTCTTTGAAGTGACTAACCATCAGATCCCTATTCATTGAACTTAATCCATCGAAAGCTAAATCTGTTGAATGTTCATTCACCCAATTTTTTTCCCAGGGGAAAAATCTAGTGGGCAACCTAGTGACTGTCACAAAATCCACATTATTTAAAACCCCCCCCCCAACTAAATATACCAACTCCAAGATTGCATAACAGTGGGGAAAAGGGCAAATTCCCAATGATGGCCAACTATTTTTTCCCCCTGAGGAAAAAAGTTTGCGTAAATGAATGTTCAACAAATTTAGTTTTCGATGGATTAAGTTTGATGAATAGGGATTCAGTGGTTAGTCGTTTTGATTAAGTGATATACACCCACCTTATCTTGTATGTCATTGTGTATGTCTTTATGTATTCTGTATAAACTAACCATGCGCAAACCTTTCATAAGCAGCAGCTTGTATTAAATAGAGCCAGAAATAAGGAAAAAATTACTTTGACAGGAGTAAGTAAAAAGGCTAATGTTTGGTTTGTTTGCCTTTCTTTCTCAGGGAAAAAGTGAAAATTCTCACTTACGTTCTGCCTCAAGTCCCTCTCTCACTGAAGCACCCTCAAATATACATCAAGATTTTGGAACATTAAAGTTATTACGCCACTTACAATCACGTGTGAAACAACTTAGGGCAGAAAATTCCATTTACCATGGTGATGGCCTAGATGACTGGAGCCCTTCACAGGTAGAACCAGGCACTTCTCGCAGAGATACGGTAAATTAATCAAATGCATCTAAGCATGTTTGTGTAAGAAAGTCGACAGTCTGAAAATGCATTGAACTGCATCATACAAAAGTGAAAACTGATGAATTTTATGTTGTCCTATCTCACCTTCATTCATTGCTGGTTGGGTTTGGAACTCAGAAACAGTTCTGACTAGGCCTAATTCAAAAGCTCGAGAGCTTCCACCAGCTTGTGGCTAAACCCTATCCCATGATGCTCAGGGAAGATTACCCAGATCTTGTTTGCCGCTAAACAAGATCAGGTGACTTCCATGCAGGCTCTGGCTAAGTGGAAACAATTTTTTTCTATATTTTGTTATATATTGATAAAAATGTAATAGTTTCTAGCTGTTTTTGTGTTGTTTAACTACCTTCAGCCTTAGTATTAGAGTTTTAGTTGTGTTTCACTAGTTTCACTACTGTTGTTGGATTCTTGCGTTGGCCATCATTATTTCTCTAGGCCTGTTGTTGGACCTTCCCTGTCATGGCTTCCAGGCTCACTTAAGTTAGAGAGTTTGGTGAATCCCCCTTTTACAGGATAGTTAATTTAAGTTAGAGGGCTCCCTGTTGCCCATTTAACTTAGAGAGCCATCCCCCTTTTTCCTTTGTATCTAACCCTTCTTCATGCTACTAGGAGTAGTTTGTTTTTTATTTAAAAACTACTCCACCTTTCTTATTTTGTATCTTTGCTGTTGAAAAAAAAAGTTATTGAGTTTGTTTTTGGTTGTTTACTTAGTTATTGTGTGAAAAATGTCAGAGGACCCTAAAGACTTGAAGCCTTCTGGTTTAAAAAAATGTGACAAGTGCAGCCAGAAAATGTAACTGATGGATGGACATACCAGTTGTGTGTACTGTTTGGGTGCTATTCACTTGCAAGAGTCTTGTTCATTCTGTCACACCTTTAGTTCCAGGGTCTTGAAGGAATGGAAAAATAAGTTGATTGTTAGAGGCCTGTTAAAAACCCCCTTTTACTGAGGCTTTAGAAGGGACTCAGATCACCTCTAAATCTAGTGGCAAATCCCCTTCTTTGAGATCCAAGAAGTTGGGAAAAAGGACTTTGTCTTTTGCTCCATCCTCGGAGCCAGCGAGGAAAAACTGCTAAAGAATCTTCTTCAGAATCAAGGGATCTCAACTTCTGAAAAATCTCCCTCTTCTACTCTAATTGTGATTTTGGTGCCGACAGAGTTCCAATTTTTGGAGCTAGTCTTCTGTATTGGAACCCATATCCCCGAATTTGAGATCTCCACTTCTGTAGACAGTGAGGTCTCCAACCCTGTCTTCCCGATCCTCCAAGAGCTTATTGGATGATGATGTGGAGCAGGTGGTGATGAGACTCTTACGGATGTCAATGCTGGTCAAAATTCTGTCGACTCCGACCCAGAGAGAACTGGAGCCGAGAAAGACCATTTCCCCCTTCTTTGATTTCTCCTCTGACCCGATCTGGAGTTTCTGAGCCATAGTGTTTGGACCCGATCGCAACAGAACCATCAGTGCCGAGACCTGCTCCAGGATCATTGGGTCTGACTACTACTTCGACTTCCTCAGTTCAGTTGGAATTTGAGGAGTCTAGGAGCTGATGTTCTCCCCCGTTTGGTCCGGTGAGGAGAGTTACATTGGACAGCTGTCCGACCTAGTTCTATCTCTCCGGGCTTTGGTGTGTATGAGCTCATACCTTTCAACCTGGAAACATCAAACATTTGGACAAGGCCCATGAAAAATAGGTACAAATCTGTGTGCTGATTAATGTAAAATTTGCATACATAATTACACAACCCCACCCAGTCCAATGGAATTGTGGAATACCAACTTTCAAACGCAAACTGAAGAACAAAACCAAAATAAAGCACCAACGTCCCCCTGCAGCCATTCCAGTGTCTCATTACCTGGCTATTTCACCCCATTTACCATAAACACTGTGTGCATACTGCATTACTTTTATAATGATTATTTGGATTTTATTTTTACATGTTATAGCACAATGCACAAACACTAATAGATATCTGCTAAACAAAGCAATATTGTCTCACAATGAAAATATACTTGGCATTAAAACTTCTCTGCCCTTGAAACTCACATTCATTGAAACAGCATTGAATCCCACACCACATCCAAAGAAAATGCATCTGGCCAGTGGTGAATAAAGATTACCTTTGGGCTGTTTTCAAATCAGAGGCCCTTTGCACACAAAACAAGAAACATGCATGTGTTCTTTGATACACCTTCCTGACTTTATTAAATTATATTCCTTGTGTAATACAGCACACTTGTTAGACTTCAGTTAGAGCGCATTTTAAATTTATTGTTTAAACATTTTCCTGTAGGCAATGAAACAAAATGCATGAATCAATAATGACAAAACTGTCCTATTCAGAGCATTTCCATGATAAAAATCTACTTCTACACCCACACCCACACAAATATATATATATATATATATATATATATATATATATATATATATATATATATATATATAAAATGACAGCAGTGTAAGCCATAGGCATCTTGCACAGCTTCTTGCACTTATTTTCAATTTCAATTTTTTTTGGGGGGGGGGGGCAAAAGACCAAAAACCAGGGACACATTTTAAACATTGCTTGTATAATTTTGGAAAGTTGCTTGAATAAAATGTTGTTACCACCATGCATTTCACTGCCAAGTCTTGAACCCAGGACCCTGTGCACTACAGTCAGAGCAACATACCACTAAACCAAATCAGCAGTTTCCTGAAAGAGAGAAAGACTGAAAGTTAAATGGCTATCATTTAGTGAATTCAGTTTTCACTTCTCACCACAGCACTCTCTCAAGTCAACGTCTTACCACAAAAAACCTGGACAAAGACAATAATGGGGGAATACAACCCCAAAATAGGGGCACATTTCAAATACTGAAACTTAGAAACTTAGAAAATTGCTAGATTAAAAGGTTTTGTGATACAATTTATTTTCTGAAGAATATGAAGTCTGAAATTCAAATGGCAAAATCCTGAAAAACCACAGATTTAATGAGGAACAGAACAAAAAAATATGAGGCATAAATTAATAAGTGATGGTGGCTAGGGACATTAAGCTCTTTACTTGTACCCAAGGTAAAGAGTTTGAGCCTGAGTACCTCTAGCCACCAGATGTATTCAGTTGGACACACACACACACACACACACACACACACACACACACACACACACACACACACACACACACACACACACACACTGTCTCTCTCTCTCTCTCTCTCTCTCTCTCTCACTCTGTTCAAGTGAAAACAGTACCTTACAGAGCTCCTGTTCATTTGTGCCTGCTGTGCAAACTCAGAAATAAACCTTGTTCATTCGTTAGCTAGCATTTCAATTTCACACACACTGACTAAAGTACAGTATCTTACAGAGCTCCCAAGCAGCAACTCTGTTTGTTAAACCTCATTTGCCCAGAAAAATACATAAAAACTAGCAGAGTTTCCAAAGCAGAAAAATAAATAAACTGTTGTTCAGAAAATAAACTCCATTTTCGGAAACTACCTCATGCACATTCAAACAGTGACAGCCAGAAATGTTTTTTGAAGCTCAATTCCGACAGGCTGATGGAGCTGACATCTTCGTGCATGTGATGACATCAGCTCAAAAGGGCAAAAGAAAAAAAATTAAAAACAAAGCTGGAAAAAAATCGGAAATGAAGGGGTGCCACTTGGGAATTGTGGCACCCTATTATTTGGACTCCAAAACTCATTTTTTGCCTAGTAATTTGGTACAGTTGGGAGGTATGGGTGAGCTCAGCTCCTACTTCAGCTTCAGAGCCAACCGCCCTGCTTTGGGATGAATCTTCCATTTCCTCAGAACCAGGGATTTCCTCGGAGCAGAGTGGGGGAATTTTGAGCTGATGGAGAGAGTGATGTCACCTCAGACTACTCTGCTGCCTGGTCCAAGTACTTTACCCCCAAAGGTGCGAGTGTTGGTCTCAGCTCCATCACTCCCACCCAAATGCAGAGACCCAAAGCCCCAGGATGCCCCATTGGGTGAAATTATCTCTTCTGAAACCTCTCCAGATTACCCCTCTGAGGATGTCCCTCCGAAGAGGTTGTGCAAGAGGAAACACCTAGACTCCATGGAGGAGACTATCACCTCAGACACGGACCTTGAGTCAGAAGGGTCCCCACGGTCACCCTCTGAAGATGTCTCCTTTGCAGACATCCTAAAGATCATTAAATAGAGAGCTGGAAGCCCACCAACCCTTCTGATGATGAGTCTGTGTACCTGGAGACTTTCAGGTCTCGCCCTTCCACCTCTTGAGTGTCTCCACCTTTTGACCAGTTAATAAATGTGATTAGTCAAAAGGCATGGGGCTCTGCAGATTCAGTGGAACCAGTTCCTAGGAGGCCAAATAAATTCATCATGGCATCTTCGAAAAAGGAGTTCCTTAGCAGGGGTGTCCTGGTAGATGCTATGGTGGTGGGGGCCACAAAGAAGGAATTGTCAGAGACTTCATCTGTTCATCCACTGAACAAAGAGTCTTAAATGATGGACAGATATGGAAAGTGTATGTTTTCTTCAGCAGCGTTTGCTCTTAGATCGCTGAATTACTTGTCCCATTTCACTAGGCTCCAGAGGGATCTCCTGAAGGAGCTGGGAAATACTCTTCAAGATACTGCAGCTACAGGGATTTTGGATAAGGTTTCCTCCCAGATCTCTACCTTAACTTCTGTGGTAAACTCCATGTGACTTATTTCCTATGCATCCGATGGAGCGAGTAGGACAGCAGGTACAGGAATTTCCTTAATGAGACATTCCTGGATGCACTTATGCGACTTTTCAGAACCCTTCAACTCTTCCTTTATTAATGCCCCTTTTGATGGCTCATCCTTGTTTGGGCCAAAAGTGAAAGGGACCATAACCAGGTGTGAGCAGGAGGGACAGACTCTGTCTGCCATTGTAGTCCATTTCTCCCTATGTACTAGACCTTATCCCAAAGGTCAGATGGGGGAAAAATGTGGTTCCATAAGTCCCAAAGAGCTTTCCCAGATGCATGTGGTGATTTTTTCCCCCAGGGGCAGAGGGGGAAGTAACAGTGGAAGACACTGACCATGTGGCAGATGGGGTCTGCAAAACCAGGGTGACAGGGGTTCTTTCCTTGGAAAACCCTTTCAGCGCTCTTGAAAGGAAGCCCATCTGTCTGTCTCTGGAGGCAGTCAGGGGTAGCTTGTCATTGTACCCAAATGCCTGGCTAGAAATAACAAAAGAAAAATGAGTACAAACAATCATATCCAGAGGTTATTACATACCCCTTTTCCTCTCCCCATTAGACAAACAACTAGTCACAGATGTTCTACCCAGTCAGATAGATTACAAGTTGCTAGAAAAAAAGAGTCATCCAAAATGTCCCCGCAGACCAGATTGGATCTGGAACTTACTCAAGGCTCTTGTTTGTTCCAAAAAAGACAGGGGACTGGATCTCAACAGGCTAAATAAGTCCATCAAAAAGTCAAAGTTTTGGATAGTAACACTGCAGTTCACACTCCCCCTTTCTGGGGAAAGATGATTGGATATGCTGTATAGATCTCCAGGATGCGTACCACCACATACAAATGGACAGGCGATCTAGGAGACATTTGCACTTTCAGCTGGGAGCCAGTCACTACCAGTTTTGAGCTCGTCCCTTTGGTCTCACTACAGCCCCCAGAGTGTTCACGAAATGCATGGCAGTAGTTACGGCTCACTTGAGGCATCTAGGATTCCAGGTGTTTCCATACCTAGATAAATGGCTCCTAGCCGCCACCACCAAGCATCTACTAACAAGAGCAAGGAACACAACCATTCATCTGTGCTCTCAGCTAGGCATTACAATAAACTTTAAAAAATCTGCCTTGTTGTCATCACAGCATGTCATATTTATAGGGGCAGACCTAGACACAAGAAAAATGTTAAGCCAGACCCCCCCCGAGAGGATTCAAACCTTGCATCGTCAAATCAAGAATCTCCTATCCAAGAAGAAAGTGCAGACGAGGACTGTTTTGAAAGTTCTGGGTACCATGGCAGCTGCAATTATCTTGGTACCTTTAGCTCATCCACACACAAGGATTCTTCAATGGCTACTTTTTTCCCAGTGGTCTATGCAGGATCTACCATTGTCTCAAAAGATTATCATAACAGAATCCTTCAAGAAAGATCTGCGCTGGAAGATTCACTCAACTCAATTGACTTTAGGACAACCGTTTGTCTTCCTGCAACCAGTAGTCACGGTGACCACGGATGCTTCCCAGATAGGGTTGGGGGGCATTATTTGGGAAAGACTGTCCAAGGCTTTTGGGAGGAACACAAAGACCACTTGTATATGAATGTCCTAGAGATGAGAGTGTGGTGCTTTTGGCATTGCAGTGATTCCAGGATTCCCTTCCACTAAGAACAGTTGCAATTCAGATAGACAACATGTCAGCTAGTGTGGTACATAAACAAACAAGGAGGAACCAAATCCTACTCTTTATGTCTAGAAGCACAGAGAGTATGGCAATGGGCAGTCTCTTTACAACACTTTCTGACAGCAACGCACATCCCGGGGAGGTCCAACTTGATAGCGGACAAACTCAGCAGAGCCATTCTGATGCACCAAAAGTGGTCCCTAAAACAGGAAGTTGCGGAGGAGATTTTCTGCAAGTGGGGCCAGCCTTGCTGTGACCTCTTTGCCACATCCATGAATGTCAAATGCAGCAGCTAATTTGCCGTGATCTCTGCGGGAGTCACCAAGGGATGCACTTGTACATGATTGGCCCCGGGGTCTCCTCTAAGCTTTCCCCCTCTTTTCCTTGATTCCAAACGTCCTTCAGAAAGCCAGCACATTGAGAAGCATTGTAATGCTCATCACACTGTACTGGCCTCATCAGATTTGATTCCCCTTTTTGCGACCCCATCTCCAGGAGGAGTCGTGGATTCTGGACCCAGTTCCAGACCTCCTAACTCATCCATCAGTGACACTCCATACATCAATACAAACCCTCAACTTGACAGCTTGGTTGCTCCAGTTCCACAAATAGTCAAGCTCCCTAATATTTCCTGTGCAGTGAAACATACATTAATTTTGTCTCGTAAGGCATCAACCAGGAAATTAAATTCTAGCAAATGGATGAAATTTTCCTACTGGACTTTTAACAACCATATTGATCCTTTTACTACCCTTATAACAGCAGTGTTAGATTTTTTGGCCAAGCTTTTTAATGAAGGTGCAGTGGCAGCTACAATTCAAGTTCAATTAGCTGCTATATCAAACTATCATACTGGGGAAACATGGTGTCATGTAAATCATTCTTAAAGGGTACGTTCTTACTAAGGCCTCCAGTGAGAGAACCTCCAGTTCCATGGGACCTAAATCTTGTCCTATCTCTGTTGATTTTCCCCCCTTTGAACCTGCATCACCATGTGACATAAAGGTTTTTGTCATGGAAGACGGCACTATTGGTTGCCATTACTTCTGCTAGATGAATGTCTGAACTTCAAGCTTTGTCTGTATACCCCATGTACATGACCTTTCACAAAGATAGTTTCCTTACGAACCGACACCTCCTTCCTACCAAAGGTGTGTTCAGAGGCCAATTTAAATCAATCCATTGACTTACCTGTTTTTTCCCCAAACTATGGTAACAAGGCAGAATATAAGCTACACCAGTTGGACACATAAACAATTACGTTTCTCCCCAGAACAAAAGGTTTCCGAAAGTCAGAACAGCTATTTGTATCTTTTTCAGACCAAAAGAAAGTGGCCCCAATATCAAAGGTCACACTTTCTAAATGGCTTACAGACTGTATCACGTATACATACAAATCTCAGAACAGAGGACTCTCTGGGAAAGTAAAGGCCATTCCACAAGAGCTATATCAACCTCATCTGCCTTCTAGGCGAGGCTACCTATGGATTCCATTTGTGCAGCAGCAACATGGATAAAGCCTCATACCTTTATCACTCATTACAAAGTTGATTTGGCCTCCAGGAACAAGGCCTCTTTTGGGTCCACTGTTCTGAAGAGATTTTTCCCTTGAGCCAACCAAGAAAGAAGGTGCTAGGGATGCTGTCCCAACCAGCATTGAATGAAGGCAAGATAGGACAACATAACATTGAGAAGTTATGTAGTCACCATAACGTTCCATGTTTGTTGTCCATCTTGCCTTCATTCTTGCATCCCACCCTCCTTCCCCCACCTGGAGGATTGAGCGGTCTTTTCTTACAAATTGGTGATTATGTCTCTGAATCTCTTCTTAGTCTCTTTTGGATTTGGTGGCATGTTTAGAGATAAAAATTCTGTTTTTTTCTGCAAACAAGATCTGGGTAATCTTCCTTGAGCATCATGGGATAGGGTTTGGCCATGAGCCAGTGGAAGTTCTCAAACCTTTGAATAAGGTCGAGTTGGAACCGATCCTTGGTTCCAAACCCAAGCAGCAATGAATGAAGACGAGATGGACAACAAACATGGAACGTTATGGTGAGTACATAACTTCGTATTTTGTTGTTTTCTGATTAGTATTGTAAGTGTGCCAGTACTCCGTGTAGCGTTTTAAACTGTAATAGACTATAATAGGTAGAATTTGGTATATTTGGAGGTATTTTAACATATCTAAAACTGTGGAATAGTCAACAAAACCTTGCATGAAGGAAATCAGAAAAAAATGAAACCTAGAACCTGTTTCTGATGGGATGAATGGTACAAGAAACCAAGAGACACAAAGGAAAAAAATTAAAATGACCATTTGTTGATGATGCAGATAGCTACAAATCTTGACAAAGTAAAGGGAATAGGACTTCTGCTTTCCCTACAAATTATCAACTGTAAAGTGGATGAGTATTTTCTGTAGAAAGGTTCAACTCCTCAGTTTTGAACTCTCCAGTTGCAGTTCCCAATAGAAATCACTGCTAGGGCACACTGATGTAGAGTCCTTATTTTTTTAATGACTGTGAAGTTGGCATATTTATAAGTTCAGAAAGTGCAGGGAAAGCTTGCCCCCAAATTATGTCACCTGACAAAAAACACATATTTGTTGTCAGCTTCCAAATATTTTGAACTCAGTGAGTAGAGACCTCTTCAAGTTGAATTCTGGGGACTTGTAGGTGAAATGTGACTACTGAATAACATAGGATCTTAGGATCATAGGAAGTTACTAGACTAATGGCCCTAGGGCCCTTAAAAGCACCTATTACCCCTGTCCAAGAAGGACACAGGTAGAACTCCCGGGGTGAATTTACAGTTACCCATCCAATCATCCAGACTGCATTTGAAGAGGGCCTATGAGGTGCTCTGTTTGACATGGTGTGAGTCTGTTCCAAAGGTGGGATAACTTCTGGGAGACAAATTTGACCCTCCAGCAGATTCTATTAATGTCACATACCAGTTTCAGGTCTTTAGAGCAAGTAGCCCATGTACCATTTGACTTGTGGATATGCAGCATTTCCAATAAGGCAGGGTCAGAGATTGCCTTATATGCAAGGCAGAGATCTCCTCTGAGTAGTCTGTATGAAAAAGAATAAAGTGACAGTGATTTCAGACAATACACATAGGATAGATGCTAAAGAACTTGAATTTTCCTTGTGAGTAAGTTTTGTGGTCTCTACAATTGCTGCAGGTGCTTGGAAAGATACATACCAAAAGGGGTGTTGTACTCAATTATTGGCCTGATGAGGAAAGAGTAAAGGGAGGTTATAACTTCTTTTTTTATGGAGGCAACACCCTTACTTATGAGATGAGCAATATAGAATGCCTTTCTTACCACTGTGGAGACATGGTGATCAAAGGTAAAGTTGCTTTTAAAATAAACCAAAAGCCACCATAGTGGTCGACCTGTAAAACCAATGGGCACCAGTATTGTAAAAAAAACTTTTATTAACTTAAATGGTTTCATCCTAATTGTGAGGAAAGATCCACAGGGAGGGAACTGGGAAAACAGGCTAGCTATGAGGGAGCTTTTCTGGCAGTTTAGGTTTAATGCCACTATCCCCCCAGGGTTAAACGATAGCATTAATCGTATGCCCATACTCAGGCACAGAGCCTTAGTATCATGTTAGGACACTGTATTTTTCATTTTGTTTTATATACAACTTTATATTTTTTGTATCATTTAATAATTTATATAATATTTTTCAAATAGTAGTGAGTGTGGTGATGGTTTAGCAGGCTTTACCATCTGAATGCTTTTATTTAGGTTTACTGGTTCTTTAATTAGGCTGATTTTGCCACATCTTTTACGTTATTTACATTCATTTTTTAATATTTTTGTATTTAGCAATATCTGCTTGTAGAAAAAGTTTTTTTGTATTGTTTATGATAGTAAAAATGGGGGTTAATTTGTTTTTATTTGTATTCATTAACAAGAATGATTTTTCTTAATGAAATGACTGATCAATTAAGAGTAGTGGTAGAGTTATTATAAATACTTGAGGGTGTTTTATTGATGTATTCTGATGAAATCCTGGATTGTAAGAATGAAAGCGCTTAAGTTAATAAAAATTTTTTACAAATACTGGTGCCCGTTTGTTCACTATGGTGGCTTTTGGTTTATTTTAAAAGGTTCTTAGTTGCCTGTTATAAAGGTAAGGTTGCTAAAAGCCTGTGTGCCCAGGTCTCTCACCACTGAGTGTGTACTCAGGTTGTTGCTATTGATGTGGTAGTTAGCAGGACCATCGCTGTTAATGAAAGGGATGATAATACATTTTTTTTGCATTTAGTATAAGACTACGACTTTGGCACCAATCATTTGTTTGTGTAAGACCCTCTTGTAAGATGTTGATATTGTTTGGAGATTCTGTGACAGTTCCCAGTTTGCAGTCAACAGCAAACTTTGTCAACCACAGACTTTTAGATTTGCTTTTACTTTGGAGAAATAGATTCCAAACAGTAGAGGTCCCAGGACTGATCCTTATGGAACACCACTGGTTGCAGGTCTGCTGCTGAAGGTGGATTCCCCTATTTTGACTATATGGGTTCTATCAGTGAGCCAGTTAGTGCCCCATCTAAGAATATAGGGCTTGATACCTAGCTGGATGAGTTTGTCAATGATGACTGAGTGGGGGATAGTGTCAAAAGCCTTGGCTAAGTCTAGGTAGGCAGTATACACAGGTTTAACAAGCATGATCTTCCTTTGACAAATCCAAAACGAGTAGGGTCAAGTGTTTGGAGATTACCTATATCTTTGTTGATAAGGTCCATGATGATTTGCTCCATGGCCTTGCAGATTAGGCTAGTCAGGCTAATAGGTCTATAGTTCTCAGGGTCAGCGGAAGCACCACATGTGTGCAAGAGGATAATGGTAGCCATTTTCCATTCAGCTGGGATGAAGCTGGTGCTTAGACTCTGACTAAAAAGAGTACCCAATGGTGTTGCTAAGTCTTGTTGGAGCTCATGTAGGATGCAGCCTGGGAGGTTATCAGATCCCATAGATGCTGTGTTTTTGGCCTTAGAGAGGCTGTATATGAACTGCAGTTTAGAGATACAAAGTAGGGGACAGATGGTAGGGATATCATGGTGTGTGTGTGGAAGGGACAAGGGAGTGAAGTTTTCAAAGAACCTGTCGGCTAACAGTTTAGCTATGTCAGCAGGCTCAGTATATTTGGTATCATTAACTACAAGTTCTGCACAAATCTGGGCCTTTCCTTTTAGGTTACAGATGTAACTAAAGAATGTCTTATGGTTGTTCTTAGTTGAAGAAGCTTATTTGGATTTGTAGTTTGCTTGGAGGCTTCACAAGAAGTCTTATTTGCTGAGGAAGGAGTGTTTCCAGTTTAGGACTCACTCCCTTTTACTCTTAGACCAGAATATCTTCCTCTTATTGTAAAGCCTGTTAATGGCAGTTGTCCACAATGCAGGTTTGATCTTCCTTGAGCTTGTTTTGGTCCTATGAGGTATGGCCAAGTTAGTGCAGCTATACAGGTGTTTGTATAAAGCACTGGTGTAGAACTCAGCATAGTTGAAAGTTGCATCTGAGGGGGGAGATGCAATGAAACTATTTATACCATCCCATAAAAGATTGTAATCTGCATTGGAGAAGTTTTTAATTTAGTTGCTGCTGGGGTGGGGGTGATAGCTACCTTGAATGAGACTTATTTGTGGTCAGATCTCACCAGGGAAGACCTCATAGTGGGGGTGCTACAGTGGTCCGTCATATTGGTAAGCACCAGATCCAGGATGTTGGCACCCCTTGTAACCGGTGTACAGTCAGACCTAGCTCCTACAACTCTTACCATGTGGGTTCTGTCCATAAGCCAGTTGACAACCCATCTCATGACGTAGGGGTTTATGTTCAGGCTGGTGAGCTTGTCTATAATACCTGAGTGGAGAATGGTGTTGAAGGTCTTTGCAAGATCTAGGTAGGCTGTGTGGACCACCTTTCCCTCGTCTATAGCCTTGGTGACTGTCTCAAAGAAGTCCACTAGGTTTAGGAGGAATGATCTTCCCCTTAACAAAGCCGAACTGGGTAGGGTCCAGTGTTTGGAAGTTTCCAATGTCTCTGTTAATGAGATCCATGATGATGCACTCCATAGCTTTGCAAACCAAGCTAGTCAGGCTTGTAGGGCAATAGTTCCCGGGTCCGTTGTGGCTCCACCTTTGTGGAGTGGAATAACCATTGCTATGCGCCACTCTGTGGGCATGTAGCTGGTGGAGAGGCTGAGTTTAAACTGTGTGTTTAGGTGAGGGGTTAGTTCATCCTTGAGCTCGTGTAGGACGCAGCCTGGGACACCAGCCGGTCCCACTGACACTGTGTTTTTGGCTTTGGAGAGGGCTGTTTTAACCTGAGTGTCTGTGATTTCAGGGGCACTACATTCTTCTGGTATAGTTATGGGCCCTTTTGGGGGTGAGAGGGGGCTGAAGTTTGCACTGAACCTGTCTGCCAGGATGTTGGCTATATCGGTCGGTTCAGTGTATTTTGTGCCATTCTGCACTAACTCTGAGCAGATCTGAGAATTGCCACTTAGATTCTTGACATAGCTAAAGAATGCCTTGTGGTTATCTTTGGAGTCCATAGCAATTTTTCTTTCGAAGCTAGCCTTGGATGATTTTATGAGGGAATGTAGTTTCTTGCTGATATTGGTCAGGGATGTCTTCCCTTCTTGGGATTTTACTGTTTTCTGTACTAGTTTCCTCCTTCTATTGTATAGCTTGTTTATGGCAGGGGTCCACCAGACTGGTTTCCTTTCCTTGAAGGAGTGAGTCTTGGTTTTGTTTGGGATAGCATGATCCATGCATTCTTTTAGGTGCCCGTAGAGTGCATAAGTAAAGGATTTTGCAGCTTGGACAGCGTTATCCTTTAGCATGGGGGCTTTGAAACTTCCCACCTCGGTCTTAAGTAAGGTGAAGTTTGCTTTTGAAAAGTTTTTCACAGTGGTTTCTTTGATTGGGGGTGGTGGCGGAATGTGGATATCCAGAGTGATTAGTTTATGGTCGGATCTAACCAGTGAGGGGTTGACCTCCGGTGTGGAACACCGGTCGCCCATGTTAGTGATGAGCAGGTCCAATATATTGTCACCTCTGGTGGGGGTGTTGGCCAGTTGATCCAGGGCATTTGAGTTTATAAATTCTAGGAAATGTTGGGCAAGGGAGCTTGTACTTGAGTAGTTCTCCCAGTTAATGTTTGGGTAATTGAAATCCCCCAATATCAGGGTGTTTCGTAGGACCTTTATGTTTCCCAGTGTTTCCAGGAATGCGGAGTGGGGGTCCTGGGACATGGTGGGTGATCTGTAGCAAGCTATAATTTGAATTGCAGTTTTGCCCATTGTTAGTTGCATGTGGATGATCTCTGAAGCATCATGCTGTGCCACTAACCTGGAGGTGTGGGTATCCTTGATGAATATGGATACTCCCCCGCCTTTTGTATTTCGGTCTGGGTTTTGTGGCCAAAATGTATGGTATGAGTTGTAGCCTGATAGTGCTGGGGTGCTCTCTGGAGCCTTAAACCAGGTTTCTGTTACTGCACATATATCGATTTTCTCCATACTGAGGAGTGCCTTGAGTGTGTGCATTTTGAGGTTTAGACTTCTGGCATTGAGTAGCATTACCCTCAGTTTTTTGTTACTTGTGCTATTTATGGTAGTGGGTTTGTCTTTTGAGCCTTGCCTAAAAAAGGCACTATGGGGGTGGCAAGAGCCTTGGCCAGTATTCGAAAGAATAAGGGTGACAGGTGCAAGCTGTCTCTAGCAAAGCAGCGTGGCTTATCGAGCATTTCATCCCAGGCTGACAGACACTGGATCCCCTTTGAATGACACCAGAAGCTTAGCCAATTGCTGAAATTGATAATTTTTTCTCTATACCATGGTATCATTCTTGGTGAGGGCAGGATGCTACTCAGGGTCAGGGTCATACCGGCCTGGGCTACGTGATCAGAGAGCTCCTCCATGTCTCTTTTCATGTAGTCCAAGGAGGTATGACTCAGGTCATTCACACCGACACGGACAATGACAGAGTCATATTTGTACTTTTTCTGGAGTGACCTGACTGCTTGTGTTAAGTGGTGGATCCAGGCATCCGACAGGCAGCTAACAGTAACCTTCTCCTTGTTCAGCCTAGTGAGTGGGACGTTAGTGTGCCTGACTATAGAGTCACCTATTACTAGTGTGTTGGGTCTGTCATTTTGCCTTAAGGGCTGTGATTGTGTGGCACACTGGTTTTGTGAAGTATGTGTTTCATGGTTTGTGTTGGGGGGGTGGAGGTTGCTTGGATGTCTGTTTTGGAGGTCTCTGTTGCTTCTGCAGATTTTTATTTAGAGCCTCTGAGTATATATTTTTGTGTATTTATGTGTGTTTTTTGCCAGTGCTGGTTTCATAGGTCTTTGTGAGATGTTTATGTTGTGAGCAGGCAAGTATGTCTACATTTCCTGTAAGGTGCTGACTTGAGTGGTTTAAATGTATAGATTGCTCATTTTCAGTGAGATGCTTCAGTTTTATAAGTAAAATGAAAAGGCAAATTGTCAGTTTTCTGGTACTTGTAATGGATCAAATGAGGCATCCCTACAACTGTTTCATATTATCTGGTACACATCCATATATTGCCATAAGAAGTAAAAGAAGCAAAAGCTGCTGAATGCAGAAATGCAGGAAACAACTGGCATAATCCAAGCATAGCATTTTGGAAGGGAAACTGGATGTCCAAGATCAGTTATGATCTGTGATGTTAGATTAGGTACAGAAAATGCTCCAGCTAAGTAGGTCATGTTTATTCATACTCTTAACTGTTCCTACTGCCCTATGACTATTGACTGATTTACTTTTATAGGTTCATAGGTAGATACTAGGCTATCTGCCCTAGGGCATTTATAAGCCTAGCCAGAGTGTATTTGGCTTCCGCCTCCCTATTAGATTAGCCTACTGTGCCTCTGTAAAGTAGGTCACAGAAGGTACCCTTTTAAGATTAGTTTACTGTGCCTCTGTCTAGCAGGGACACATGAGAGATCCCAGAGGTGAATTTGCGATTTATTCTTTATTTATTCTTTATGAATATATGTGATACATTTTTTCATCTAGTGATGTTTGATAGTGTTAAAATATTTCTGAACTGTGAAAATTAATAGCAGAAGTAAAAGGCTAATAAAGCAAGTCCTAATTTTGAAACAATTTCATATTCTTAGTGGCACAGAATCAGAACATTTGTTCACGTTGTAAAAGATGCTTAGTATGAATGCATATTTCAAAACTAGACAACAGGAATACAGTGAAAAGCTGAAATAGACACTGTAGAATTAGTAAAAAATGCAGTGTGCTCCACACAAGGTATTCACTTCTGCAACTGGTAAACACAGTTCATTCAGGAAGCTATGAACACTGGCTCTCTGATGTGCACTGTAATTGTCAGATAGTCCGACAGATAGGCTGCCCTGTCAATTTCCCAAATGTTCACTCTTCTCATTAACATACATAATAGGTAGGTACTAGGCAGTCCATCTGCAGACTGTTACACGCCTTGCCAATACCCCATATCCAAAAATTCTCTCCATCTTCAAGGAGGGCAATACAGGATAGACTGGCAAAGTATTTGATACCTCCCATTCAGTTATCTAGGTTTACCTTGAAGGCTGTGAGGATGAAATCTGTTTCACATGCAGCGTGAGTTTGTTTCAGAGGTGGGATATACACTGGGATATAAACTTATTATGCCAATGTGTCTTATTTATCTGTTGATGAAGGTTTAGGTCCTTTAACTGGGTATTTGAGGAATCATTTGATGTTCTTCATATGTGTCATTGCTTCACTAGCCTTAGAAGTATAAAGTTATATTTTGCAAAGGATATAACATCTGTCCAGCTTCAAAGACTTCAGGGTACCTTCCACATGTCAAACTCTTAATCAGCTCGAGCTTTGCTGACTAAAAAGACAGGCTTGAGTTGCAAGCTCTTCACAGCTTTCCTGCTGCTAAGAAGAGAACTCTTCAGCAGGCTTTCAAGGATTGCTGGTCGGCAAATGCTGTTTCATTGGTGAGCAGACAAGTTCCCTTTAGTAAAATCTTCACCATTACATTTTTATTTGTGAAAAGTTACTTTTTTTGAAAATAAAGTACTTTTAAGTCGGAGAAAAAAATGTATTTGTCTTGACTATTTCATGACTTTTATGTACTTTTAAACGGAAGTGCACTTTCTTATTTTTGTGGTCAAAAGTTGTTTAAAACAACATTTTCTGTAGATAAGTTGTGTTTATTCTACTTTTTGGGGTGGGGAAGTGTTTAAAGTACTTTTTAGTCTTTTTTTCTGGAAAAAAGTCACTTTTTTGCTGCTTTCTTGTTTTACCGGCTATTGCTGCTACTGGGAAATAAGCATCATTTTTAGCTTGAACATGGAACTATGTGTGACAGCCCACCACTGGACCAGTAATCAAGGAGCCTCAATCCTCACCACTGGCAACAGTGGGGGACATACACTGGGAGGATGACAAGTACACACAGTATTTCCAGATGCAGCTCTCTGCATCAAGTGCAATTTCCCTTAAGAGCACACAGAGATCACAGTCAATCCGGGGCTGGCTTCTCCCTCTTTCTCCAGATCCCAAATAAGACTCCCCGCTGGCACAGCTGTAGAGTATAGATCTCAGCTGAGTGGCCAGGCCAAGACCTCCAGCACCCTCTCTTTCCAACCACGGCTTCGTGTCCCTGCCCAAGTAGCTGAAACAGGCACTCTTTGAGGTTTGATTTACACACACACACACACACACACACACACACACACACACACACACACACACACACACACACACCTGGGAAAGGCTGACACAGGTTTACTAGCTCTGCCCCCTTTTTCCCAGACTATAAGGTAGTTACCACTGCCACCTGACAGCTCCTTATCAGCTACTTTAAGGCCCTTAACAAAGGGTGTCCAATTTTACTGTGTAGTGTTATTATCAATACAAATAGTAGTTTGATCAAGAGCAAAGCTATTAGAACTGGCCCACAGTGTCACCAAATAAATATGAAAGTACTCCCAGAACTTAAATATCTCTGCACAGATTAGCCACAATGAAAGGTTTAAATGTATTTAATAATAAACAATAAAATAACAAGATAATACTAAATATATATTTACAGTGACATCAGTGTTCAAAACTGCAGGAATATTTAAAACATTGCAGGACAGTCTCAAATAAATAAAGAAAAATATCTAAGCTAAGCTTCACTATATTCCTGACTAAATCTATGAGAATTACTATACTATATTTAATTTACGGTCAGAGTAAAAATGTAGTGAGTGGATCTTGATGTTGTCAGGTCCAAGACAGAATACAGAATGCTGTGTCTCTTTAAGAGACCTCTCAAATTAATATCTCAAGTATTACTGCTGGGATAACTTGCAGAATGACATCATTGCTTGTCATCTGACTCCTAGTTTTCAGGCCCCAAAACAACCATTGGTGGCAGCTGGTAGCATTTAGCATCTATCTGTAAAAATACATAGACAAGGGCTTTTCTTCTGCTCTTTGGTAATGCTGGAAGCCATAAAACAATAAAACATTTCCAAGACAATACAGAAAGTTCCCTAGTTTTAGACATTGTGTCTCCTTGCTGCCACAAAGTAATTTAATTTCAGCTATTTTTCTGAAATTTATTAGACTGAGGTTAACCTCCTGGATCCCAGTTTCCACTGCTAAAATATATACATTTACACAGAATAGTGCATGTACATTTCTGTTCTTTTCTAGTAGGGCATACTGTGGATCCATTTTAAACACAAGCATTTTGCCAACCTTTTTCAACACACATGCCTGTACAAACAAGTTTGATATGCACATAACTTACTGTTCTAATACACTTGTAATGCAAGCATCTTACATAAATCATTTCGATATTCATCAATGACATATAATTATTTACAAAATTCCAGATAGCTGTGCTGGCAGTATCTCCTTTTGTGACACAAGGTACCAGTCCTTCAGTCAGTCCCTCTTCCAGCCACATAAAAGAAATGATTGTTAAGCAGCACTTGTGACAACAGCAGATTGTTAATTTGCTTCAGCTGCAGGAGAGTGACTCTGCAGTGGCCAAAGCTGGTTCCTCAGACCACTTTTCTTTTTTCAGATCCCTTTGGTGTAGTCCATTCAGCTGCCATGGACCAGGGGTTAACCATGTCCCCTGCAGTTGTAGGGGTCCCCTCATTGGGCATAGGAGAATTACTCCTGTCATCCATGGGAGAAGGAGCAAGAAATCCCCCCTGCTTATCCAGAGTGTTGTGCCCATCCTTGGGAAGCTGCTGGTGTCAATACTGTGTCTGTTTTTATTCATTTTTCTGTCAGAAAGAAACAAAAAACTAAACCTGTATATTCTCCTAAATCAGCTGCTGTGGAGAGGATTAGTTTATTGGGCTTAGCTCAGGATCTGGTGCAGTGTCTCGAACCATTTTGTAAGGTAGTTTCTGGTAAAAGAAAAAAGGATTCCTCTTTTTCTGAAAAGGTTCAAAATTGGGAATGTGTAGGGAGTGTGAAGAGACAGATGCACCTTTTTTTCTTTTCAGATTCTTAGAAGAGAGTGGTATCCAAATCTTCCCATGATGAATTATCTTTCCCTGAGACTATTCAAAATGAACCAATATTTTCCTTGGGAGAATACTGAGGATTCTCTGTCCCTAAAAAATCTTGTGATTTGTTACAAGTAGAATTTCCAGAACCTTCACCTATTCTACCAGTTCTGTTAGCTTTGGTGGATGTTTTTGTCACAGCCTGCTGCCCCTAAGAAAACAGATAGATGTATAAAGTTCCTCAGTCTTTCAAGTTTTTGTATACAAATCCCAAACCTTAGCCATCAGTTATAGCATTAGTAAAGCCTGATGCTGCCAGTTAGCTATTTCTAATTTTTCTCTTGATAAGGATGATAAGTTTAGGGAAAAATGCATACTTCTGTAACTCAGATTTTTAGAACTCTAAACATTCAGGCTCATATGTTGTTGTTTATCCTAATTGTGAAGGTGTGATAAATGTTTTGGTGTCCATTTCCTCTTGTATGAAAATCTATATTATGCAGTTTAGTTTTTTTCTATTTCTCAACCTACTACTCATTGTTTGAAAAGTGTTTATGACTCTGTAGGTACTACTTCTAGGGCTGCTGCTACTGGTACTGTTTACAGGAAGTTTGTATGGATGCATTCTCAGAACCTCCCAGGTGATGCCCAAAATTACATTTTGAATTCTCCTTTGGATAGAGATTTAACTTTTGGACCCTCTGCTAGAGAGGTTATCAAAGTGTTTTGAGAAAGGTAAACTGATTCAGGGAATCTCTTAGATTTTTCAGCCCTCCTTCTCTACATTTTCGAAGGGATTCTGTGCTCTCTTGTCTAAATTGGCAAAAAAGAAAGAAAGAAAAGGCAGTGGGAGGAAATTCCTCCTTTTCAAGAGATTCCTCTTCGTCTGCCAGACTAAATCCTTCTCTTTCCTCCTGTCTTGCTTCATATGATCTTGGTGGTGGTGGTGGTGGTGGTGGTGGTGGTGGGGGGTAATAGAAGTTGTTCCTCCTCCTCAGTTAGGTGAAGGATTTTATTCAAGAATGTTTTTAGTGCCAGAGAAAGAAAACTCTTGGAGACCAGTTCTGGATCTTTCTTTCCTGAACCAGTTTGTGCTAATGTTCAAGTCCAAAATGCTTTTACTTCACAATCACTTACCCCAGCTGCCTCATTGGAGTTTACTAGTTGTCTTAGATTTAAACAATGCATATCATCACATTCCTATTTATATAGATTTCAGGCGTTTCTTAAGGTTTTGTGTGTCTGAATCACATTGCCAGTTCTCTGCCTTACCTTTGGATTATGTCCTCCAAGATTGTTCATGAAGTATCCAGCTCCTGTGGTAGCCCACTACAGTCTACAGGTATACACGTTTCATTATTTAGATGACATGCTTATCTTTGCAGAGTCTGTTTCAGAGTGTCACGAATCTCTCACTTGGGAAAGACATCTCCTGCACAGGCTGGGATTCCAAGAGAACATTCAAAAGCCTTTTCTGATTCCACCTCACAGGATTGTGTTTCTAGGATTAAATGCTAGACACCATAGTGCAAAGAGCTTTACTTCCACAGGAAAAAAATAGGTCTAAATTTAAATCTATCTCAGGAGTTTTTTTTTACTCAGACTTTTGTCTCAGTGAGGGAATACATTAGGATTCTGGGTCTCATGACATGCTTAATTCTCTTGATACCCCTTGCAAGACTCCACATGAGAAAGATACAGTGGTATCTAAAATATCTTTGGATACAGCATCAGCACCCATTGTCTTTTTATATTCCAGCTCTGCTATTTGCATAAGGGGGGGGGTCAGTTGGTGGAGACATTAAATTTTTCAATAACTAGGGCCTTGGCTTTATCTGTGGCTTTTTAGGAGGAGTTGGACCCTAGAAGTATTCTAGAAACATCAACTTGGTCTTTTCTGCATATACCACATCAGTTATGCCTAATCAGAGTCACAACAGTCACATCAGACTTTGCTTGAGGAGCAGTGTTAATGGGTATAAAAGTTCAGGATTGCTGGAATGCATAAAGAAAGACCTAAACAAACATCAAAGAGAGAAAAACACGAATTTGAAGAAAAACACCCAGTCACAGATAAATAATGTTAGCGCTTTCGTTTACTTCACATAGGTAAACTTCATCAGACAAAATAGTACTAAGAATAGATTCCTTATATAGGATTTTCATAACTGACATCACCAAATTGATTAAACAGATAGAACATTTAAAGAAACAGTAGATTAGAATATGCTAATGTAAAAATAAATATTAAATTACTATCTAAAAAACATATTTATACTAATATAATATATCACAATACCCTATAAAAATATGGGGAGAAAAAAAATATATATACATATATATATATATATATATATATATATATATATATATATATATATATATATACATATATGTATATTAAAATAGAATATAAAAATAAAAATAAAATTATTATAATAAATTATCTCATAAGTGCCCTCATTTTTAAGATGCTACCTATGGAAATTGAATCATTTAAGCCTGGGTAGACCATGACATTCAATTTTAACTGCCATAACAATTCTTTTTCATCTAATTTGAGTGAAAGAGGTCCACCCCTGGTATTTTCATCAACTCTATCAATAGCCATAAATTCAAATTTATGGTTAGGATTATGGTTAATATGTCTCGCTAAGGCATTATTTAAATTAGCCTTCTCAACCACATAAAGGTGTTCATAAATTCTACTTTTAAGGGGTATCTCGGTTTTGCCTACATAAAAGGCATTACATATTTTACAGATACTGAGATATACGACCCCTTTAGAATTACAATTAAATTTTCCTTTTATGTTGTATTTCCTATTCAAAATGCAAAAGGACTTACTTACATTAATAAATTTACACCACTTACAGCATTCTCATTTATACATGCCATTATAAAGTAAGTAATAATTCGAAATCTGATTGTCTAAAAAGCATTTTATATTCATACCTCTCCTGAAAGTTAACTTGGGACAATCTCCAATACTTTTTTGAATAGTATGGTCTTCAGTTAAAAAACACCAATTCTTATAAAGAATAGACCTAACCATAAAAGAATCCAATGAATATGTTGTAACCAAACTTAATCTCTCATTACTCAGTATCTGCAAAATATGTAATGCCTTTTATGTAGGGTATTCTGCAAACTGGGCCAACATGGGAATGGAGAAAAGAGATTCTGCCAATAGGGGTGGATACAATTGGGGGCGTGGGGACTGGAATTTGTTGAAGGAGACTGACAGAGGAACCAAGGTGTTGGGAATGGGTAATTAGAGAAGGAAAGGTATTAAAATGGGAAGAGGCCAAGAATACATATGAATTGTGGGCAGGAGATTGCCTTTCCTATCATGGATTGATATCAGTGTGTGGGCAGGGAGAAAGGGATAGGGGGATCACAGGTGGGGGACTAGAACTACTAGAGTTTTGGGGGGAATCCAGAACAAAAGTTGCTGTTAAAAAATGGATAATTACTAGGGCATATAAAGTGTTGCATGATGACTTTGAGAGTCAGTCAGAGGAGGCTGGAGAGGACTGAGTAGAAAGACTGGATAGGAGGCTCACAGGGGAGCAGTGGGAGGATACATCTATGGTTCCCGAATATGCACGAAAGTCTAGAACTTTTAGAGTTTTTGATTGGAAGTGTGTGCATGGGTATTTTTATACCCTAGGTGGCCTCTGGGTGACTTTTTCCTGAAGTAGATTGCAAATGTTGGAGGTGTGATGAGGAAGAGAGAGGTAATTGGAAGCATGTTTTTTGGGAGTGTAATAAATAAGTTGTCAACCTTTAAAAATTCCATGCAGATTACTTTGCCAGAAAAACAATGTGAGCAAATTGATGTAAATAAGGAGATTATTTTTTGAGCTGTGATACAGAATCTTAATTACCTAGATGTAGTAAGGCCTTGCTGAATTTAATTCTGATGGCTGCCAAAAAAAGTAATTACTAGAAAATGGAATTCGAAGTCTAAGCCAACCATACTAGAAGTAGTGAATATAGTAACAGAGACAAAAGAAAAGAGTTGGAGGAAATTACATATGAAAAAATGGGAATTGTAGGAACAATACATACAGAATAATGTTTTGGAGGAGGAATGAAGTTTAATAGAAGGCAGAAATTGAATGAGCTATGTAATACTCTGTATGTAAGATTATATGTGATGTATAAAGTTTGCAACTGAAAATATGTCAATGTGATTTTTTATGTATATAAATATATGATTACTTATGTCATAAGTTATAATTCAAAAAAGATGCATCTTGTTTAAAAAAAAAGAAAGTTTCCAACTTAGCACTAAAGTTCACTGCTCTTGGACAGGACCATAGCCAGCTTATCTGGCTGCCAGTACAGTTCCCAAATCAGACACTCCCCCCAATTTTAAGTTGAGCCAATCCCCACATCAAAAAAATAAATAAATAAATAAATAACAGTCTTCCTGAATTTGAGAACCAAATAAAACTCCTCTGCCAGCAGACTGTAGCAGCCTACCTCCTACAAATGTGTTAAGCATCTTCCTGCTGTTGAAATCCCACAAAGTACTTCAACACTTCTACTCCTGACTGCAAATACAATAGCAACATTCATTTCTAAATGTCAGTACTGAGTCATCTTACCATCAGCATCTGCTGATCATGCCTTCGGACAGCTTGGATCATCTCACTCTAGCTACGCCTCTGATCTTGGAGTTAGTATTTATAGAGAGATAAGGGTATGCCAATGACCCAGATGATATAGAATTGCTGCCCTGCAGAATTGTTTTTAACATTTTTTTCACCATCTCTGCATTCCGTATATTAGGTTATCTGAGACAGAAGTCAACAAGCAGTGCCCCAGCTTAAAGACATGGATACATAACTATGATATCCATTTTCTAGTCATCTGCATATTTTGTTATGCAGAGCCGATTTCTCACATTTTTTGTCAGAGTTGAATTCAGTACAGATCTCTGTTAAAATCCAAAGACAGTCTCCATCAGGATGTATTGGTAACTGCTTACCATAACCTGTTACATTCTGTTGCTTAAACAGTGTTTTCACCCATCAAATTGTAAACAGATTGTCATTTTGTTAGTTATTCATTTATGTGGAGTAGTGTTGAATACTTTAGCAAAGTCTATTTATTTATTTACATTTGTTTACCAGGAAATTCTGATTGGACGCAGGTCCTTTTTCAACGGATGCCCGGGGAGAAAAGCTCCACATCACGTATATGATAAATAGAGATACAAAGTTGCAGCAATAGTAAACAACATTACAGGTTGTTGGCTTTAATACAATAACAAGATATTGATTATCAACAGTATATACAGTAAATGTTGCAAGTTAAAATAGTTTCTTGTCGTTTATAATATTAGTAACAAAGTTGTCAGACAAGATGTTAAAGTATGTAAAGACAACTAGCTATTTCTGACTGTGGTTAGTAACCCATATAAGCATAACATGTTTTAAGCTAGGTGGGGACATATACATACTTTTTATTGGTTGATCAGTGTATGTGTACTTGATATGTTATTATGTTTCCAACATTTGTATTGGTATATAAAAAATGTGATCATTCTGAATAATAAATAAAACGTTACAATAATTGTAGACATCACACAATAACAAACAGCACTGTACTGAAACTGTTTTATCATGTGTGCTTATGTTCTATTTGATTTGTATTCCTTTAAAATGTAAAATTAAAGTAAATGGTACATCCTAAACTTTGCTTTCAACTAAAACTTTATATTTCTCTAACTTTGTCCAATATTTAAAGTTTAAAGATGTTTTAGGTCTTTTAACAGTATATGTTTCATTTTGACATGTAGTAATAGCTACATTTTAGAATTATTCATGTAGAGGTGTAATGTTTTTTATTTCATTTCTTAGCTATTTGCTTTTAAGCTGCTGCCAAAGTACATCAAATGAGAGGATATTAAAATTTCTCACTAAAACTAGGGATTTGGGCATTAAATAATGTCAAATTTAGTCCAATATAAATTATCTAACTACTGTGTCTGAGAGAATCATTGGAATTTTATCCAAATGTTCTTTAAAATAATACAGACATAAAAAAATATGCTGGAAGTTGACATTTACTAAAATATTATATATATCCAACACCTGTAATTTCCCTTATTAAAGATATTTCCATTTCTATGGGGTAAGAAAGGTCCTGTGTGCTAATTTCAAGGAGTATGTTTTTCCAAAATAATGATGTCATTTTTGAAGACCATAATGTCAAAGATTTAACATTATCTGAGATATTTGGGTTTATTTGATATATATTTTTCAAGTAAGATCCATTCATATTTACTTTATTATCTAAACACTTTTAGAGGAGCAGAAGACTATGACTTATATTCCCACGCCAGGTACTTGGATTAATTTTCTGACACTAACAGCAGTGCAGTATGTGTGTGTGTGTATGTGTGTGTGTGTGTGTGTGTGTGTGTGTGTGTGTGTGTGGGGGTATGCTATGCTCTTGAGTGTGCCATCCTTCAGATGAGACATTAAAACTAATGTACTATCTGCCCAAGTTGGTGGTAGCTCAGATGGGTATAAAATCCCAAGGGCTTTATCAAAAGTGAGTAGAGGAAGTTTCTTGGTGGCTTGGCCACATTTCTCATAGTATGAATACCACTTAGGGTCTCCAGTGAAAAGAGGATGATAACACACAAATGAATGTATGAATTAATTAAATGAATAAATAAATACATACATTTTGCATGTAGAAAGTTTAGAGTTTATCTTACTCATTGTAATTGCATTAATATATTCCAGTAAAGTTGGATAAATTGCCCTTTCCTTTTCCTTAATCATTTATGTTTTCAGTGTTACAAACTGTTTTATATTTTGGAACATTAACCAATCAACGGACTCTAAGTTAGAGTTATAAATTATAGTGTATGTATAGAGAACAATAGATCCTTTCACATAACTGGCACAAAAATGAAATAATTCCTTTTTAAAAATGAATGGGCGTTCCTTCGTTGAAGGTTGTGCGTTAGGCCCGGCAAGCCAGTACGTAAAAATCTACTGCCAATCATTAGCGGACCCGAGTTCTGCTGTGGCGACCCCTAACCAGGAAAAGCTGAAAGACACAAACAATTGAAATTGGCGCAGTCAACAAAACCTGGTGTATGCAGTTTTTCTCAGAATCAGATGCCCTACATATGTAATTTCTAAATATGTTTAAATATTACTTATGTAGTTGGAGCAGGTTAGTATATCAATATGAAAAAAAAATTATTCAGTGTTCCTAGCATTTTATTTAATATTTTAAAGGGCTTGGTGGAGATTTTGATTATAATGTCTTCACATATATTTTTATGAATAGATTTCCTTCATGTGCTATATACCGGGTCTATATTTTGAGTATGGATGTCAGAGAATAAGATTATATGCCTGACAGAACATCCCTGCTGTTATCTCATGATCTAATGTGATACTTAAATGCTA
Source organism: Protopterus annectens (assembly GCF_019279795.1). Classification (NCBI taxonomy): domain Eukaryota; kingdom Metazoa; phylum Chordata; order Ceratodontiformes; family Protopteridae; genus Protopterus; species Protopterus annectens. The sequence continues at coordinate 336,241,738 of NC_056733.1, read as the reverse complement.
CTCTGGATTTGTTCAGAAACCCCCCCCCCCCCAAAAATGTAGTAAACAGGCTAATCAGTTCTTGTATTTTAAACTGAAGAAAAAGTCCTGCTTCTATGCACAATTGTTGGAAGCAAAATTGTTTTTAATCACTGTTAATTTGGCTTCAAATGAAAAATATAGTTTGTTCCAGCTCATGGTTATGGGCTTGAAATATTTTATAATACTGTCATAATCAATTTGTGCAATTTCACTGTGAACTTTTGTACTAATAACTCCTAGATATTTTGTCTTTCGTGTTGCCTCAGTTATAGCGAAATGTATGCTTTGGGGATTAGCCTCTGGTTTGCTTTATTAATATTGTGCTTGTTTATTATGATTGAATTTTAATTTAGAAATATTTAAAATATAAAGCATTATTGCAGTGAGATCATAGAGGAGCTTATGTCACTGACCATTAAAAGAACATGACTTGCAAAACGTTGTACTGCAAAGCAGTAATTATAATTGACATTAAAACATATACTTAATTGTTAAATGCAGTGAAATTGTCTAATAGTTCCTTAATTCTAGAAAAAAATGACAATAAAAGGTATCCTTGTTTAATTCCCTTTGTGATATTTATTAGCTATGACACAGATATATTTTAACAGGTTTATAAGTAGATCTGTGAAAATGAATGTTAATAATTTAGAGATAGAACCAGTTAACCTTTCCAATATCAAACGTAATAACAGTTTTTGTTTAACATTATGATTCTTTAGAGTTTTAATTGTTATAAAAACAGTAGGCTCTCTATCAGTTATAGATGATAAAACACATTTTGTCAATTACACATAATAGACATAAATAGTTAATGATCAATATTAATTAATGAAATGGGCCTATAAGATGGACACAGTATTGGTTCTTTATCTTTCTTTAAAATAGGAGTGGTTAAAATATTTCCGTTTAGGGGGAATAGAGTTACTATTTTGTACCTGTATAATTTCTAGGGGGAAATAATTTATAGATCTTATGAATGATACTTTCCAAGTGTTTTTTTAGTTTTCTTTTTAATTTGCTCTTTTAGTTCTTATACTGAAATCAGTTTTAATAAGTAAATTGGCAAACTCATTAATGTCTGTTCTCTTTTAGGAAATAAAATGCAAATGTTTCTTAGAATATACATATATCTTATTTACTATTTTTCTTGAAATATTTTTTAAAATAGGATTACGTCAGTATTTATCTTCCTATTTGTTCATAGTGGACAGATGCCTTTTATTTGGTTGTATCTAGATGCAGGTTTCCTTGTAGGTAATCCATGGAGACCTTTGGGTATAATGATATACAATTACATTTTTTTTCTGCAGCTATACCCACACTATGATTTAAAATTATTTGGTACCTCTCATTCAATGTTTTACCAATTCCAAAAATGTTCTTCCTTCTGGACTTTTTTTCACATTCCATACATTTGCTTGCATTGTCCCATTCTTTTAGTTTATTGTGGCAACTAGCGATTTAGTTTTCCACATAAAATTGCTTTTATAAATCTCAAAATGTGACATCAATAACTTCTCCATTCTCATTAATGAAATAAACTCTTTAATTTATTGAAAAAGTAACACTGAAATCCTTTGTTTAGTCATATAAGCAGTGATTTTGTCATCTATGAATTTGCTTTGTGAGGCTATTATAGGTTCATAGATAGTTACTAGACTATTGGCCCGAGGGCATAAGTAAACCTAGCCAATATTGTCTTGGCTTTCACCACCCATGTAGATTAAATTCCTGCCTCTCTATCGAGCAGAGCCATACACGTGATTCCAGGGGTGAATTTCCTATTACCCATCCACTCATCAAGGTTTTTCTTGAAGAGTGTTAATGATGAGCTCTGCTTGATGTAGATGGGGATTTTGTTCCAGAGCTTTGGAAGTCTCTGGGTCAAGAATCTATCCCTCCAGCATGTCCTGTTTATTGATGTGGTGAGGTTTAGGTCCCTAGAGCATGTAGCTCAGGGCGAATGAGATTTTTTTAAGTGGAGCATGCCCATTAATTATGGGTTTGACATAGCTTTGTATGTTAGACAGAGATCTCGTAGTAAGCGGTATGCAACCGAGTAGAGTTGATGTTTCTTGAGCTGGTCGGCATAGGACAACTGTTTGTGGCCAGCAATCCTCTTGGTGAGGTACTTTTGGGGCCTCTCCAGTTATTGCAGGTGTCTTGTGAAGTACATCCCAAATGGGGTATTGTACTCAATGAGGGGTCTGATAAGTGATGAGTAGAGGGGGACAATGACTTCCTTTTTTCTAGATGCAAACCCTTTTGTGATTATGTGGGCCACGTAGAAAGATTTTATGACCACTGTGGCTATGTGATTGTCAAAGGAGAGGTTACTATCCACTTGGATCCCAAGGTCTCTTATCACACTTTCTATGTTAAGTGGACTTCCCCCTATTTGGTAATTCATGGGTGCCATGTTTTTACCAAAGGGGATGACAATGCACTTTTTGGCATTTAGTTTGAGGCCATGGTTTTGGCACCAGGTATCTGTATCGGTGAGGCCCTTTTGCAGGATGTCTACGTCGGTAGGGGAATCGATTATGGCACCCAGTTTGCAGTCATCTGTGAACTTTGTTAGCCATAGACTTCAGTGTTCGCTTGCACTTCGGAGAAGTATATACCGAACAGGAGAGGTCCCAAGACTGAACCCTGGGGCACTCCACTTGTCACTGGTTTGGAGTCAGATCTGGAGTCTGCAACTCTCACCGTGTGGGTTCTGTCAATGAGCCAGTTGGCCACTCATCTCTTGACATAAGGGTTTATGTTAAGGTTGGTGAGTTTATCTATGATTCCTGAATGGGGGATAGTATCAAAGGCTTTAGCGAGGTCCAGGTAGGCCGTGTGAACAGCCTTGCCTTCATCTATGGCCTTGGTAACTGTTTCAAAGAAGTCTACCAGGTTTAGGAGACAAGTTCAATCCTTTACAAATCCGAATTGGGTAGCATCCAAAGTTTGCAGGTTACCAGTGTCTTTGTTTATGAGTTCCATGATGATACGCTCCATGGCCTTACAGACTAGGCTTGTCAGACTAATAGATTGATAGTTCCCAGGGTCTGTGGTGGCTCCTCCTTTGTGGATTGGGATAACCATTGCTGTGTGCCATTCAGTGGGCACATAGCCTGTGATGAGGCTGTGACTGAACATGGAGTTTAGGTGGGGGGCTAGTTCATTTTGGAGTTCATGTAAGACGCAGCCTGGGATGTTGTCTGGTCCCATGGGCGCTGTGTTTTTGGCTTTAGAGAGTGCCATGTTTACCTGTGTGTTTGTGATTAACGGTGCTCTACAATCATTTGATATAGTTATAGGCCCTTTGGGGGGGTGAGAGGAGAGTAAAGTTAGCATTGAATTTATTTGCCAAGATGGCAATATCAGTTGGCTCTGTATATTTTGTGCCATTCTGCTGTAGCTCAGCACAGATCTGGGTGTTGCCATGGAGATTCTTGACATAGCTAAAGAATGCCTTGTGGTTGTCCTTGGAATCTGTGGCAATTTTTTTTTTCAAAATTCACTTTGGAGGATTTTATGAGGGATCTTAGCTTCTTACTGAGGCTCATTAGGGAGGTCCTCCATTCGTATGTTTTTACTCTCTTTTGCAACAGTTTCTTCCTTCTGTTGTAGAGTTTGTTAATGGCAAGAGACCACTATATTGGCTTTCTTTTTTTGGAGGATAGCATCTTGGTTTTGTTAGGAAAAGCATGATCCATGCACTCATGCAGGTGTTTGTAGAGTGCTTTTGTATAGGATTCAGCAGTTGTGGCTGTATTATCCTTCTGCAGGGGCATTGCAAAGTTAGCCACATCTGTTCTGAGTAGCATGAAGTTTGCTTTGGAGACATTTTTTACTATGGTTTCCTTGTGTGGGGGTGGGGTTGGGATGTGGATATCTAGGGTGATTAGTTTATGGTTTGATCTAACCAGCAGGGAGTTGATCTCGGGCATTGAGCACCGGTCACCCATGTTGGAAATGACCAGGTCCAGAATATTGTTGCCCCTGGTGGGGGTGTTGACGAGTTGATCCATGGCATTGGAGTCTATAAATTCCAGGAACCGTTGAGTAAGGGGATTAGTACAAGAATAGTTTTCCCAGTTTATGTTTGGGTAATTGAAATCTCCCATTATTAGGGTATTTAGATGGACCGTCATTTTTTCCAGTGTCTCCAGGAATGAGGAGTGTGGGTCCTGGGTCATGGTGGGGGATTTATAACAAGCTACAATTTGGAATGCATTTTTACCCAGGGTTAGTTGCACTAGGATGATCTCAGAGGCATTGCGTTTTGCATCTAGCATGGAGGTATGGGTATCCTTAATGAATATGGACACACCTCCACCCTTAGTGTTTCGGTCTGGGTTTTGTGGCCGAAATGTGTGGTATGAATTATAGCCTGGTATATTGACACCTCACACACTGACTAGATACAGAGCATGGTATCACTATTACCTTTTTCAATTTTTTTCTTTATTTCATTGAAAATGCATATTCTGTATATTGCAATCTGAGATCCAAATGCATATGAATTATATGAAAAATATGAAGAGTTTAGTTCAGTGTGTTAATTAATGTCTACAAAACTTGACCTCTTAGTACGGTTTCTAAGCAGTTTATTTGAGGATGAAATTGTAGGCTTTCTACTAACATTTGTATTTTCTTTACTGAAGCCACAATTAAATCCCATCCCTGGTAGTATCAGACTACCTTTTTTATTGTTTACAAAAATTACTAAATGTTTCTTTGAAAATTTGATATCAAACCCTGGTATTCAGTATACATGTTCTAAACTTAAAAATATATATTTGATATTGCACTGCCATCCTGAAGACAAACCTTTGATACCTGCTTTATTAAGTTTACAGTATTTGATTAATCCTCCTGTTTTACAACTGCTGTTGAGATTATTAAAGATAAAGCTATCAGAACACAAACTACTATAGTTCTAGTTTGTGTTCTGTATGAGAATATTCCAGAATTATGTGCTGTACAATTTGTTACCTTTGCTAGAAAGGAAATTAAAACTTAAATAGTTTATCATCATGCCAAACAAATAGAAAATACAGTAATCTTGAAAAACTAGATAAATTTTGTTTGTAACCGTAATATGGAAAAAATGTTCCTAGCTTGGATAAGAAGACATAAACAGAATACCAACTAACATATCCTAGTTTAGACATCAAATAATTAAATATATGTCCTATTTTAAACCTACTGCAAGAAATAAAAAAATGGATCTTAAAGGAAAATGAAAATGTAAAACAATGCAATATTTGATTAAACTGCCAATTTTAATTACAAGACTTCTTGTGTTTCTAATAAACTAAACCTGATAAGCCTTTTTATTTATATATAAAAAGGAAATAAGGCAAAAGTGCAATGAAGAAACTATTTCCTTAAGTCAAATTTAACAATGTCTTCAATGTAAAACGACTAAAAGATGACTAGACACTTGATATAAACATGTCAACTACCTCACTGTTAAATGAATGGATACCATAGAGCTGTCTTACAGCATATGATGAACATTTAGACAAAAATAACATCAACATTATATTTAAAGCCTTTTCATTTATCCCACTTTTTGCACTCAGTTCATATTATTTCTTCAAAGGGTAAATATATATTTCATTGTAAAGTGTATTTTATACATTTCCCTCTTTGGTTATTTGTATAATAATTTAGAAGCTCAACGCATTAAACATCAATACCTGTTGTCTTTTATTCATGTTATAAGATCTGTTCTTATTCAGAAGTGTTCAGTCTATTACCCCTTAATGCTGCCAACATCCATCTGACAGAGTAGGAAGATTTTTAAGTCCCCTAATTTTCAGATCATGTAAGTACTACTTATACATGCCATTTAGTTAGTTTCAATTCTGTTGATAGATAATAAAGAAAATAAACATAAGAAAATTACATCTATAGAGAAACACAATTTCTAAACATGAAACTCTTTACTAACTTAGTATGCATCTATTAATCTGTATTGTGCACAAAATAACATGTTACTTACTGTTAATCTGCCTTTTATTGCATCTGGCCATCTCCTCATTTTCCCATATTTTAAATATTCTGTTGCTCTCATCTGGTCTCCCCTATTTAGAATTTAATCATACCTCCATCATGTTCTCAGCCTCTCAGCCTTCTTGTAAAACTGTTTTGAATTTAATAATGAAACTTATTAATAAATACATTTTAGGTTGCATTCTGTACACAGGCCCTGTTTATCTTTTAAAAGCTCTGTTAAGTCTTTTGAATTAATGAATGAAAGTTTCCCACTTTCCTTCATTGATTTCTCTTTTTTTTATTCCAATTTTTCATTGTATTTTACTTTTCACTTTGGAGTCTTTTTAATCATGACAAAAGGTAATCCAGTCTTCATATTCAGATTTAAACATAATTTGAACTGCTGCTCTTGTATTTTAATGTTACAAATTAAATTGTTCTGTAATAAAATTTACAGTAAATAATAGTGTATCAAAAATATGCCTGATCGTTTAAGTTTCAAGTACATACTTAACAATTATAGTCTAACTGGCCACAAACTGAGACTAACTTATTTTACAAGTTAAAGCTTTTTTCCACTATCTCTGGCTTTCATCTTCCTTATGTACCTCTTTTATTTCTTCCTTTTAATTTGTATACATTTTATTCTGTTTCTCACATATTGTATAAAAAGGCAATTTACTTTTCAACTATTTCCATTAAACATCACATAATAAAATAGCAAGTCATTACATTAATTAAACATCCATATGCTTTAGCGCTTAGTTCTAATAAAGTATTAAAATTTTTTAGCCATTGCATACAGCAGAAATATTGTTGTTCCTATGACATTATTCAGATCTGCAAATATTTCCAACTAGTAGGCATTAGTAAAAGTATCTAAAAATTATTAAAGTTATGTTTATAAAAATATTTTATTCTTCCATTTGTTCTCCTTATATATAATAAACACAGATGTTATATTTACATTTAACAAAGAGATTCATCATAATAGGTATTTTAAGTAACATCCCCTGTATATATACTTAATTACCTCTCCAACCACATCCTTCACCTAGCTACCTGTCTCTTATCAGGCGATATTCATCCCAACCCAGGCCCCTTTACCTCTACCACCATACACAAGCCTCTATTACTTACTTCTTTAAACTCCCAAAGCATAGTCAACAAAATAGCAACCCTCCATGCCTGGCTCACATATAATAAACCTGACATCCTATCTATCTCAGAAACATGGCTAAAACCCTCTATAAAAGACTCCGAAATAATTCCACCTAACTACTCTATCATTAGAAAAGACAGGTCCCATAAAAAGGATTGGTGTAGCTCTCTTATTTTCAACATCCTTGTTAATTACTCCCTACGACAAACCTATTCCACAATTCAACAATGCTGAAATACTCCTCACCCTCCTACAAGTCAACAAGCATAAACACATATGTCTTGTATCTCTCTATATCCCCCCTGGTGACAATATCTCTACATTAGAAGACATCCTCTCTTGGCTCTCCAACAACATTAGTAATGAAACCATAATTTTAGGCGATGTAAATATCAATTGGACCTCCATTCAATCTCCAACCAACCCCCTTAACATTAACCTATATAACTTCTCCCAGCTAATCAACCATCTAAAAACCTTTCCTGTGGCAGTATATTAGATTGGATCCTTGTCTCACACCCACACTATCACTCTGACAGCGGTATTCTTCCCGACACTCTAAGTGATCATTTGCCCATCTTCACTTATCGACTCCCCTGCATCTCTCAATTCCCCCACACTTATATTACTACCCGCAACCACAAAA
>NC_056733.1:335871409-335883909 GCF_019279795.1 Protopterus annectens | reverse complement strand
TGCCCGATATATTTGCAAATACATGTGTGTGGAGACTGGTAGAGATGGGTGAAGGCTGCCAGACTAGCCAGATAGAATTGTGCAGATAATTCAGTCATTTGTAAATATAAATGTAAACTACAGGCTTGTTGTCTTAAATGTAAAGAAATGCTGTTACAAACATGTGACAACAGTGCTCTCTAGTGACCCAGTAAAAGCATATGCTGACCCTTTGATGTGGACAGTGGTTCCAAAAAGTCTAGATGAAGAAATTCTTTCTATTGTTCTAACCAAGAGTTAAATTACTAGATTTAAACATGCAAATGTATTTTTATTGCTCTGTTCCTTACCAGCTGCAAGATAACAAAAGGGAGATGTTAAGAATGTAAATGCAGTTAATGTGTAGCCTGGGAACTCTAGGAAGTGTAAAAAGATGATGTAATGTTTATCAGAACTGCAATAGCAATTTAAACCGAGAGAATCAGAAAGTATTAAGCATTTTTGTTGTGAACATCCAACTCAGCACTTTTCCTGTTGTCTTATGTAAGTTGTGTTCTCTTTTAGAGAGCTAAAAATTAGAAAGTTTAGACTGTGTTTTTCTGTGATGTCAGAACTGTATTTCTGTGTGATCTCTAAACTCTTGACTAGCACTAACTGTGTAGTAGAAAGTATTGTCTTGTGGTTTTAATTATTTATTATTAAATATTTTAAAACCTTTTAACTGTGGCTGGTTTTGTGTAGAGATAAGTTAAGCTCTAAGAGTATATTGCTTGTATATAAGGATCCTGTACCAGGTCACTCTAATAAGCCTTGAGACTGTATAGTCACATCTACCAATTGGATAATAATATTGCACTGTAATAATTGGACACCCTTTTAAGGGCCTTTAAGTAGCTGATAATTATCAGTGGGTGGTGGCAACTGGTACTACCATATAGTCTGGGTAAAAAGGGGCACAGCTGGAGAACCTGTGCCAGCCTTCCCCAGAAGTGTCTGTGTGGTTGTATAAACTCTTATCTCAAAGTGTGTGTGTGTCAGCTACTGGGGCAGTGACAAGAAGCACTCGTTGGACAGAGAAGGTGCTGGAGATTTTAGCTTGCCCCCTTGGCTGAGATCTGGACCCTATAGCTGGGCCAGTGGGGAGTCTTATTTGGGACCTGGAGAGCAAGGGAGTGACCAGCCCCAGACCGACTGTGATCTCTGTGTGCTCTTAAGGGAAATTGCACTTAACTTTGTGTATTTGTTATCCTTTCCTCATATATGAGATGCCCTCTCTGGTGTTAGTGGTGAAGACTGAAGTTCGTTGATTGCTGTGCCAGGGCACAAGCATCACAATGTGTAATTACCCATAGCAGCTTTCCTAATTTAATTACTTGTGCTATTTCACTAAATATATATCAGAGCACACATGAGGGCATTACTACAGCAACTGTGTTAGTTTATATATACCAGTACTTCAGATACATCCACATTTTCATTGCTTCCACCCACCACTTTGTCAGCCTTGGTCCAGATTCATTGCAGAAAGGGGTTCTGAGCATACCTGTCAACTGGTTGGATTGTTTCAGGATGTCCAGGTTTATTGCTTATATTTCTGGTCTGTTTTACAGATTATTATCATTTCTCTGGTAAATCACTGTAACAATATGATTGTTGTCAGAAAATGAGGACATACATTTCATTTACCTACCTCACATCCATCAGAATATGTATGCTGAAACAAACTGTGTCACTCTGTCAAGAAGAGTACAGGGGGACTATGACCTCTCCCTTCCTGGATGCTAATGTGTTAGTACTGAGATGTGCCACATAGAAGGACTTTGTGACCACAGTGGCAATGTGGTGGTCAAGAGACATTGCTGTGATCCTGTGTACCCAGATCTCTTATAACACCTTCTTCATTCAGGGGACTACCATCAATGTGGTAATATATGTGAACAGGGTTTTCCCCAAAGGGGATGATAACACATTTTCTGACATTGAGCTTAAGGCCATGGGTCTGACACCAGTCATTGGTCTCAGTGAGGCCTTTCAGTAGGATGCCAACTTCACTTGGGTAGTTAATAATAGCTCCCAGCTTGCAATTGTCTGCAAACATTGTCAGCCAGAGTCCCTTCATGTTGGCATGGACTTCAGAGAAGTTGATATCAAACACGTGAAGACCCAGGACAGAACCCTGTGGGACTCCACTTATGACTGCTCAGCAGTCTGACTTCAAGTCAGCTATTGCCACACTATAATTCCTATCTGTGACCCAGTTTGCAATCCACCTAGTGATATAGAGGTTGATGCCTAGCTTAGTGAGTTTTTGCATTATTCCTGAGTAGGAAATGTTATCAAAGGCTTTGGACAGATCAAGGTAGGCTGTATGTGCCACCTTGCCTTCATCCAGAGCTCACATGACTGACTCCAAGACGTTGACCAGGTTGATTGAGCAGGTAAGACCTACCCTTCACAAAAGTAAACTGTGTGGGATCCTGAGTCTGCAGATTCCCATATCACTGTTTATTAGGTGTATGATGATACATTCCATAGCTTTGCATATCAGACTTGTCAATTGTCAGGCAGTTGGGGCAGTATTTCCCATGGTCTGTAGTTGCACCTCATTTGTCGAGAGCAGTGACTGTATCAGTGCACAATTCACTAGGGACAAAGCCTAAGATGAGGCTGTGCTTGAACAAGGCACACAGTTGAGGTGCCAGGTCATTCTGTAGTTCATGAAGAACACAGCCAGGGATAGTGTTAGGTCTCAGAGAAGCTGTATTCTTGGCCTTGGCCAGTGGTGTTTTAACCTGTGCACCAATAATACTGAGTGCCTGGCAGTGTACTGGTATTGTGATTGGTCCTTGGGAGGAGGGGTAAAGTTTGCACTCAATATGTCAGCCAGTATATTGGCAATATATGTTGGCTCAGTCTAGGAGGTACCATTGTCTAGTAGCTCAGAGAAAATCTTGGTATTGCCATGGAGATTCATTACATAATTGTATGAGGCTTTGTGGTTGTCCATCATTGTGAGTTTGCTGAAAATTGGATTTACTACTCAAGATTCCTGGATGACATTTGTATTTTTTGGACTGGCCCTATTGAAACCATTAAGTTATTTCTTTTATATATAAACTCTACCACCTCCTTTTTAAAATTTACCCATCAGGTGTCTGAAGAGCTAGTTAACTATTTGGATGTTACGATAAAGAAAAATTCATTTGGGATTAATTCCAAAATATATAGGAAGCCCACTTTTTCGAATAGTTACTTGCATTACTTTAGCTCCCACCCAGGATTTCAAAAGAGAGGGATTATTAAAGGGCAGTTTGTCAGGGTATCAAGAATGACATCACAGGATTCAGAATTTGTGCTTGAATGTGATGTACTATCCTTGATGTTTTTTGAAAGAGGTTACCCCCTGCACCTTATTGATTCAGTGAAGGAAGAGGTTATCAAAGGAAGGTCAACCAGATTTAAGCCTATTTTGGGGCAAGGTTTTCTGGAATTAGGGACCAAACAGAAGAAAAGTACATCGACCTTTGAAAATGACCATTTACTTTTTGTGACTGAATATAGTGCAAATGTTGGTAGGCTTACTAAAATTATTGAGGATGAGGTTAAATCCTTTCAGGATATTACTGATTTAGGTACTATTAAAGACAGAAAGGTTAAAACAGTTTATAGGAAAGGATTTAACATTAAAAGAATTTTGGAGCAGGAAGTCCCACCCCAAAATGTGAGAGACCAAAAGAAAGGGACTTACAAATGTGGGCGATGCTCACAATGTAAGTACATTTTAAATCAAGAAAAGATTTATTTGGAGAGTAGAAACAGGAAGATTTTTCCAAAAAGTTTTATAATTGCCTTTCCTTTGGAGTTGTATACCTGGCAGTGTGTCAGTCTTGCCAATCATTTTATGTTGGAAAGACTGAAAGACCTCTTCGTAGACGTGTGTATGAGCATTATTATGATATACAGAAGTGCAATAGTAACAATGCACTCTATAAGCACACTATAACATGTGAGGGTGGAACATTTCTGTTTTTTGTCTTGGATTCAGTATCCAAAAGTGCTAGGGGTGGACCCTGGGAAGTAAGATTGTGCCATCAAGAAACATACTGGCAGATTCTTTTAGAATCCAATCGCTTCCCAGGATTAAATGACTCTATATCTATTGTACCCTACTTGAAACTAAAGGCACAAAAAATTTAAGTATTTTATTAATGTTATCTGTATGAATACAGTTTATAAGTGTTTTTAGAAAATATAAAAGTCACTTTATTGTGGTAATTTATTGAGAAACATTTATTTATATATGTATATTATTTATACGTATATATTTCATTGTATATATATATATTTTTTAAAAATATTTAATTCATATGTATAAACACTTGGAAGATTTTTTATTATTATTATATATTTTTAGGACCAATATGTTAACAAATATTTTTGAAAGAACAGTTTTTATAATGTTTTTATTTCAATATTTCAACAAGCTTTTGTGATGATTTCAAGTGTTTAAGGTCTTGGGTAGCTTGGTGCTTTAAATGTGGGTAATTTGAATCAATTAAGTTAATTTGGGTTAATTGATTTATTAACCATCTACTTTGGGCATTTAGTATTTAAGATTGTTCATTGCTGTGGTTGATTGTATTCTGATGAAGTCATAATTTGACGAAAAGCGTGGATCAGTGTTGTGGCGTTTAAAAATAAACTGTTTCTAACCTTGGATTTACCTTATTGTGAGCTGTTTTACTATTTAATATCAGCCTTGGTGGTTGCTGCTTCTGGACGTACATTTTTATTTGGAGGCTTTGTGGTTGTCTTTACTATGTGCTCCAAATCTGTTTTCACAGCTAACTTTGTAGTATTTAATGAGGGATCTCAACTTTGAATTGAGGCTGATAAGGGTTTTTTTCCCAGTCTTGGGACTTAACCTTATTCCATATCAGTTCCCCTGCTTCTGTTGTACAGCTTCTTTATGGCTGGGGACCACCAGATTAGTTTCCTTTTTTGAAGGTGAGGGTCCTGGTTCTATTGGGTATGGCAGTATCCATGCATTTGTGTATGTGTTCATAGTGTATTGTTGTTTGATTCGGCAGTCATGCAACTAGCCTCCATTTGCATGGCTGCTGTGAGGTTAGCCGCCTCTGTTTTTAGGAGGCTATAGTTAGCTTTGGGAAGGATTTTCATGGTGGTTACCTGTTCATGAAAGGGGTGGGGGGGGGCTGTGGATTTCCAAAGGCGATTAATTTGTGTTTAGATATAATAAGGGAGGAGTTGACTATTGGTGTACAGCAAGAGTTGGCAATGTTAGGAAGGACCAGGTCAATGTGATGGGCATGTACATTGGTACATGAGTAGCTTTCCCAGTTAATGGTGGGGTAGTTGAAGTCAACCAGTATGACAGTGTTAGGTTGGACACTAATGTTCTCCAGGGTGTTTATGGACATGGAGTGTGAGTCTTGGGGCATGTTTGGGGACCTATAGCAGGGTACAACCTGAACCACTGTCTTATCCAATGTTAGCTACACCTGTATTATCTGTAATGCATAATGCTGGTCTACCCACTCTGGAGGTGTGTGCATCCTTAATTAATATGGAAATACCACAACATTTGGAGCTTCAGTCCAAGTTCTGCAACCAAAAGGTGTGGAATGCGTTACAGGCTGGTAGTGCAGGGGTGCTTCCTTCTGCCTTTAACCAGGTCTCTGTTACAGCACAGATGTCATTGTTTCCAATTTTAAGGAATACTTCCAGTGAGTGCATTTTCAGATTTAGACTTCTAGTGTGCAGCAGCATTACCCTCAGATTGCATGTGTTTGTAGCTGTCATATATTCCATATATTTCTGTATATTTCTGTATACATATATATATAATATAATATATATATATATATATATATATATATATATATATATATGTCTGTATTTATTCACCTTTTTATATATATATATGTGTGTATGCATATATGTAGATATAACTGTACATGTATCTCTCTCTCTCTCACTATATATATATATATATATATATATATATATATATATATATATATAGATAGATAGATACATATATGTATTAGCTATAGATTTGTCCACATATGTGCATCTCCAAACATATATACATGTATATATAGAGAGAACCTGACTGATTCTAGACTCCTTTCCCTACTGTTGAATGACTGTACTAACTGATATGTTTGGAAAGTCATTACTATTTTGTTTTACATTGCTTTGATTGTAGTTTACAGGGCCCTTGGTTCAAGACTTGGTAGGCCTTGTTATTTTGTTGCAAGGCAGAACAGTTGCTGCTGATGAGGAAGGGATAAAAGCAATAATTAAAAGAGGTCTCTAGTTTGGACCCCTTCATGCCCATTTAGACAACCTTTGGACAGATTTGCTGCAGTAAGAGGTTCAGAGTGTGGATCTCATATCTGACTGCACTACGTATAAATATATATATATATATATATATATATATATATATATATATATATATATATATATATATATATATATATATATATATATATATATATATATATATATATATATATATAAAATTTGTTTCATCGTAAATACTATATATATATATATATATATATATATATATATATATATATGTATTAATATATATATATATATATATATATATATATATATATATATGTGTATATTTTATATAAATATCTCTACATATATTATGTATTAATGTTTTTATATATATATATATATATATATATATATATATATATATATATATATGTATATATATGTATATATATGTATATATATATATATATATATATATATATATATATATATATATATATATATATATATATATATATATGCATCTCCGTACACATATACATTTATATCTATGTACAAAACTTGACTAATGTTAACAAACCTTTTCCCTACTGTTGAATGACTCTGCTGAATGATATGTTTGAAAAAAAATCAGACACGTCTACAGCTCAAATGGCTTAGTGGTAATTTGCTGTGGCTATGTTATGCAGGGTCCTGTGTTGAAGATGTACAATGGCTGATTATTTTGTTGCTAGGCAGAACAAGGGCTGTTGGCTGCAGAGTGATTAAGGCACTTTTGCGCAGTTGTAAATGGGGTTGTATGGCGGTAAACAATGCTAACTTCTTGTTAACTATGCTTACAGACAGCCTTAAAAGTGCTTACTCTGTGTAGGCATCACTTAGCACCACTCAAACAGGCTTAATCCCACTTACTACTGCTTACTCCCGCTTACCGCCATGCTAATTTCTTTAAAAGAAAAGAAAAAAGTGGTAATAGTAAAGTGGTAAAAAATGGGGGCATGAAGAGGGACAAACAATATGAAAGATAGCTAGGGATGTGCAGGATGGGTGTAGGGAAGGTCCACAGCTGTCCATTTCTTCTACAGCAACAGCTGTGCATATATACCGAATTTGGAGGTAAATTTGGACACTCAAACCCCTGAGAGAGGAGTGAGGGCAACAATAATGTGTTGTGAAGCCAATTAGACCAGATTACATGTGTCTAGTAGACAGGTGTGTGAAATGGAGAGCTATGTCTGGGGTGAAATTGCCCTTTTTTAAGGTGAGAGTGGGATGTTGGGGAAAGATAGTAGGTATATTTGGGGAGGTAGGTTGGGTAGGAAGACAGACAAGACAGCATACATATGGGGGGTAAACACCTTGGATGGGGAGGGGTGCATGGTTTCAGAAGCCCATGATCCCCCAAATGGATATAGTGGGACTGAGGTCCCCACCCATGGGCAGTCACCACTGCACCTTTACAGCCCCAAAGGTGGCTCTGCTGGGGGCTGAGCAGGAGTGTCAGGCTGAACCTCTAAATGCACCATGCGGCCCTCAAGCTAGAGAAGCAGATCTTCCAATTCCTTGAGGAATTCACTATACACCAGACCCCAGACCTGGCTTCAGGTGACATGATTCTGTCTGTGCCCGCACCCGGGGGGGGGTGAGCTGCATCCCCTGAGGCAGTTCCACCCAAAGGTGGCGCAGGACCAGCAGACAAGGAGGTCCCGGGGTGGGTCTCAGACGTGCTGGAACTTGGTGCCATGGCCAGATGAGGCAGGAGAGGCGGATCCACTAGGATCAGCCTTCCCAGACATGCTATGGTGTAGCAGTTTTAGAATGGATGTTGGTTAGTAATGATAAATGCATTACAGGATTAGTTATAACAGCACATGAGTATTCCAATTAACCCAAAACAACAGATTTGGAACATTTGCATAGCAAACAGAACACATGCATATATGGAACCACAGTGGGCATTATACCGACATGCAGGTTACATTGATAGCAACAGGCCACCAATGATAGTATTTGAACAGAGAACATTAATTGGAATACATTTCAACATTTGTAGAACAACAGGACACATGTCCCAGCAGTAAGTTTGGTGGAAAACATACCCATTAATTTATTGTTTAGATTATTGGTGAAGATAAGGTGGCGGAGAGAGGGAGATGTCAATTAACAAATGTAGATTCTTGCAGTGGTCATAGCTTTAATGATCATTGCTCTAATCATTACTCTATAGGTATTATTACAACGACCTATGGCCTTGGGTTGGGCAGTTCATAGGTTCATAGGTTAGTACTAAGCTAACTGCTCTTGCAAGCCATTTTAAACCTAGCCAATTATCCCTTGTGAGACTCACACCCTGCACCTTGTGTTTGTAAGGCAAACACCTTAACCATTAGGCCACCCTCCCAACAGTTTGTACACAGTGTATAATTACAGCCTTCTTATAGCTACTTTATATGTTCCCTTACCTGGAAGACTTGTGGAGGGAATTTTTATTAACACTACCTAACTGTTTCTACCCATAGTCACATAGTGAGGGTTACATATGTGCACTCATCATGTGTGTGCATGTGTGTGTGTGTGTGTGTGTGTGTGTGTGTGTGTGTGCTGCCATACTCTGCCTTGATTTCTACCGGTCGCCGTGGTTGTTGGCAGCAGGGACTGGTAGCTGTGACACCATGACACTTTTGAACATTTCTTGAGGGAGGCCACTTGGTGTACATACTTATCTTGCTGTCATTTGCAGCCTTGAGGTTGGATCATGGGTGTTGGACATAGTATAACTACAGCCTTCCTATGGCTACTTTATACCTTCTCTTACCTGGAAGACCTGTGGAGGAAATTTATGTTAACACCACCTGACTGTTTCTACACATATTCACAAAATCCTAGTTGAAATTATGCATATAGCTTACTACAACTCCCGGGATTCGAACCGTGGCTGTTTTTGCTAAAAATACAAAAAGTTTGTGTTTCATCAGTGTGAACTATTGAGATACTGCTGGTTTTTTTTGAGTGCTTTTTGTCTCATTCTCTTTTGGTTGTACAATCTGACCTTGTAATTACAACATTTTTATACATACATTCCTATACATATCTTTTGACATAGCACAGTGTGGAAAACAGTGGTTAACACAACATTACTATTTAGATATCAGATCTTGGTTCATGAAACATTTCATATCAGTTAATCTCGTTCTTACAGAGGCACTAATTTTATCAGATGAGACTTGATTGTTTAATGCCTTCAGAACTATAGTTGCTATGCATAACCTGTACACATTTCAATTCATACAATACCAGATTAAAGACAACCAGTCCAGGGTTCTGAATTTTATTGACAGGCAGTTACACTTTTAGTTATATATAACATATATGAGACTATTACTGTAATATTGTCTGGTTTATTCAGTACAAACCATACCCATTTTTAATACTGCCAGGTGACGTTCTACTCCTTTATATTTATTTGGTATGAACACTACAAGCCAGATTGTTACTCACCAGCCTCGCGATACAGCCTTTGCAACCAATTTGCATGAACTTCCTGGTTCGCAGCCTGCTCAGCTAGAGCTGTAAAGAAGATAGAGAAACATTTATGCATACCTATCCATCACATACACAGGCTGGACTTTGGTAAACAGTTATTGATATGAATACTTACACATGCCTGGGACATCACCCGTCTGCCATGCTTCTTGGACCCACTGGTCCAAGAGGTCCCTATTCCTCTGCTTCAAGTTGGCATAGTGGTGCTGGATCTGCTCACCAGTCTGAGGGATGTCAGTGGCACTGGTGAGATCACAGGTGAGACTTTCCCAGGCCTTATCTTTGTTTTGGGAGCCCTGGTACTGGTCTTGAAGCAGTCTCACATCATGTTGTTTAACAAGGAGTCCTACCATGATATTGGACTTCTGTATGCCCCAGTGCTGTGCCTGAAATGCATGCCCTCTCCCACACCAGCCATACTGCCTACAGTTGGGAGCTACAACTGGTTATGGGCCATATTCCAGCCTGTGAGGTTTAAATATGGCCAATTTCCCACACTTTGCCATGATTGGACGGTTTTGAATATGTTGGGCTAAGCTAAGCTATGGGCAAACCCACTTAGCTAAGGTTGGCAGTGCTTAAAGGGGCAGGTTCAGCACTGCTTACCAATGGGCAAATTTGCTTAGGTGGGCTACTCATTACTTGGCATTCATATTTAAGCAACGCTTACACCCGGTAAGCATAGCTGTGCAATGCTTAGGACTGCTTATGTTTTATTTTATAGACTATTAGCTGTATCTGATTGATTCATCATTCCTGACATATTATAATTTTGTTTACCTTCCCTGACATCCCCCTATGTGCTTTCATTACATTTATTCTTGTGTGACTATACTGTATTGGGTACTTGTGTTTATATGGGGGTTTTACAAATTTATTACACTGACACCTCACATCTGGACCTACTACACTACTCTGATTTACAAATATGTTATTCATTACCTAATTATTAAAAAAAGATTATGTACTGCTTTCACATGTAAAATGCAAACTGGCTTCAATGTGGATTGAACCAGAAACGACTATTTGCACAGTGAACGCTCTAACCCCTTCGCTGTTTCCATGTTGCTTTTTTTGTGGTATATTCTTATTTAGCTCCTTCGTGATGTGTAATCTAGGCTGAGCAGAGCTGCGCGATGTGCACACCTGCTCAGCTATTCTTAAACTTTATTGTGGACTGAAAAATATTAAACTGTTGTGTTTTATTTTTGTAATGTAGGATATGCACATTGCTTTCTGCAACATTATCTTTGGGGGGATGTGCTTTACAAATGGTGATGACATGACAGGCTTTGCATTGGAGCATACTTCTCAACTGTACAGATTTTCACAGAATGTCTAGATTTTTACCTTATATTTATGGTCCATTTCATTCTTATTACATTAGCCCAAGGTTCCATTATTAATGTAAATAACAGAGGGGAGAGTGGACGGCCCTGTTTAGTTCCTTTTAAGATAGGTATAAACCGAAAGATGTATGTATTTATTTTTATGTATGCTAAAGCCCCTTTGTATAGTTGTTCAATTAGATTTACAAAATTATCAGAGAAATTGAAGCTTAAATATCAACCCCTATATCACAAGATGGGTTGCAAACTGGCTCAGAGATAGAACCCACATGGTCAGAATCGCAGGTGCCATGTCCGAATCCAAACCAGTTACAAGTGGCGTCCCACAGGGCTCAGTTCTGGGACCTCTCTTGTTCGGTATATACTTCTCTGAGGTTCAGGCTAACATGGGGGGATTATGGCTGACAAATTTCGCAGATGACTGCAAACTGGGGGCCATAATCGAATCTCCAGCTGACACAAGCATCCTCCAAAAGGGTCTCACAGAGACGGATGCTTGGTGCCAGAGCCATGGCCTCAAGCTAAATGCTAAAAAGTGCATAGTCATCCCCTTTGGGAAAAACAAGGTGCCCACAAATTACCACATAGGTGGTAATCCATTAAGTATGGAAGAAGTAATTAGAGATTTGGGGACCAACGTAGATAGTAATCTTTCCTTTGATAATCACGTTGCCAAAGTGGTTAGAAAGACCTTCTATATAGCCCACCTTATCATGAAAGGGTTCGCATGTAGATCAAGAGAGGTCATTGTGCCCCTCTACTCGTCACTCATCAGACCCATAATTGAATACAATGCCCCTTTTGGGATGTACCTTACCTGACACCTGCAGCAACTGGAGAGACCCCAAAAGTACCTCATCAAGAGGATCATGGGCTACAAACAGATGTCCTATGCGCTCGACTAAAGAAACACCAGCTGTACTCAGTTGCTTACTGCCTACTCAGAGACGATCTATGCCTGATGTACAAAGCCATGTCAAACCCAGAATTAATGGACATGCTCCACCTCAAAAAATCCAAGTGCCTTGAGCTACACACTCCAGGGACCTAAACCTCAGCACAAAAATAAATAGGACATGCTGGAGGGACAAATTCATTTCCCAGAGGCTCCCCTCACTCTGAAATAGAATCCCAATTAATGTTAGACATAGCCCCTCGCTGACCCTCTTCAAGTGAAATCTGGACGTGTGGATGGGAAATCGCAAATTTACCCCTGGGATCTCTTCTGTGTCCCTGCTAGACAGAGGCACAGTAAACTAATCTTAAAAGGGTACCTTCTGTGACCTACTTTACAGAAGCACAGTAGGC
>NC_056733.1:335818909-335866409 GCF_019279795.1 Protopterus annectens | reverse complement strand
ATCTTGAAACCTTTCACCATTTGTATCCTGTCTCTCCTTCCCTCAATGGATGAAGAAATCTGCTCAATTTATCATAACTGGACTTCTGGATAGAATGTTTCTTGAATAACTGAGCCCTGATGATTCTGTTGTTTTTAGCTTTAGGCCTCAATAAACTGGAACTAATAGATAGCATTATTCTGGTTTGCCTGGATAGGAGTCTTTAAGCAGGTGTACCAAGTATATCATTATGGAGTATGTTTCTGATATTAAGTATATTCAGAAAGACATCGGTATTGTCACGCTTTGATCTTACAAGTAATTGCTTTGCACTCTGCACTGTATGTTCAGCTAGCCCATTTGATTGTGGATATTTAGGACTACTAGTAACATGTACAAAGTCCCATTCTCTTGCAAATTTCTGAAATAACTGACTAGTAAATTGAGTACCATTGCCAGAAACAACTTTGTGTGGACTACCATGGACTGAGAAATCATGTTTCGACTTGGTAATAATAGTAGTGGATGTTAAATCAGGTAGTAAGTCAATTTCATACCAATTCAAATAAGAGTCTACCAATACCAAGTAGTGTTGATTGTTCCACTCAAAGATATCAGTGGCTACTGTTGGCCAAGGTAGTTCAGGAACTGGACTTAGCTGAAGTGGTTCTTTTTGCAAATGCAGTTTAGTACTATTGCATACTGAACAAGAAGAAATAACTGTATCAATGTATTTTACAAGTGATGGCCAAAATACTAATTCTCTTGACCTTCTCTTAGTGGATGTGGAATTTGGGTGACCATGATGCAAAATCTGGATATATTCTTGCTGTAAGGAAGCAGGAACAACAATTTTTGGACCTTTGAAAATAATGCCATCTTCCATCAACATTTCATCTTTGTAAGGAAAATAAGTTTGCACTTCAGGTGGTACACTAGATTGCTTTGATGGCCATCCAACATTAATGTAGTGATTGAGCTTTTGCAAAATTGGATCAGTCTTTGTGTGATTTCTCAGGACATTAAGTCTAGTGGTTGAGAAATTACTCACTGCCATCATGTCAAAGTCAAAATTTTCTGAGTTAAGCTGTTCCATCATATTTCTGGGTGATCTGGATAAGGTATCAGCCAGATAAAAGTAGTTTGCCTTTCATATAGAACACGTTAAAGTTGTATTCTTGTAATTTGGGCATCATTCTTAGTAATGTGTCTGGAGCTGAATGCATAGGTTTCTTTAGAATACTAAATAGAGCTGGTGATCAGTTTCAATTTGAATAGATTGACCCTAGATATAATCATGAAATTGGAACATGCAAATACTATTGCCAAAAATTCTTTTTCAATTTGAGCATATTGCATCTCAGTTTGGATAAGTGTTCTAGATGCATAGGCTACTGGTTTGCCCTGTTGAAGAATGACTGCAGCAAGACCCAAATTTTGAAGCATTACAGGAAAGAGTGACTTTTTTACATCACAGTATCTTAATGTAGGTGGGGTGGCAATTTTCTGTTTAAGGACTTCAAATTCTTTCTGGTGCTGTTCTAACCATGACCATTTAACATTTTTGCATGTCAGCTCTCTTAAAGGTGCTGTCAACTCACTAAAGTCTGGTATAAACTTCCCTAAATAGTTGACCATGCCTAGAAAATGCTGTAGGGCTTGAG
This sequence comes from Protopterus annectens, assembly GCF_019279795.1. Classification (NCBI taxonomy): domain Eukaryota; kingdom Metazoa; phylum Chordata; order Ceratodontiformes; family Protopteridae; genus Protopterus; species Protopterus annectens. The sequence continues at coordinate 335,864,766 of NC_056733.1, read as the reverse complement.
TATTATCTGGCACTGACATCTCAAAAATATCTGCTTGCTCGGGTCAGGTTTCAAGTTAGTACTGGTAAATAAATGACCTACATATGTAACTTCTGATAGTCTGAATTTACACTTCAGAGGATTGAGCTTGAAGTTTACTTCATGTGCTCTGTCTAGAACTCTCTTTAGGTTTCTGTCATGATCTGCTTCATCATTGCCTCCAACCAATAAATCATCTACTATTATGGCACAAGGATAACTTGAACAAATTTGCTCCATTGCACACTGGAAGACTTCACTTGCAGAATTTATTCCAAATGGCATCCTTAGGAATCTGTATCTGCCAAATGGGGTACCAAAAGTGGTTAGTAATGAGAATTTGTGATCAAGCATCACTTGCCAAAATGAACTTTTTATATCCAAGACAGAAAAAACAGTGGCATTCGGTATTAGAGCTGCAACCTCTTCGACTGTGCACATTGGATGATGCGGTCTCTTCAACGCTTTGTTCAGATCTCTTGGGTCAATACATATTCTGATTTCATCTGAACCTTTTTTGTGAGCTGCTACCATAGATGACATCCATTCAGTTGGTTCTGTAACTGGACAAATTAGACCTTGCTGCACCATTTTATCCAGCTGAGCCTTGACTTTATCTTACATAGCTATCGGAACTTTTCTTAATGATCTAACTAACTACTGGAGAGACATCTGGGTCGAGCTTCATGGAGTTCAAAACTGGAAGTTTGCCCAACTTGGCAGTGAAAGAAATCAGCATACTCTGAGAAAATGGCTTCAGAAAAATTGGAACTAGGATATGCACTTATATGATGAACTTCTTTGGTAAAAGAAAGCAGATTCATTCTTAAACTGTCTTTGAGACCATGTAATGACTGTACTGGTCTTTGGACTACATAGAATAACAAGCTGTAACAATTCTCAGCCAAATAACATGAAAGCATCACTGAGCCTTCAGTTTAAATTTCTTCACCTCCATAAGCAACACGTTTCACATTACTGGCCACACTGAGTTGCTCATTAATTCTTACTTTGGCAAATGTGTCCGCTTATATAACACACTTTGAACCAGTGTCTGCTTTAAGCTCTGTGGATTTACCGTTGATCCAGACTGTACAAAACACTTTCTTCTTTGCCAATAAATTTACTGCATCAACTCTTTTATCAATTACTGATACACCATCTACATAACAAGTTGACCACTGCAACTCCACTTGATCAACTTGCTTCTTTGTGTGACCTTTCTTTATAACTGTGTGGGGTTTACTTGATTTGCAAAACTTTTGAAAATGGTTCCAATTTTTACACTTGTGACATTGCTGACCAAATGCTAAGCATTTCTCTCTTTTAGACTCATGATTGGCACCACAATTGCAACAGTTAACAATAAAGCTAGACTTTGCTTTTGTTAATTCACATTTGTACTGCACTGAGCACTTTGCTGATTCACCCTTGTACTGTAGAGAGCATGCCTCTTTAACTAAACTGGTCTTAGAATTTGCTGGAAACTATGTGGTTTCCCTGGTGAGCCAGCAGGAGTTGTGGCTACCATGTGCTTAGGCTTATTTCTGTTTGCCACATGTTGCATGCTATCTACATTTGCCCTTGAGCCTGCTGAAATCATGCTCTTGTCACTTGCAAGCATACCTGTATGTTTTTCTGTAACACCATTGATTTGACAAATTTCAATGACTTTACTCAACATTAAATCACTGTCATGAAGCAAAATCTTTCTCACAGCAGCACTATTAATACCACAAACAAGCCTGTCCTTTATTAACTCATCTTTTAAGTCACCAAACTGACACATTTACCTTTATTTCTCAGGTCAGTTATATAAGCTACAAAAGTTTCCCCTGATTTTTGATCTCTCATGTAAAACAAATGCCTCTTTAATGTAATATTTGGGGATTACATATTTCTCTAATTTTGCACTTCAGACACTCATGGTCTTGCCTTGGTTCAGCCTGTACAATAATATGACAATTTTCACCTTCTCCCTCATATACTGCTGGTGCAGACACAAACGAATGCTCTCTTTCAATGGCCTCTGACCCAGCTAGGTTTAGCAAAATGAATGCCTTGGTGCATGCATCTTTATCTGAATAAGCTGCTTGTATAAAATATCATACTCTTGCTCAAATATTCTCCAGTTCTCTGGAATATTCTCGTCAAACACAAGTGGTAAGGGCTTTCTAAATTGGTCTGCCATATTAACATATACCAGTGAAGGGTTTTCAAATAAGCACAAACTCATACACATATGCCAGAAATGTATGCCAGCATCTGTGACTTTGCCCAATAACACAACAAGCCTCTCTATAACTGAACATTGCAAACTAAGTCTCTTGGGCACTGTAATATTCTTGAAATTACTGTACTGCAAGAAATCACCTCTTATTAGGGTAAGAAACATTTCAAATAACTGCACGATGTGAACAGACTGGGCAGAAGAAGCTTAAAGTCAGTAACATTTTGAAGTAATTGCACTTTGCAAATAAACAGTACACAGCACACTGAAAATTCCCCAAAATGGCACTACCTTGCTTGGCAATTCTTTACAGTGTAAAAAACATTCTGTAATGGAATAGACACACCCAGCACAAGAAGCTTTTGAAATGTCTATACTTTGACTGTACTTCACAAAATAGTTGCACTTTGCACACAAATAAACTCTTCAGAATACATGCACAGTAATAAGCACACACTGAAAGGACTTTTGCACACTTTGAGATACTTCGAATAACTTTAGTTATGCCCTTGATACAATATGAAGTTGTAGTTATACCAAAACACAGCACGTTGCCAAAAACATGCAGTCACCTTGCTTTATGAATGCTTAATGTGCCCCTTTTGCCCTTATTACATTTGTTTTGCTCATTTAATCTCTTTTCATGCCATTGTACTTTTCTTGTGCTTGTTTTACTCTAAACATGCCCTCTTTGCCTCAAACACACTTGTTTTGCTTTAAACATACTCGTTTTGCTTTTCTGATAATTGTTTTATCAAATATCTTAATCTTAAGCATTTCACTTAGTTAATAAACCTTGTGTACCTCCCGCTTGTTTAACAATGTGGTTTGTGCCCTTGTAAAGCTTCGTTTTATCTTTTTTTTAATAAAATAAGCAGTTTGTGCGAATCCTCATTACCGCTGATTCTTTTCTGGCTCTTTTTCATTCTCGTTTCTCTTAGTCTCTTCACTGTTATCTCTGCACCTCATGGCTCTGAATATCATTTTCTGGAATCCTGTTTCTGACACCATGTCACTCTCCTACTTTGGACACAATAGAAGAGTCTTTGTGGGGTCTGTTCAAGTAGCTTTATTATATACAAACACATCATGACAGACGTTTACTGACTAACTTAAGTAACATATATACAAACTAACTATTGCAATCATACATGCTCACTCTCTGGCTGCACTCTCAAAATGGCATTGGGAATTGCATGCGCCAGGTATTTATATGTGCACATTCAGTCCTTGATATGCTTCTTAAAGATACAGCACATACACTCTGATCCACAACCACCCACTGTTGTTATTCCATTCAACACACACACACACTACACACACACACACACACACACACACACACACACACACACACACACACACACACACACACACACACACACACACACACACACACACACACTCAGGCATACCTATGGCCAATTTAGAGTGACTAAGCCACCTATAATACATCTTTGGAATGTGGGAGGAAAGTGGGGCACCCAGAGAAAACCCACATGAATACAGGAAGAGCATGCAGATTCCACACACAAGTCACCCCAGCCAAGAATGAAACCAGAGAACTGAAACACTAAACTTTGAACCTCAAAATATCAAAAACAAAATCAAAACAGGCTTTTGTGTAAGGGGCACGCTACCCTGCAGCCCCGTACTCCTTGCAATGTATATATACCAACTCTGAGGTCACACTACATTGGAGTGAGTGCAAACTCCACTCCCCACAAATATTGGTAACAAGCATAAAAGTTGGTTCAATATTATCAGCATTTTATTACATAATGTTCAACCTTCTGACTGTTCAATTAAAACAATGAACTCATATATAATATATATATATATATATATATATATATATATATATATATGGATCTACTTTCAGTGAATGAAAGTGCAATCCAACAAATTTTACTTTACTCATCAAAACTCCAGTTAAATGAAGCAACGGACTGCAGAATTCCTTTCACAGGAAAAGGAACCACTTGACCACCATGGGGAACTGTGCTCTCTCCCTGTGTTGTGCGATCTCGGAGTTGGTATATTTAAGTAAGAGGGGTGGGGGTGAAGCCCCCAACTTTGGTGTGCTGCATTGCATTCTGTTGTGTTCTGTTTGCATGTATATATCGATCCATGGCTTTAGGTAGAAAACACAAAGATATGAAACACTAAACTTTGAACCTCAAAATATCAAAAACAAAATCAAAACAGGCTTTTGTGTAAGGGGCAAGCTACCCTGCAGCCCCATACTCCTTGCAATGTATATATAACAACTGAGGTCACACTACATTGGAGTGAGTGCAAACTCTACTCCCACAAATATTGGTAACAAGCATAAAAGTTGGTTCAATATTGTCAGCATTTTATTACATATTGTTCAACCTTCTGAATGTTCAATTAAAAACCATGAACTTATGGATCTACTTTCAGTGAACGAAAGTGCAATCCACCGAATTTTACTTCATTCATCAAAACTCCAGTTAAACATAGCAACAAACTGCCAAATTCCTTTCACAGGAAAAGGAACCACTTGACCACCATGGGGAACTGTGCTTTCTCCCTGTGTAGTGCGATCTTGGAGTTGGTATATTTAAGTAAGAGGGGTGGTGTGTGGTGGGCAAAGCCCCCCACTTTGGTATGCTGCATTGCATTCTGTTATGTTCTGTTTGCATGGTGGTCAACTGGTCCCTTGACCTGTGAAAGGAATTTGGCAGTTTGTAGCTTTGTTTAACTGGAGTTTCGGTGGATGAAGTTCAGATGAATAAAATTCAGTGGCTTGCACTTTCATTCATTAAAAGCAGATCCAAATATATATATATATATATATATATATATATATATATATATATATATATATATATATATATATAGATGTATGGGTCCACTGCATTTGACTGAACATATGTTTGTTTGACAAATGCAGGAATGTGATTTAATGGCGATAGTATGGATGGCTGAACAGCAAATATGCTGAAGGTACAGAATGTCGATACAGGTAAGTGTGACTGAAGGGGAGTGAAAGCATGTGCATGTGTGTATGTATGTTAATGTTAGGGTCAAGGATGAGTGAAGGATGGGTGTTGTATGTCTGTGTGTGAGTTTGTGGATTTTTGGGTAAGGGTAAAGGTTAGATTAAGGAATAGATGTAGTGCTGTTTGTGTGTATTTGTGAATGTTTGTGTGTCTGAGTTTGTCTTGTGTAGTGGCAGTATTACAGGAAGGTTTTAATAATGTTAAGGTATAGAGTTAGGGTTGGGGAAGGGGCAGCATTAGGATTAAGGCTAATACCCATTACTAAGGTGGTGTGAGAGGTGGAGGCCCCCTTGCCCTCTTTAGTAATGGGTGCTAACTTTAATCCTGTCCCTGAACCCCATCCCTACCCTTACCCTTATCATCATTAAAACCTTCCCGTACCACTGCCACTATTCAGATGAATTTGAGGCTAGTGTTACCAGGGGGTTTAGTTTTAATATTGGGAGAGGAAATAGTTTTCCTCTCTTGATATTATTGTGTTTGCTGTTTTTTATTTTTGGTATTGTGTATGAGTGGTTATTTTGTCTGTTTGTTTTATGCATTTGACATTATAGAGTTTCGGAAATTCACAATACAGCAATGTATATATACATACACATATATCTACCTGTACAGCTGTGCCTCAGACTTCTTTATTTCTGTTATCATTAATTTGTTGAAAGATTTTTATTACATATAAACCAATGCTATTTATAGTGTTTAACAGCAAAATATTAATTTTCTTAAAAAACATTTTAAGAAATTTGTATAGATTGTACAGTATGGAATTTTCATAACATTTAAGTAACAAAAATATCTGTGTAGACACTAAAAAAAATTTCTCTTCCGGCTAGGCTTTACTTTTGAGTAGTGTGTGTTTTAACACCTTGGCTATCTGGACATCAGATATTTAATGTCCTCAGTCTCTCACTGTTTTTCTGCTTTTCTTGCATAGTCATACTTTCACATTCTTCAGTCCCTCTCCCCTCCCTCATGAAATGCTCACTTCTGGTCCTTATAACTTTGTGAGTGCACTATGAAGTATTCTCGATCATTTAAGGACTGCCATGTCCCGTCTGACCGTTAGCTCTAATTTCTATTGCGATGAAGTCAGAATACAAAGGGCATACTATTATTTCAGAGTCGCATCACATTTATTACACAGAGAAATATTCTGGCTGCTTATCAGAACAGGCAGTTTATTCTTTTCTCTTCCCTAGTGTTTTTAACTCCCCCTGCTTCAATCACATGCTCTCGGAATTTTCCTAGTACATTAATGCACACAAGTCACACACAAGTGCACTCACATGCAAAACCATGACCCTGGAAGATATATATATATATATATATATATATATATATATATATATATATATATATATATATATATATATATATATATATATATATATATATATAAGAACAAAGGCATGACTCTTTTGGAAAATAGCTGTTTCATGTAACAATGAGTTCATTTATCTAATATTAATTTAAAAGACATTTAGAATTTTCCTTGAAGAACATCACTCCCTGAAGTTAGTAGACAAAACAAACTCTTGTTCAAGAATTCTAACAACTGAATACTATAAGCAGTATATCCATAAGAAGAATGTGGTCTGTCCTATGTCTATCCCAGAGTAGCCTCAAATTTCATAGTTCTACCATTAAGTGATTCTTTAGAACATGTAATCTGTAAAGCCACAGGCTTAGACCGCCTTCTGTCATATGGTTTGTCCGCAGATTTGAGCAGCTCTACTCTTTACATTAGTGACTGAAGAATAAGGCTTTCTATCAAGACAGTTTTATGTTCTGGTAAGTGTTCCCACTATCTATGTGAATCTTGGATCTGTGTGTAAAATGAAACACTACAGACAGAGAATAGTTTTATCATTCAATAATAAAGTGAAAAATCAGGATTCACACGCTTGATCAAATTTTGCATTGTGAAGAACATTCCATAAGGGAAATGTCCCTTTCCCTCAAGGTACACCTAAATTTGAGTCGTACAATAAGTAGTGGAGTACAGGGGTGACAACCCTTTTCATGAGATGTGTGGGTGATTTTCCCCCTACATAAAAAGGATACTTTGCAGTTGTGTATTAAACACAATTTTGTTTAGCTGAATTCAAAGTAAGCAGAATTTAGTCAGAATTGGTGTCCAGACCACTGACTCAGATCCCCAAACTTTTAAATATCATGAGACGTAATGCTAACCTTGGGCAAATAGTATAATGTTGTATTTAAAAATGATATGATGAACAGAGTGAGAGCATGGTCAAATTATGTGCTAGACAGGGTAATGGACCAGGTACCCCCCCCCCCAACAACCATTCCATTTTCACATTGCTTGTCTGTCTGTCTGTCCTCAATTACCATAAAAACTATCCAAACCTGTCAATGTGCATACTGTTTTCTTCTTTACTTTAATAATGCTTACAGAGATTTGATTTTATACCTTTATTTCAAAGTTTATTGCACAATGATGGCTTTTTGCTAAAGAAAAGAAAACAAAATAGTCTCACATTGAAAACAGTAGCATGATTAACAGTAAATATCTCTTCCCTTGAAACATATATTCATTGAAAATGCATCTGACTAGTGGCAGATTATGTATGCAATTATATCAACAGACTTTCCCAAACCTAACAATTACAGCTATACTGTTGGCTACATCTTTTTCTGATGTTGGTGTGAAAAATGAATAACAATAATAATGACCAAAGTCACATATTTGAAATTTATTATGCAAAAACACACAGCAGCCAAAGTATTCCAACTTAATTCATACAAACACATGCACACGCACGCACACACACACACACACACACACACACACACACACACACACACACACACACACACACACACACACTAGTCCTGCAAATTCAAATTGACTGTTTAAAACTGACCAGATGAAGTGCTTTCATCCACAGAGAGCCCCCCACCCCCATCATCAGTTATAACCACTTTGTTGACTGTGCACACCCATTATTGTTAAGAAGAAATAAATTACATATATTTTATTGGTAGCTTTGGAAGAACTGCATGAAATTGTATAAAGCTCACTAGCATCATAACATAAGATCCAACCATGTGTAGCACATTTTAAATAGGAGAGTATTTATAAGAACATAAAAAATATCAACCACCTGATAACATATGCTTTGCCAATATACACAATTTCTGCAGCTGTAAGTCATCTGAATAAGTCCACATCAAAGAGAGCTATTTTTTGTTGCTGGAAAACAACTTTGCATTTAAGTGCTTCATCTACAAATGCAGTGCCTGCTGTCCTTGAAAAGAAAATTTCCTGTGTTACATTAACAAATAGTGTGCTGGTGATATTACCATAACATTTCCTGAACTAGATCAGCTAAGCAATAGAAAATGTCTGGCAAACAAAGACAACAGGTTCATAGTTACTAGACATAGTCCTGGAGATCATTAAGGAACATAGAACAAATTCCCAATTGCTCCAAAGCATTTCTGGTTAAATGACTTGCTCAATGTCACAGAGGAGGTAAATGAAGGTATACAGATTCAAAAGCTGCACAATTGCTGCATAACACAGCTAATTAACAAGTCAGGGCTCTATTCTTCTCTATTAACTGCCTGACTATCAGTCTTTTACCAAATGCAGAAATCCTTTACAATCCCATCTTGTAGAGAAGAGTGTACCACAGTAATATGCAACAATGACTATGTAAGGGATGCTGAAGACCTGACATTTCTGATCATCACTTTAAATAATGCAGACTATATGACATGACAAATGTAAAACCCTTTGCATTTGCTGGAGGCTCTAAAGAAGGTACTGCAAAATGTATTATGAACAGGGAACAAGTAAAGACTATTAACAAATTAATTCCTTCTTTAATGCAATGAATAAAACAAAACAGAAACAATATAAACACTGTAGCAGTAGCTTTTGTTTAACAACTCACAAGTCATACACAAATCAGAAATATTACTGCATATAGTATACTATTTTTTTTTTTGGGGGGGTTACATGCTTGCAAGACATCTACATCTTATTTTTGACCTCCCGATATCTTCTCTGTCAGTCTTGCAGACTACTCTAAAACACCTAAAAAGTTAACAGAACAACATATTTTTGCATCAACATGTATTTCATTAACCAGATAAAAATAGGCCTGGCAGTTAGATTAAGGCTCTAATCCCATATACCTAAAGTACAGGGTTTAACTCTGATAAGCCTCATAACTAAGTGGTGCATTTTACACATCACATCTACACAGACGCAGTAACACCTGATAACTGCTGCAAAACGTGCAGACACCTTATGGTCGTACACACAAAATGCTGCATGGATTTCTCTGCCAAAGGTAAGTAAAATAAATTGGTATCTCTTGATAGCACACAAAATGCAATGCTAGCTGTGCCTCCTGATAGGGTCTATATTATAACATCGAAACTTCAAAAGAGCGAATGCTCTTATTTTGACACAGAAAAAACAAACCAACAGAGCATCGAATGGCTAAAACACTGATTTTTTTCCAGGGAAATAAATCGCTGGGACATTGTCGGGACTTTGCCATTTCCTCCACTGTGGTGCGCTCTCAGAGTTGGAATATATAAGTGTGGGGGGGCGGGGAGTTCCCCACTTCATTTTGTCTATTTGTTTTTTTTTTGGCCCAGCAATTTTTTTTCCCTGGGGAAAAAAAAAATCACTGTTTTGACTGTTCGACATTCTGAGGCTTCATTATTTCTGTTTGCTCTTTTGAAGTTTTGACATTACAGTATAGACCCTCCTGATAACACCTGTAAATGTAAAATACAGCTAAAGTACAATGGTTTCTTTGGCTGTTAACTCTCAATAGCTACTGTTTTTGCTGCACTGTAGTTTTTGTGCCACACCTTCTCTGTAAGCTTGCTGTTGCACTATTGGCTGAAAGCAGGAGGTAGCAGGTTGTGGGCATGGGCAAAGCAGGAAACCTTTCATTTTTAAAAGTGACAGTATGCAGTTACTGGAAACTTTCCAGTTTTTAAGTCTTAAAGCAACAGTACTCATTTGTTCAGCAATGAAAGAAACATGTTCTTTTTTTTAATTTAATGGTGTGATAGGACCCCCTGTCGGCATGGAGCCCTAGGTAGCAGCCTAGGTCATCTAGTCCTGGATCCAGCCCTGGTGACGAGAAATACCATGTCAAAGGAGATTTATTTATATAGTAGGTACATGGATGCCTATTACTGTCTTATGGCCTTATTTTTTTCTGATTTCACTAATGGCATCTTGGATCACCTGCTGCTCCCTGTTTCTCCTGCACAATCTCAGAATGTCCATGTCTGTTTTTGCCCAACTCTGTCCACACCAGGGATTCGCCAGCCCCTGTTTATGGGAAAACAGTTTGTCTTCATGCAGTTTGTTGGTATGTGGGAAGCACAGCAGAGTAAGCCAGCATCAACAGAACTCAGGCTGATATCTTGCCACAACACTATCAGATATTGCATACCTATGTATGTATTTATTTATTTTTAATATTTATTAATTGGACTGGTCAACAAGTCCTTTTCAGGCATAACCTGGGCTATAAAGGTAAGAGTAAATGCTATATATATATATATATATATATATATATATATATATATATATATATATAGACAATTTAGTGTAACAAATTACTGTTGCAACATCATTGCTCCCTCCATAACCCCCAATGAACTATGAGGAATATCTAAACAAATTGACATTCCTCGCTATACAGCCCAACATTATCCTCTTGAGTAACTTCAACTACCTCTCCATTAAGCAGTGAACCTGTACCATGCAAATAAGGATGCACAGAAAATTCTCAATTTAATTAATACCAACCTTTAGACAAAATAGTCCATACCTTAACAAGGGAGTCAAATAAATAGTTACCAAATCACAGGTCAAATCTGACCACCATGCAGTAATACTTATCCTACCCACACTAAGGATAATCATAAAGCCTTCTTCTGCTATGACAGGGACCTCAGTAATAATACCCAACAATGCTCTAAGTTAATACAAAAATAACAACACAAACTCATCTGCTCTGGGCATAGCCAAAATATTAGTGGCATATTCAGCTCATACCTTTCCCCCACATCTCCAAATGATTATCCGCAATATATTAGTATACTTGTTACACTCCACCATATTGCCTGTGAGCAAGTCCTAAGTTCTGTCTTCAAGGCTAAGAACACTAGATCTAGGACCTTGATAATGTACCAGGATGTCTTCTTGTCAGCACCAAATATTGTCTGGTTGAGTGAATTTTTAGTCTGTTCAATCTCAGCCTTCACACTGGATTCATACCAGAGGTATGGAGAACTGATGTAGTTAAACCACTCCACAAAGGGAGAAACACTAGTGATATGGGAAATTATAGACCCATACACCTCTCCAGCTTTATCTATAAGGCAACAGTGCACATCTTTATCAAACTCATTAACAAATACAGTCTTCAAACCTTGAACTCAAACAAGTATGAGTTTGTTAAAGACAGATACTACCTCCTAAACCTGGTGGATATTTTCAAAGAGTCATCTAGGCACTGGACTCAGGCAAGTCAATTCACTCTGTGTACCTAGACTAGGCCAAAGCCTTTCATACCATTTCACATTCTAGCATCATTGATAAGCTAATCAAACTTAATGTAAACCCCAATGTTGCCTGCTGGTTATCAAACTATCTCATCAAAAGAAGCCAGACTATTAGTGTTTGTGGAACACTCTGTATCAAATTACCAGAGGTGTACCCCAGGGATCTGATTCCTCTTCAGTATCTACTTTAACTTTTTTAATGTCAAGGCTGACACCAAGGACCTGTGGCTGATGAAACTTTTTGATAATTGCAAACTGGGGACCATCATAAACACACAAAATGAACACCAGATTCTCTAGAAAGTCCTGATATACACTAACAATGGGCTTCAAATTAAATGCCAAAAAATGCAGCGTTGTGTTCTTTGGTAAACCGTAGCACCCATGCTTCTATCAAATACATCCATTCGTGGATGGCACAATGGTTCAGTGATTTGCATTGTTTCCTCACAGTAAGAGGCTCTCTGGTTCAATTCTCAGCTGGGGTGCCTTCTGTGCAGAGTCTGCATGTCCTCCCTGTGTTCATGTGGGTTTGCTCCAGTTTCCTCCCATGTTACAAAGACATGCATCTGAAGCATTTCTAAACAGGCCTCAACTGAAAATTGTCTCCTTCCAAGTCGGACTTTGCAGGTAAACAAATGTTAAATAAATAAATAGGTAATACCCACCTAAAACTGACTTGGTCATTGGGACTTAGGCACTTTCATTAACAATAAACTATCCTTTGACCAACACATTACCACTATTATTATGATTTTCTTGTATATAGCCAGACTAATCACTTGGGTTATAGCTTCTAGATACAAGGAAGCTTTAATTACATCTTCTCTTCCCTTATCAGGCCAATTGTAATGCTCTCTTTTGATGAAAAGCATAGTTGTTCCCTGATACTTTTTAAGCACAACATGGATGACTGAATTCACAGTCTTGTATGTACATCCCCAGTCTCGACCCCTCAAGCCCTAATGGAAAGGGGGTGTAATTAGGTCCAAATTAATTCATCCTGTTGGGAGTCTACTATTAATTCTTTTTTTGGTAAATTTAATGTGGAATCATGTGGCTAGGCTACAAATGGTTCAGCAGATCAACAGCCTAGCATTAAAGTATGAACCTATTTTGCAAAAAAGGTGATTAACAAAGTCTGTCAAACATCTTTCTGGATTGTAATGTTCTAGTGTATTGGTATCCAACAGACAATAGTGACAGGAAGCTAAAACGGCTTTAAAAGCTATAATGCACTTTTTTGTGTGACAGTGTGAAGTGTGATAGGGCCTTGTAAAGCTGTTAAAGGATCAAAGATATATTTTGCTTCTAGCTGCTGTTTGTGAGGCAGTGCAAAGCATGCTTCAGCTTTCAAAACAGTAAAATATTTTTCACTTCTACAGTTTGTTTCTGTGTTCATTTTCTGTGTTTCTTTCTTTCATTGCACTGAATCTCATAGTGTATGTGAAAGCTCCATATATTACAAAGAATTGTGTGACAACACTAACCCAGGGATTCAATAAAACTTGTGTAGGCTTAATCTGAAGCCTACATGGAGTTTACATGTTTATGTGATGAGTAGCAGTGATAATTGCATATGCATGCTGCGGGATATATGGTTAATGATCAGATGGAACATTAAGTGAACAGCCATTCATCGTACATAGACCACCATATTTGTGCACTTGCACATATATAAGCTTGGTTTCATGGCCAGAAACAGTGTTGTCAGCCAGAAGACCATATACAGCAGCACAAACATCTGCAGACATTCAGACATGTTTATCTACAGGCAAGCTAGTTCTGCAGGATTGTGCAAACAGCCAGAATGACTACCAGGGTTTAATATAAGGCAATGTATACAGTTCTAACACATTATAGGAAAGTGCAGTCAATGCAGACTACTGTGCAAACCTGTTTTAGGCATACTGAAATAAAGTTTTGTTAGTGATCAGCAAGGGTACATAGATCATGCTTTATAAATACTTATTCAATGGAAGTATGTGTATTGAAAAGGGCCACACACATGAACTTTAGGAATGAACACAGGGAAGAGGACAGGTGAAACATGGTAATGCACAGCAGATAAGGGCATATCAATCTATGTACACCACAAAGACAAGACAGTTGTAGCATGAACAATAATCAAATATCTATATGATAAAGTACATACTGCTGTTTATACCTCCTGTGTGGGTATAGTGGTATCATCACACAGTTATTGTATATTATGTGACTGTCACATTGGTTTGATATAAGCATCCTGATATGATCACCGGAGAGGACCATTTATCAAGGACGGTATATACACTAAGGGGGTATGTGCATAATGTGAAGGTGTGCGAATTGAGTTCCTTGAATATGAATGTAATCTCAGCATAGGCCTCAGCCAAGTGGGACACATAGCAGCAGGCTCATGGACAACAGTATGCACAGCATGCACAGCATGCACAGTCATGGACAATATCAGAATAATAACACCAGCCATCTATGTCACTGACAGAAAATATGTGATTGTGAGTTAGTATACATGTTCTGCTTGAGCACACTTGTACAACTATCAGGAATTGTCAGTAATTTAAATGGGAGTCAAGCACACCTTCCTCAATAACTAAGACCTTTCAGAGGTGTTAAGCGAGCCACTCTCATACCTGCAGTTAAAATTATGATTAATCCTCGATAGTTGACAGGTTTGCATGGCATATACATTTATTGATTTAACATTTGCTAACCAGTAAAGTCCGACTTGAAAGAAAGCCAATTTTCAGTGGAGGCCCAGGGAGAAACACTCCAGACGCATGTCTTTGCAATATGGGAGGAAAGCCACACAAATGCAGGGAGGACATGCAGACTCCACACAGAAGGAACCCCATCCAAAAATCAAACTGGAGAACCACTTGCTGTGAGATGACAATGCTACCGATGCACCACTGCGTCGTCTGCTGGTATATAATATAATATATATACCACAATCTACACTTGCATAACTGTAACCCATGCAATCAATGTTGCAAATGAGGTATATATTTATTGTGTGCATCACAAGAACACGTATCACATGTGCATCTTGTATAACCCCTTGTAGGGAGTTCTGCATTGTCAACTCATAATGGTTAAGCAGCAAAAAGAATACATAGGTATGACTGAAGTGATGTGTAGTAGCTCACTGTGGCAAAAGTGATACACTTGAGTAAATCATTCCCGGAAGATGTGTTCCAAAGTACATGCAAAAGGGTGTATTGTACTCAATTATTGCTGTGATGAGGACTGAGAACAATGAGACTATAATGTCCTTTGATGTGGATGTCCTGCACATACTCAGGAGTTGTACTACATAGAAGGCATTAGTAACCACTGTGTGCACATGCTTGTGGAAGCTCTGCTCTATCTACTTGAGTACACAGTTCCCATACCACTTGGTCTGCTCATAGGGGTGTGTCTTCTATATTGTAATTAGCTTGTGCATTTGTTTTCATAAAATAAATAGTCCCCACATGAATTTGTGTTTATCTACAGTGTCTGCATGGCTCTGGAAACAATCATTTGTGTGTGTTAATACTGTCTATATTATACCAATACAAATCTTGGATTCAATGATTGTCCACAGTTTGCAGTTATCGACAAAGCTGGTTAGACACAGGATGTTTAAGTTTGTCTTGGTGCCTGAGACTTAAATAATGAACAGGAAAGGGCCTAGTACAGGATTCTGAAGTATGGACCTGGTCATTGGAGTCTAGGTAGAGGTGACCACACACTTTAACATAATGTGTCCTGTATGTGATCCATTTCTCTATCAACTTGGTGACTTAGGTGTTTATGCCCACTTGAGACATTTTCTGTAATACCTGAGTGTGCATTTGTGTCAAATGCCTTGGCTAGGTCAAGTTATGCAGGATGACTGTGTTTTCCTCATGCATGCCCTTGGTGATCTTCTTGAAGACATCAAACAGATTTAACAGACAGGATGTAGCCTTGACAAATCAAACATGGGTATGGTATAGAGTCAGGGCATTACTTGTGTCCTTTTTGATTAGGTCCATAATGAGTCAGTCTGACTCAGAAATGCATAGAGTCAAAATTATGGATCTATAAGTCCGTGGATCATATGATGTCCCCACCCCCCATTCAGATGGATCACTGCTGCTGTTCACCCTTCTACAAGAAGATAGGCTGTCTGCTGTACACCCTTCTGCAAGAACATAGGCTCTCTGGTGGCTGCATTTAAGTAAAGATCCAACTGTGTCTGCTAGGTCAGGTTTTAAGTCATGCTATAGGCAACCTTGGTTGTTTTCAGAGACCGTTGATTCTACATTATTACATGCAGAGCGCATAGATGAGCTGCTGTCTTCAGAAGATAAACTGAGTATTGTTTGCATGTATACTTTGGCTGATGACCACTGGTGATGGGGATAAAGTGTGAGACAGACTGTCAGGTAGCAGATTGTCTATTTTCAGTAGCTGAGTGTGGCTGGTGGCATCCACAAACAGCTCTGCATTTAGTTGTGTATTCCCCTTAACATTTTACACTCATTTAAATGAATGATTTGTGACAATACCTCCAAACACACTCTTGGTTATGCATTACATGCCACAAACTGGTACTGTTCACACAGTCATACATGTCTAGCAGTGTCACGTAATTACATCAGTTACACAACATATGCCTATATGTTTTTCATCAGAAAGCTGTATTTCAGTGACCTGATACCATAAAATGGCACATTATAAATGAGTTGGTTGTGGCTAATGCAGAACAGTTGCTAACACAAATGCTGATACTCACACAATGGTGCTGGTGACCACCTCTATAATCCCTGGGAATATCAACACAATTACACATACAATGAATTCCACAAGGATGCAATTGAATCAAAATATGTGATATTTTTGTGTATATCACAACATGAGGGTGAAATAAGACTTACGTGCCCATGCAATCAGTATGAATTTATATTGTATGTCAGAGCATTTACTGATGGTAGGTATACACATGCACACTAGCGTCATGTGATGGTTGAATGTGATGGTTGAATGAGAACTAGGTAGAATGTTGATTTGCTCTGGTACAAAAAACATGCCTTACTAAACCAACAATACCCATAGTATCATCCCAGGTCAATGGTTCTCAGGAGGCATATTTCTATAGCTGTTATAGAAGAAACATATAATCAGATATCAGCAGAGGCTATCAATAACATACCTCACATCACAGATTATAATACCCTCTTGTAGGCCTACTGTACATCCATACCTCAAAATAGTACATGTTGATGACAGCAACATTGACATGTGAAATGTTTATAGGGTCATAGGACATTAGTACGGACAATATCACATACATTTCTAACCATTATTTTACCATTTAAAACAAACTCCATATATCTATATGCTGGAAGATAGTAAGGATGTGTGTGTATGTGTATATTGTTCTGATCACAGTACATAATGCTATTGTCCACATGTGACATGCACCACACCATAACAGAATAAGCAATCACACATGTATTTGTCTGGAGATCTCTTGCAGTGGTTCATGGAATGACTCTGCTTCATGATGTATGTATGCATATTTGACATGAGGACATCAGACACTCCTCTGCAGGAAGGTTGTCATGTGGCCAGATGAAAACAAGAGGATGGTAGATGCATGGGGCTATGTTAAAGGTTCTCCTAAGTGGTACTGAAATGAATAGTGATTCACAAGATCAAACGTTGACTATAATGTACCACCAACCACTAACACAGCAGTAGACTAGGTCTGATTTGAGCATTACACCTGTGTAGGTATAGAAGATGACTTCCATACAATATAATACTTGCACCACCACATATGTCTGACTTTAACACTGTCACACTGCACTTTAAAGACTATCATAGCACCACTGTATGCTGGGAAGAACACGTTGGGAGGAGTGCCTGAGATGGAGGTGGAGTCACATCTCTGTGTAAAGTTGTCTCAAAAGTAATATTTGAAACTTTACGCACTCAAGTTGCTTGCTGTCAGATTAGAACCCCTAAATATCTAAGTCAAGAAGTTCGAGAACACAGTACTTAATGTTACTGTCACAGCACAAGTTTGAATTTAATACTGTCAGAGTGCATGTTATACAGGATAACATCATTAATGTAAGTTACAAGAAGATGTTTGGATGAGTGTCTGAGACAGATGTGGACTCATATGCCATTCTAAAATTGATTCTATACTGATTGTTTAATGCACACACAAACAGGTAGACTGCAGTGGGAGTAGAACTCCTACTTAAATATATCCAGAGCACAGTACTTAACGCAAGTTCCACAGCACAAGTCTGTTTTTAAGGTGTCAGACAACACTTTATAGCTGATGATATCAGCAGTGCATGTTTGTGACAAGAAGATGGTAGTAGCAGTGTCTCACATGCTGTTCTAAAATGGTCTCTTGAATGTGAGCCAGCTGACCACAGACACACATAAATCATTTGACTACAGTGAGATTAGAACCCCCTACATATCTAGGTACACAAGCTAGAGAACTCAGTGATTAACACAGGTGTCATGGAAGAAATCTAAATTTCATAATGCTGCTGGAAAATTTATAGTGTACAGCATCATTATTCCATGCTTGAGAGACAATGTTGGGATGCCTGTATAAAATGGATGGGTAGCCATGTATGACTGTCAAAATATTTGTACTTCATAGGACTGGATTGCTGACAGTAGGATACACACCTACAGTTTTCTGACTAGACAAACACACACACCAGTTGACTGCACTGAGATCAGAACATCTATCTAACTAGGTACACCAGCTAGATAATTCAATACTTAATGCAGGTTCCACAGCACAAGTCTGAATTTTACATTTGCTACTGGACAATTTATAGTGTGCGTGCACACACACACACACACAAACACACACACACACACACACACACACACACACACACACACACACACACACACACACACACACACACACACACACACACACACACACACACACACACAAACACCAGTTGATTGAAGTAAGAATAAAACCCCTACCTAATTAGGTACATCAGCTAGAAAACTCAGTATGTAATGCAAGTGCCACAGCACAAGTTAGCCTTTTATAATGCTGCTGGGTAATTTATAGTGGACTACATCATCATTGCATGTTTAAGAGAAGATGTTTAGAGGCCTGTATGAAATGGATGGATAACCATGTACGACTGCAAAAATATTTGTATTCCATGTGACTGGATTGCTGACAGAAGTACACATGAATACACTTCTCTAACTAGATGCACACCAGTTGACTGCAGTGAGATTAGAACCTCTACTGAACTAGGTACACCAGCTAGAGACCTTAGTACTTAAAGTAGGCACCATGACACAAGTCTGACTTTCACAATGCTGCTGGACAGTTTTTAGTGGATGACATCTTCACTGGATGTTTGTGAGAAGATGTGTGGCCTGTAGGAAATGGCTGGGCAGCCATGTAGCATGAAATGGCTGGGCAGCCATGTACAACTGTCAGGATATTAGTTCTGTATGGGACCAGATTGATATTAGTAGGATACAGACTGATGTGCCTCTGACTATGCACATACACACTTATACATACATAGAGACACACACTTAATGTGACTGCTGTACTAATTTAACACACATGTAAACATTTTGCTCTTATCTGCAAAATACAGTAGTTAATGATTGCAGCATCCCCAAATTGTGTTTTTGCCTTGTCGTAGTGGTCTTTATAGATAATGCAATCGGCATTATATGATGTGAGTAACATATTTCTGTTATGAGAGTGCTGTGCAAAGTGTGGATATACTATTTCCTATTGTGTTTCTAATGTGTAGGTATACTTTAAGAGACAACTTGTCAAACTAGATGAAAAAAGCTGTCAGTAATGCATGTAGTAGAACTGAGACATATGCAGCTGTTTCCCAGTACATTGTGTACATTATGAATGTATTGTCACATACAGACACAGACATTTTTTGTGATCAGTATGGATGCAACTGTGTATGTATGTATGTATGCATGTTCATATTTGTTAAGAATTGTTGTTCACATTAATACATGTATAAGACAATCTGAATGTCTATTTTTATTATAAAGGTGCACATGGTATGTAGCAAAGCAGTTTTGCTATTTATTTCTGAAGTGTAGTTGACATTTGGGAACTAGTACTGACATGCCAAGTTTCAAGTGCATGGGTGCAGGTGACATATAACTCAGGGTAAATATGTATTCATTCAATAAAAATGCCTTCCCTTTGGTTGTGTTTTTTACATGGATTTAAATGGGATGAAGACTAACTAGGCACTAAACATAAGTACTACATGATAATAATCATTTTCCATAGTGCACCACTGAGCAGCTAATTTGCGCGATTGATGGCAAAGTGTTTGCTCGTGTGAGATACACATTTAAGGATTCCTACTTGAAGATGAGAAGTATCCATACTGGCTATGGTAGACAGAGCAAACAGATACTATGGTGTTCATAACTAGTTCATATTGGAAATGTTGTGTCATAAATTCTTTAACATTAACAAAGTATTTATACTGCTTTCCCTATTTGGGTGCAGTTAAACGATGAGCAAATGTGGGTCTCTGCTTCAATGAAAAATGTATGAGAGTTATATTGGTTTGCTTTCTTCCACACAAACACACTAAGCAGAGAGGTGCAACAGTCAGCACTTTGGACAGTATACTGAGTGGAAGAAAAACACCTGCTGCGTAGCTATCTCTGTGACAGCAGGTGTAACAACAGTGAGCTCTTATTTTGAGCACAGATGATACAATGTTCAACTCCAGCTCAATATAATTTTTTACATATGTATTGATGATGTAATTAAATAATTATAAGTGATAATTTTTGCACATGTGAGAGGGACTGACTACAGTGAAGTACTGTATAAATACAACACTATTCAATTGATTTATGTCAACACTACACATATGGATTTGCATATTTATACATTCAGCAGTCTAAATAGGGTCTATATCATATATTTGATACTCCAAAATGTCAAACACCATATATTCGAACTTGAAATTTCGAATATTAAAAACATCAAATGCTCAGAATAGAAAAAAAAATGCTGTTCCGAGAAACGTACACACAACACAAGCACACCAAAATAAATAAACCACACACATACAGTTAACAAAACACAACCCTACACTACACCACACACATAATAATACTAACTATCTCTATACCTTAACCACCACCCCCTACTAGGGTCAGTAACTACTTTACACACATACCCTACGAATCTATACACAAACAAACTAATTAATACACACACATACAGTTAACAAAACACAACCCTACACTACACCATACATACATTACTAACTATCCACTTACCTTAACCTGCACCCTAACCCTAAGGTCTGTAACTCTTGCACCACAGTGGAGGAAATAGCAAAGCCACTGAACGGCCCACCAAAATCTTGTCCTAGGTAAGATTTCGATGTTCCGGGGCTTCGCTATTTTCATCATTCGATATTTTAGTTTTCATGTTTTCACATTCGGCATTTTACCTCTTCAGAATTTTGATACAGACCCATCTAAATAGATTTGTATGACGTTTTTAATATGAGTGATTTTATTCTGCTTTAACTGTGCGTGTTTCCTTAGTGCAGTGAGTTTAAACTTTGTGCAAATGCAGAGGACAAAAAATGAAGGGCTTCATTAGGGGTATTTCTACCATGTATGTGGTGTGTGATTCTATTTTTTACCAGATTAAAGGTGTGAAAATGAGGTAGATATGAAAGTGGTGAAATGGGGTGCAAGTAGGGGGAAAAACAAAGGGGAAGCAATATAGGAATGTGCAGGAGAGAATTAGGAAAGAACCATAGCTATCCACTTCTTCAGAGGTGAAAATTAACATGGATAGAATAATTGATGAATTTGGGCTGTCAGCTCAACAAACATGGGTGACAACAATGCAGTAATGTTGTATAGCCAATTAGACTGAATCAAGTGTGTTGAGAGGACAAGTGTGAAGTGGAGAGCTATGTATGGGATTTTTTTCTTGGGACATGTGCCCATTTTTGTGTTTTATTTCAGTAAGAGAGGAATGCTAAATAAGGGAGGTAGGTATGTCAGGGTCAGGTAAGTATGGTAGGTGAGGAAGTGGATGCAAACAAACCGAACAAAAAAGACAAGAGATAGGGATGGTGAAGGACAAGACAGGTTGGAGGACACCATGATTGGGGATATGAAGGGAACATCGGATGCCCCTGCCCATCAAACATGGGGACATGGGGAATCTAGTCCTTACCCTATGAATTGTCAGCACCGTCCCCCTCCACAGTTTGCTCTTGGAGTGTTTGATGCTTTCTTCTGCCAGCATTTTGGCCAGCATCTTCTCCATCCAATTGAGGCATGCACCAGTAATACTTTCCATGACCTCATGCACCATGCCTGGCATCTCCTGGCAGGTGACAATATCACCACCTCTGCCAACAGTCCCAGAGGCTACCACTACACCAGCTGCCATGGTAAGGCTATCTGATGTGGCTGGCCAAGATAATGCAGGGGCTGTAAAAACAGTACTGCCAGGCTGAGTCTCAAATGTGCTGGATGTCAGTGTGGCAGCCACTGGAGAGGTGGCAGATTGAGCTGTACTGTTTGGCCTACCTCCCTGTGCTGGAAATCATATTGTGAGTTGTCAGAAACTGAAAACATCAGAATGTTGTGACCACACATATAAAAAATAAAAAAGGGAGATAAGGGGTGGGGTAAGTGACCAAAAAAGAAGATAATTAGTACCATCATATGTGACATACATTAAATTACTATGATATAAATAATAATTTTACTTTTACATTAAGTACACTTGTTCACAACTACAAACTATGACTAATGATTGCTTCAAGTAATCCTTTCAATATGCATATATTCCACATATGCTTTATTAAATAATACAGACTAACAGCATGGCATGTATGACAATTTTGTCGAAATTATGCAATATTTTTTAATTATTTTACAATATATTTGTTACCAGTGGGAGTTGAACTTATAACATCTGAATATGCTATTCTATCTGACTCCTACAGTTGGCTTGAGCTACAGACTGAAACATGCATGCTTGCTTTTACAGCTAAGATATGCATGCTTAATTTGCTAATAAAGTACACAAGAGCAATACTTTAGATACAATAATATTATGTTGTGCTGCATACATAACCCTTGCTTCTCTAAGTCTTTCCAAATGCTCAGCATACGCATCCCTGTTTGCTACAACCTCCTGGATGGCTATTAAAAAAAGGGGAGAAAAAGAGAACAGTATTATGCATATCAGTCTTGGCTATATCCAGCTTTCTATATAATTTAAAGTATCTTTGTCTGTTTACTTATACAACTTTGGGATGTCAGCGGTCCTAAACTCATCCAGCCACTGATTGAGTTGTTCCTGCTTGTGCATTTTCAGGTTGTTATAGTGGTGCCTGCATTGCCCTCCAGTGTGTGGAATGCCAGTCACACTGGAAACAGCCTTGGCCAGACTACTGTAAGACTCTGATTTGTATTGAAACCCCATATAGTCCCCCTGAACAGCCTTCAGCTGTGATGCTTTACAAAGAGTCCAGTGAACATTCTGGACTCCTCTACACCCCATCTTTGAACCCTAAATTGGACATCTTCACTTCTAGCTCCTGCTATGTACATGCAAGCAGTGGCGGCTGGTAACTTCAAATCAAAGAGGGCTACAGAAGAAAGCCAAATGGGTGGGGGTTAGTGGGAAGGGGTGTGGCCAACTAGAAATGGGATGAGCCATGCTCAAAACCACAAAAACTGTAACTTTAATTAAATACGCTGCCCTGGGTGCCAAACCGTCATTATGAGAGTCCAATCAAGACAAAATGAAGTGTAGAAGAAAAATAATATTCCAATGCATTGGCTGTATGACAACTTACTTAATATATAGATGGAAATAAAAAGGCTGTGAGGCATGAAAAAATAAATTAGTTTTTAAATACATTACTGGAATACCAGTCAAAATCAAGTATAAAAAAACAAGCAGCACTCAACTCAAGCAACTTCTCCTTGCACTGCAGTTCTAATTATAATTTATATTCAGCTTTATTAAAGTACCAAACATGTTGAAAGTAGCAATCTCTGTGATACCCCCACTTGTAAAAAGGTTTCTTGTCCAAAAAAGACATACTGCCTGACAACAACTATCTACTTGTTTCATGGGGAAAACATGATCAAAGTAAAAAATGAAAAGCAAACAAAAAACAAGCTCAAGATACAAAAAATTACTGCACACACAATAAATTGGCATTCTGTTTAGTTTACAGGTAAAGTCTGCAAAGATGACTGCAAGTCTCCAACAAATGTAATGAGCTTATTAAAATAATTTAACCCTGTCCTTTATTACAAATACTGTCATATGCATTTCAATACCCAAAGCTTATACATTATCTAGTTACGTAAGTATTCTCTACGTGGCAACAATAGAAAGGCTTTCAATGTTGGCAATTCTTTAACAGTATGCTTATTAAAGCTTACTTGCATCTTATAATCTCATACAAGCTTACCTGATGGTCATTAAAGCATTGCTACTTAAACACAGAGCAACATGCACTTTCTGAATAATAATAAGCATAAATCAATAGTATAAAAATATGACAGAAACCAGAAGATTCTGCAAAATCAAGGACAGATGAAAAGCCACTGTAGTACTTGTGTCTACCTTGGATGGGGGGATACTCTGCACATTTCCACTGCATAACTACTCCTTGCCTTGCTTGGACACATCCAGAGTCACTACATGGGGGAGTGGGGTGCAACAAGTATGTCACAATTTGAAATGTCTCTGGATGACTGTGATGGCCCTGACACATTTGTCATGCCTCTCAACCTCAGAGCAAGAAATCTGGACAAAGCCATACACAGAAGTGGGACAAAGGCCTAAAAATAAGAACAGTTTTTAAATATTGCTCTTATAAACTTAGAAAGATAATAGAATAGTGGTCTTGCATTAGTATGAATTTTCTGAAGGGTATGACATCTGAAACTCAAATGTCTGTCATTATTTTCTAACTTCAGTCTTTACTGATTTGCCACTGATTTGCCAAAAAAACACAATTTTATGAAAAATGGACCAAAAATGTGATGCAAAAATATAAAATAGCCACACAATACAGCTGGGAACCTGTCAAACAAGGGACTTTTTAATATCTAACTTGAGCAGCTGACAAAATAAAAGAATCTACATGCATTTCTGAAATAAAAGTAATCTATAACTCTGACTATTACAGTTATTTATTAATTGTAAACCCTCCAAGTTTTCTTCCAAAACTGCCATTTTGCGGAGGGATTATTAGGGGAAGAGAAATATTTTGAGCCAAAATCTGGGACAGTTGAGAGGTTTGGATATGCCTAATTCTATAAAGCAATTTATTTGCACATACCTCTCAACCTGTTAATGCAGGAAATCTGGACAAGGCCAAATATATTGGGGGAACATATAAACAGTACTAAAAATTGCTCTTGTATAAACTGAGACAGTTGATAGAACAACAGGTCTTGCTTTAGCATGCATTTTTCTGAAGGTTATGAAGTCTGAAACTTAGTTTCTGTCATTATTTAGTGACTTAATTCCTAAATGATTTGCCAGAAAACCACACATTTTATGAGGAACAAACCAAAAATAAGAAGCAAAAATCTATTCATTCTGCAAAAATCTGGACAGTTGAGAGGTATAGTTCAGCTGGGGCTGTCTTTGAGTTTGCCACCCTTCCACCCTCACAAAATCATGGTCGAATGGATCCTCGCCCCCGCAGCCATTCTAATGAACCATTACTTGGCTATTTCACCCCATTTACCATAAACACTAATGTGCATACTGCTTTACTTCTTCAATGATTTGGACTTTATTTGAAAGTTTTATTTTGCATTTTACAGCACAAACACTAATACATATCATATCTCCTAAACAAAGAAATGCAGTCTCACAATGAAAACAGACTTAGCATTAAAACTTCTCTGCCCTTGAAACTCACATTCATTGAAACAGCATTGAAACCCACATTCAAAGAAAATACATGATGCCAGTGGCAGATAAAGATTAACTTTGGGCTGTTTTCAAATCACAGGCCCCTTGCACATGAAACATACACATACTCTTTGATACACCTTCCTGATTGTATTAAATTATATTCCTTGAACAATACAGTACAGTTTTAAAGGGCTTTTTAAATTTATTGTTTTGAACATTTTTCCAGTAAACAATGAAACAAAATGCATGCATGAATAATGACAAAACTGCCCAATTCAGAACATTTCCATTATAAAAGTCTAGTCAAACTTCTACAGTCCACCAGTATCAGTAAATATGAACAATCTCTGAAGAAGTAAAAGTCATCTAAATAATTCCATATTAAAGAGATCTGTAACTAATGAAGAGGTTGCTGCTAGCAAGCAACTTTATATTTCATCATTTCATCTACAAATAAAGCGCCTGTTGCCCTTGAGGAATACATTCCCTATTTTATACTAAAAAATGATAAGCTAGTAATATTGCAATAGGGAATGGATGGCAAACTCATAACAGGTTCATAGTTACTAGATATCTTCACCAAAAAGGACTGCAGCATCCACCCTCTTTGCAACACAGTACAGTATCACCAATGTATTTATCTACTGTGGGAGTAGAACCCACAGCCTTCTGCATCAAAAGCATGTACACTACCTGTTGTGTTATTAACAATGGAAGCTGATTCAGCATAAGTAGCATTAAACTTTTGCTCCCCTGCAGCACTCAGCTCCTTGTAAAATCTACTCAACACTCAGCTGTATCTCTGAACTTTGCAGCACAAGAAATCTGGAAAAAAAACAAAATTTATTAGGGGGGGCAAAAGCTCAAAAACCACAGACACATTTTAAACATTGCTTGTATAATGTTGGAAAGTTGCTAGAATAAAATGACGTGTTACCACCATACATTTTGCTGCCAAGTCTTGAACCTAGGACCCTGTGCAAAACAGAGCAACATACCTCTATGCCAAATCAGCTGTTCTGAAAAACAGAGGAAGAGTGAAACTTAAATGGCTACAATTTAGTGAATGCAGTTCTCACCATAGCTGTCAACCTCCTAGCAAAAAACACTTGGACAAAGCCAGTAATGGGGGGAATACAGCCCCCAAACATATTCAGTGAATTCAGTTCTTACCATAACTTTCAACCTTAGCACAAAAAACCTGGATGAAGCCAATAATGGGGGAATACAGTCCCAAAAAGAGGGACAAATTTCAAATATCCATCTTATAAACTTAGAAAATTTCTAGAATAAAAGGTTTTGTGTTACCACATACTATCTGAAGAATATGAAGTCTGAAATTCAAATAATTGTCATTTTTATTTATTTAATGTTTGTTAACCAGGAAAGTCTGACTTGGAACAAAAGCCAATTTTCAGCAGAGGCCCAGGAAGAAACACTACAGACACATGTCTTTGCAAGGTGAGAGGACACCAGAGCAAACCCACACAAACACAGGGATGACATGCAGACTCCACACAGAAGGCACCCCAGCCAAGAATCAAACCAGAGAATTTGTAGGTGTCAAGCAACAATGCTACCACTGCACTACTGACTGTGGAAAGACAAAAATACAGAAACCACAGATTTTATGAGGAACAGAGCAAAAGAAATATGAGGCAAATAGTGGTGGGTAGGGCACAAGGTTCAAGTCTGATCCTCTACCCACCACCATATTAACACACACACACACACACACACACACACACACACACACACACACACACACACACACACACACCCTCTGAGCTCACATACAGTTCCATAGCTTAATGTCAAAGCCCGCTTGAGATATTCCTTCCTGCAGTTCCAAACATCTGTAAAATGATGTCCATAACATCCAAAAGTCCATGCAGATCACATCCTTTCCACTAGAGCAAGCTGGATGCTACCCTGCCTGCAGACATTGCAGTCCGATCCCCTTCCAGTCTATGCAGTTGTAATATGGGACTTGAACCTTGATCTATATAAATTATATGCTGCATGATTCTTCATGTTTAACAGATGTGATAGACACACTTTATTCACAGCTATAATGTGTTGCCTTTCTCACAGAAACAATTTCTATAACTTTTAAATTATTTTGCCATTTCACTGTATAAGGAGTAGGGGCGGCCAAGGTGGTGCAGCGGTTAGCATTGCCACCTCACAGCAAGAGGTTCTCCAGTTTGATCCTCGATTGGGGTGCCTTCTGTGCGGAGTCTGCATGTCTTCCCTGTGGTCGCGTGGGTTTCCTCTGGGTGCTCCAGTTTCCTCCCACATCCCAAAGACATGCTGTAGGTGGACTGGACACTCTAAATTATCCCTAGGTGTGAGTGTGTGCATATCTGTGCCTTCTGTGGAAGGTTGGGTGCCGGGCTGGCAACTTGACACTGTAAAACTCCACTGCCAATCATGAGCGGACAGGTGATCCACTGTGGCGACCCCTAATCAGGAAAAGCTGAAAGAAGAAGAAGACTGTATAAGGAGTAGAGATGGTGAAGGTGAATGAGTTTAAATACTTGGGATCATTAGTTCAGAGTAATGGTGAGTGTGAAAGAGAGGTGAAGAAGAGAGTACAGGCAGGATGGAGTGGGTGGAGAAGAGTGTCAGGAGTGATTTGTGACAGATGAGTACCAGTAAGAGTGAAAGTGAGACCAGCTATGTTATATGGGTTGGAGACAGTGGCATTGACAAAAAGGCAGGAGTTAGAGCTGGATGTGGCAGAGTTAAAGATGTTAAGATTTGCACTGGGTGTGACGAGGGTGGACAGGATTAGGAATAAGTATATTAGAGGGTCAGCCCAGGTTGGAAGGTTTGGAGACAAAGCCAGAGAGGCAAGATTACATTGGTTTGGACATGTGCTAAGGAGGGAACAGCCGAAAGAAGATGATGACTGTATTTACTCTAAGACCGCACGTTGTGCAAATAATAATTATTAAAAAAATAAATAAATAAAAAAATTAAAAACAGAAACACCATTAAATACTTTTCAACACACTTTACAGAGTGTTACACAAGTCTGGATTTGAACCGTCAGAATAGTTGTTGTGTCTTTAGGCTTTTCCCGGTTAGGGGTCGCCACAGCGGAACTTCGGTCCACTAATAATTGGCAGTAGATATTTACGTGCTGGCTTGCCGGGCCTAACACACAACCATCAACGAAGGAACACCCATTTGCACATGTCACCACACAGAAGATGCTCTAACTGAGAATCGAACAGGCAACGTCTAACTGTGAGGCAACAGCACTACCGTAGCACCACCACCGCAGAATAGTGAAACTACAAAATACACTGGGGAGTGTCTTATCTGTCTATGCCACAAAAACAACTTTGCATCAGGAATGCAAATCGTTGTGCATACAAACAGGTCCATTTCCTCCACAGCATTAAGAAGACATATAGACTTGTACACTCTCACTTGTTTGTACATGTGTTGCTTATATATTGAGTGTAATGAATGATCTCACAAACAGTTATGAATATTGTTTGCACCAATGCAGCTCTGTTTTCTCTTTGTATTGTACTCATTCGTCCGTTATCTGTGCTGTACTCTTAGACATGCAGTCTATAGGGCATTTTGTATCATTGCTATTAAAATGTATGATAAAATTATATGACAGTAAAATACATTTTTTAGCAAAGGGAGGAGAGTTTGGCTATTAGTAAACAAAATGAGAAATGTGTGCTGCTCACTTCCATTTAAAAGCTTGCTACAGTTACTTCTAAATTTTGTAAATGTAACCTGGGTGACACAACCACTGCAGGTAAGGTAGTCTCAATTGTGGATGTGTCTTCCTTCTCCTACCACTAATTATTCACAGTTGCAATCCATTAGCAGTAAACAGTGAGGTATTGCCTACACTTTGTTTACACTTCCTACGCAAAGTCAAAAGTTTGACATTCAGCCATTCTAATGGGTTCACACCTCATTTGGATCTTTACCGTGCTCAGAGGCCTGAATCTTTACTATAAAAAGGTAACCATGTAGCTAGGGAACGTGAAGGTGAGGAGAGCTGTGTATGTGGAGAACACAGATGATTGCTAATAATTTGGATTTATCTGCACAAAAGCTTTCTGATCTTGCTAAAGTATTTGTATTTTTGAAGTGCATGCTAGATTTGTTCACGTTACAAGGAAAATATTATATATATATATATATATATATATATATATATATATATATATATATATATATATACACACACACACATTAGAAAATGGAACTTGTATCTGTATGCACTTCTTATAAGTTCACTGTTGGCATAGGCATTTTTGTCAGGCATTTTACTTTTTCAAATAGACAGCCCTTATTTACTTTCATCACAAGTATTATTGTTACGACTGTTTATCTTACACTGGTCTATGTTATTTCAAAAAAATATAATGTCCTATATTGCAAATGACAAAGGTATGTTAGGCTTCTAAGATGGCCCATAGATTTCTCTAGGGGAGAGCTAGGCACAGTGAGAGGTGACTGGCAATTGTATAAAATTGGCTTTTCTGTTGTAAATGTGTACACATTTTGTGAGAATATTTTTGAAAGCATTTATAACATTTGACTAATGTGTTATTACTTGGTTGGTACAAACTCTCATTTGCCTGTCATTTTGGGGGTGTGGAAGCCAAGTACCATTTGTGTGTAGTCACAACAAAAGTTGTTTTCAAGAGGTTTGTTCTTGAAATTGTGTATTCATCCCAGTTTTTTCTGTGCTTAACAATACATTACTCCATTGTTATTTATTATTCTGGCTCAAACATTGGTTTGTGTGTGAGTGTTATATGGTACAACCGCATAACCTTAAATTTTAATAAATGAACTATGTGTCTCTAGTGTTTAATATTGAAAAAATATACATGTATATAAGCAGGAGTTTAATTATATAATAATGTGCTATTTATGTGTTGTATCCTTCTCTGTTTTATGTCATCTAGAAGTATGGCACCCAGGTGTTCCAATCCATGTTAACCCCCTTTCAGTGATCCTGAAAATGTCATCATAGTGCAAGCATTCAGATGCCACAGTGCCTTTCTACTTGAGAGAGGACATGGGGATACAGCTGACAGAATACAGATTTAGAACCAGATAGTCAATGATGCAAATGCTGTTGGGAGTCACATCAGGACTTGTGATCAGATGCACCATAGGGTTACTGATAGGATTTCATCAATCCAGAGGGAGAAGCTGCAGTTGCCCATGAACAGCTGGCTATGGGGGGGGCTGTTACAGAGCCACCATTGACACTAAATGAAGAGTTTCTGTCCACTGTCAGGGATCAACAGAGCTCAGCAGAAAGTGTATAACAACATGTGATTGATGTTGGTGCTGATGCTTCTTGGAGGACAAATATGTGCCAGGAGGAGCTTCCAGGTAAGCTTACATATGTCAGTTTATAACATTTTCTTGTATAGTAAAATATTGTAAGGAATAGTTCATTTGTTTTAAATTTTTGATGAACCTATTGATGAACTGATATAGTTACCAACAACTTTTTGTTTATTACACATTGGGTGGATGTGTCAGCCAAGTATCATTTAAAAGTATTGTTAATGGACATATATGCAAAAATGTTATCCTCCCATGTTATTGGAACTGTGATGATTGTGTCTTGACTTTTTGTTTAACTTCTTCCAGAACCATCCACACAGCAAGTGTGGAGTAATTGGCACATAGTAAGCCAAACATTTTTATTTGATTATTGATGACCATTTGTCAGAAATATGCATTTATCCATATGTGAGAGCTCGGTGTCAAGTGTATGTGTCGCTGTGCCATCTGTGATAGTGGCACCAGTGTTAGTTTGTTACCATATATTAAAATGGTAGTAAAGGTATTAGTTTCTTTCTTGTGTTTGTTGCTTATTATCACAGATAATTCTGACATTGGAAGTGTAGGAGCCTTACCACCTGATGTCAGAGTATCGTCAGACTCTGATGATGATGGTGACCAAACAGAGACACAGTCGGGAGTGCAGAGATTGAATCTGGCACTAAGGTTGACATTCAACCATCCCCTGTATTTCCATCAGACACAGCCAATAGGCCTACACATACATATTCCAGTGAGCACAAAGATATTGGACAGGTGGAGGGTGACACACTTGATCAGGATAGTGTGGTTACTGCATCTTCAGTACTAGTTGACCCTGTAGCCAAAAGTGTGGATGAGGTGTCATGCAGGAGGGTTGTTAGGTGTGCTTGTAGGAGGCCTGCTGTCCACTCTCCACCAGATCTGGTGTGTCTTTATGTGCCACTTGACGTATTTTTAGGGCCATCATGGAGTCACAGGCATGTTCCAATAGGGCCTCTAAGGATATGCTTAGGGATGTACATGTGGCACAGGCTGACATGCATGACTGCTTCCACTGTGTGGCTGATTCAGTGGATTGGATGAATGGCATGATGGAATGGGCAGTGTCTGTGATAGAACATCTGCTGGGAGGGGGACAGTTTCCATGTGGACGTAGGTCAGCATCATCATCATCTGATGCTAGCCAATGTGGCCATGCCTGATCACACTCCCATAGTGACACTACTTCCACTGCTGCATCAGTGATTGAGGTGTCCACACCCAGATGTGGTAGGCCATGGGGTCGTGGTCCTGGGTGCATTTGTGAGGAGAACTATTCTAACAGACATCAGTCACATTCAGGTTGCAGTAGTGCATATGACCATGGGCATGGATGTACAAATGCAACTCCTGGCAGAGCTAGTTCTCACATTTGGGGACAATAACAATAAACTGTTACCTCTACCGTGCACAGCTCACACTTGTCCATCATGCCATGACATAGAGCAAACACAGAGTTTGGCTGTGTTCCTTTAGACACTCAGACACACATTTCATCTTGAGTTCCCATACAGACACACTCACTTGCCAGTTATGTGGGTCAGTCATGAGGCATACAGGTCATTCTGTCTTAGTGGCCATTTGATACTTTATCAGAATTTCTGCCTGTCTTTCTTGCTCACATGCACTTACTACCTTTTGTGTCAGCCTTGGCCTCCTGCCCTCCCAAACAACACCCTGTGCAAATGATGAGAGCTGTGCCATATTTCTATCTTTTGGATTCAGGGATACATAAGTCTTTTGTCTGATTCCCAGTGTACATAGCTGACTGATTGCGTGCATATATGTGTTTGTGATGCTCTTTTGAAAATTGTACTGCTTTCTTACAGGTTTTTGTAATGTGTGACTCTTTGATGCATGATGCCTATTAGTTGATAGAGAACACATCTATTGACAAAAGTCAGTGCTGCCACATATTGATGTCATTGCTGTAAATATCACCCACCTTCTACTTAGTTACATTCACAAGTAACAGTGTGCAAGGATATAGCATTCATTTAATTTCTTAGCCATTTATTTTTCTATTCCAGGTTCAACACTTACCATCATAGTCTGGCAGTTACAAGTGTTTAATTTGGGGCTGAATATGTCTGATGCTAACAGTACACAGCCATTACATGTGTAAAAAGTTGTGAGCATTGTCTAGCACACATTTTACTATGTGCATAGGTTTAAAGCTGTACCCCCTTAAGTAGTGAGCGTGTGTGCTATCCATTGCCTCTGGGCCAGGGTGAGGGCATATTGTGCACTCCTACATCTACAGACACCAACAACGGCTGGTGGTTCCCCCTCTAACTCTTCACCTGCGTGTGTCTGTGGTGACCTTGCCAGTGGTGGTGGGATGTGTACCCCTTCTCCTTGATGTTCATGTTGACGTTGTTTTCTCAGGATAATATTGTGAAGAATGGCACAAACAGTGAAACTTTCAGCATAAGTACAGGGACTGTACTGCAGGACTTCCCCTGATGTATCTGGGCACCAGAACTGTGACTTCAGCAGCCCAAACACATGCGGTATGATATTTCTTGTTTGAGTGTGTGTCTCATTATAGCATTCTTAGGTGGGTGTGTGCATTTCTGATGGGCACCATCAACCACAGCTCAAGTGCATAACCTGCATCCTCCACTAAATGACCCTGTCGGACATCACCTCCTAGAAAACCTCTGATAGGGTTGAGGGTTGTGCCAGATATGGGGATTGTGACCAGTACACAGCTTCAAGATGATTTCCTTAGCATTGAACATGACCTAGCAGTTAATGGAGTGGTAGCTCTTTCTATTTATGTACACCCTTCCCTGTTCCCCTGGTGGTGCTTTGATTCTATATGTGTACAGTCTATGGCACCCAGTACTTCAGGGTGGTGTGCTTCAGGGTAGAAATCCTGCATAGTTGCAGCTCTGTTCTCAGTTATACTGGGAAAATATATATAGTCACTGGCATGTTGTAGCATAGCATTCAAGAATTGATATAGGGTCCTGGATGCTGATGCCTGTGACACCCCCAGCATATTCCCAATTGGTATCTGGAAGGTTCCTGTAGCTAATTTTTTAAGTGCTACAGATACCTTAATCTCCACAGATATTGGTTTCTCTTGGTTTGTTGCAGAGGTTGCAGAGTTCCTGTAGTGTGCCTCTATTCACCCTGTAGTGTTTTAAAATTTCCACCTCATACAGACCATGAAAGTTAAATACGGTCTAAACACCCTTCGCCTTCTTGGCTGAGGTCTATTAGCAGCAACAGCAACATAGACCTGGGCCTGTTGCACATACACATATATAATAACAACAGCAGCTCCAAACATTGTTTCAGTGTAGAGTAGTTTCCATGGATGTATTCCAATAGATTTTGGAATTCACAGGCAAAATCTGCACTGAGTCTACACAATTTCTTTATAGTTTGTTGAATAGCTTCTCCATCTTGAATTGGTTGATTAGCATACAATTCAGCTGCTTATGCAGTAATTAGCATTCCATGATGTTTACCATGTTTGTGTGGCTCTACATGGCATGTAGAGTCATTTACTGAATATAAAACAGCGTGCTACCATGTGCAGACAGTTTTAGTGCACAGTGTAGGCTTTATTGAATCCAGCCCATAGTTTACACTATATACTTTGGTTTACCAGTGTACAGAAATAGTCCTGACCAAGAATTTTGGATATTTCGAAGGTGCTACAAGCAGCACAAGGACGTTGCAATGGGGGAAGCTTCAGCCCCCATTTTCATCAACATGGTACTGTGGAACTAGAAAACCAACATTGTGTTCAACTCTTCATTTTTCATTCATGTGGAAAGGTATCTCAGCTACTTGGATGATATATTTATTTTGTGGAGAGGAAGTACTGAGGAGCTTTTTTTTTTTTTTTTTTTTTTTTTGTTACTGAATTCTTAAACCAATCAACCAGCTTCCTTCAGTTCACCCATCAACACCAAAAGGATTCCATTAACTTTTTGGATGTCACCATTTACAAGAATTTAAATTAAAATAAGTATGAGTCTAATATTTTCAGAAAACTGATGTACTCCAGTGCATACCTACATTTTGACAGACAGCACATCCTTTGACAAGAAAAAAACTTAGTCAGAGGGCAATTAATTCAGCGGAGTAGGTTGGTGACCAATAACTAAATATTTCAGGAAGAGGCAGTTCTTTTGATCAGTCTTTTTATCGATTGTGGTTATTCATCTAGGTTGACTGATGACATCTTTAAATGGGTTTGTGAACATACAAACACAAAATATAGGGCACTTTTAAGTCGCCTGCATGTATCAGAGAATAATGGGCCCATGACTAAATGTGAGAATTTGACTCAAGTCTTTGTAGTCAAATATAGTAGAGACTTTTTCTGTTTGAAACAAACTATAAATAACCACTGGAACACAGTTTTCATAACCTTTGTGTTGCTTGACTTGGTTGGTGAGCAACCCAGATTTGTCTACAAAAATATTAAGAATCTTAAACTCCTTTTCGAAAATAACAGGGATGGTGATGAAGCTATGACAAGGAATTTTGGCATGAAATGCTATGGGACTTGCAGACAATGTCGATTTATTTTGTACGGCACTCAGTTTATGGTGGCAGGCTACCCCAAATTGTTAACACTAAGAGGAAATTACAATTGTGAAACTAAAGGGGTAGTGTATATTGCTTTATGTGTCGGCCATGGTGGTGCAGTGGTTAGTGTTGCCGCCTCACAGCAAGAGGTTCTCTGGTTCGATTCTCGGCTGGGGTGCCTTCTGTGTGGAGTCTGCATATCCTCCCTGTGGTTGCGTGGGTTTTCTCTGGGTGCTCCGGTTTCCTCCTAAAGACATGCAGTAGGTGGATTGCACAGTCTAAATTGGCCCTAGGTGTGTGTGTGTGTGTGTGTGTGTGTGTGTGTGTGTGTGTGTGTGTGTGTGTGTGTGTGTGTGTGTGTGTGTGTGTGTGTGTGCCTTCTGTGGAAGGTTGGGTGCCGGGCTGGCAACTCATCACTGTAAAACTCCACTGCCAATCATGAGCAGACAGATGATCTGCTGTGGCGACCCCTAACTGGGAAAAGCTGAAAGAAGAAGAAGATATCCTGCCTTCTATATTGGCAAGGCCATCAGCCCACTGAGAAACAGAATTTACCAGCGTATTTATGCCATTAAAATGACACAGAGCCAATGCTCTATATTAACAATTTGTTAAATGCAGGGACTTTAAAAAGTTTGTTTTCTCTATTCTTCAGAAGGTTCTAGTACCTGTTAGAGGAGGTGACTGGAAACTGTGGTTGGAACAGAGTGAATTGTTTTGGCAGCTGCTTTTGAATGCAGGGACTTTTCCTGGATTGAATGAATTTGTGCCCATTAAACCTATTCTAAGAATTAAGGCAGCTAACACTTAACACTATCCCTTGTATTATTTCAAGTTTATGGAAGGTTTCACAAAGTTTTGAGCCTTTTAGGAACTTTATTTGAAGCTTTTTCCATTTTTAACAATTTAAAACAATTTAATAGATGGCTGCAAATACTTTTGAGAATTGGGTTGACCATGTTTTATGTATTTTATATTTTGCACTTTATATTTTACACTTTGCCTATTGAATAATGTTTTTTAAAGTTTCCTATTTATTACATTTTCATTATTTCTGTCAGTTTCAGCTTGTACTTTTTAATAACATGGGACATGGGTTGAACTGTTACATCACTTGGTGCCTTTAAGGCTTTTTAAGTTATGCAGGTAGTTGTTACAATGTTTCTGAGGAAGGTCCTGCCTATTGCAATGAAAGTGCTTAAACATATTAACTCTTTTGTATGCTGTGACATTTCTGGCCAGCGTTTCTTATTCTATTTAAATTTTGAGTATGCTGGTTCATGGTGTTTTTGGTTATTAAGTACTTTTAAAACTTAAACATGAAATATTCACCTCTCACCTTCAAACAGCAGCATTCTACAAGTCAACATTCTGACTTGTCCAGGACAAGTTTAATCTCAGCAAGCTTCATAGTCTACTACATAGATTCCTGCTCAGACCAGCTGTATTTTGTAATACCTAAAGTCTCATCGCCACTATTTGCATTATAGAATATTTTACAACCCCCCATCCCAGCATACGCACATGCCTATTATACTCAGCACTCTGTCACAGAGAAATCTTATAACCTTTATCAGTAAATGAATGTACATATTATTGGCACTATAGGACCCCAGAGAAGCTTTTATTCTGCGAATAAAGAGACTGAGTTATTTTTTTCATAGTAAAGAGAGGTTTCATGTAAATAATATGGTACAAATGAAATAAATGTTTCTTTTTCATAACAATGATCCTGTAATGATAAAAAGTCCTGGTTGCAATAAGATTCAGTGCTGCTAACATAACTGTTACACATTTGCTCATCTATAAAATCTTATTTTATTTGTGCTTGTTAACTGGGGTAGAACACTGATTTCTATGGACACTTTTTAAGCTTGGTCCTGGAGCACTGTCTGGTTTGGTGACTTGCACAAAGTCACATAGTTAGGCAAGAGAGGGTGAGAGAATCAAACCCTGGGCTACTTGGCCACAAGAATCAAACCCTGGGCTACTTGGCCACAAGAATCAAACCCTGGGCTACTTGGCCACAAGAATCAAACCCTGGGCTACTTGGCCACAAGAATCAAACCCTGGGCTACTTGGCCACAAGAATCAAACCCTGGGCTACTTGGCCACAAGAAACAGCTTGTTAATAGCTTTGTAATCATCTGTGCCAACTGCCAGACACCATACAGTCCCAACAGTTACTTATGTCTGAGTGTTAATGTGAATTTAATATTCTTTATCATGTAGTTTGTAAAAAATGAAAAAAAAAAGTTAATTGGATATGTTAAAAAGAAAATGCAACTGATGTTCATTTAGTCTGCTACACTATGCAATTGTTTTGCAGTTAATTTACTTTGGGTAAGTATAAAAACATATGTAATGTGTTAATATTAAGACAGGTGAATGGAACGTAAATCATTTTGCAGTATAAAGAAAAGCACCTAACAGCCATGCAGTGTTATTTGTCACAGTGGTTTCCGCTGAAACAGTTAACATCTCCTGATGAATTTATGCACTTTCTGCTGTTTGAAGCATTGTGCACCCACTAATCCTGCCCAATGTGCAAAGACAATAGTGTCTTTAATGAACAACTCATGACTCTATTAATTAACAGAATGCTACAAAACAGAAATGTTATGGCTATAATTCAGACAACCGAGGAAAATCTGTGGAAAAAGGTAACACTGTATCTATTTATTTATGGAGACATACATTCTGAGAAACTGTTGAAGTTGTAACATCAGCATGAAGATTAATACATAGTATTTTTGAAATAAAATGTGTGACTGTAGCTGATGAAACATGACTAATTTTGAGAAGTGCTGACAGAGATCAACAAAGGGTAAATTGTGTGTGATTGTTAAAAAGCACATGCAAAAACAACTCAGGTTGTGATAAAGGAAGGACTCTTTTCTCAGGCAGACTGGCTGCAGACAGACAAATTAGATTACTAGAACATGTGGAGTACTTTTCCTGTTAATCAATTAAATCTAGTCAGAAATTTAATATTTTGATGAACATGGAGCGTCAGCCCTTATTAAAAGTTGCTAAACATCGCTGTAAGGTAAGAGATGTATACAAAGCAAATGGAGATGTAGAAAATCAGATAGGTAAACTTAGAAATCCTATTCACCTTCCATAGGTAGTCATAGAAGCTTGCATATGGAAGGTCAGAGTATTAGCTTGTTGGTTTCAGCATTTTATATTATTTTGCATTTTGTGAGCAAAAAATAATTATTACGAGAATGTTAATAATTGCAAACATTTTATTTAGAACTAGATATTAAAACATGATAAAATAATGTGCAACAGCAGCATTTATTTCTCATAGTAAGTGCACTACATCACTGAACTAACAAGACTGTTGAAAATGCCATCCTGTTATAAAAGTCAATTAATATTATTTTTATAAGTATGATGGTGTTAGTCATATAACAATAATCACATACCTGATAATACTGATAATAATGTGTAATTTTTAAACCTCCATTCCTGGAGCCTAATGTATTAATTTGTTACTGTCAATGTCCAATCAACATTCTTAGCCATATAACAGAACACAGCTGAGGAAGACAAAACTAGTCGTCCAAGGTTGGGGGGCATAATTTATTATGATAGAGTGAATTAAACCTTGGTGCAGATAAGTTCAGAAGGAAAGCTATTGCGAGCAAGTCAGATGCCATCTACTTTAATATTCTTAATACAAAATCAGATCATCCACTATAAAAAGTAAGTGCTTCAGAACAGATTTTTAATGTCAGTGGCTAATTACTATTTTTAGTTTTAATGTTATTGGTTTATAAAGAACTGATGTGGTGTGTGTGTGTGTGTGTGTGTGTGTGTGTGTGTGTGTGTGTGTGTGTGTGTGTGTGTGTGTGTGTGTGTGTGTGCATGTCTGTGTATGTTTCTGAGTTGAACTACAGCAACTAAAGGTGAAGTTTTTTCTGATGATTACACTGAGATCACATCAAGAAAAGCTGAGCTTTCTTGACAAGTCTAATGTTAGAATTAAACTTTGCTACATACCATTCTTTGCAAACTGTTTCAACAATTTAAACATCAGTGGACAGAAACATAGAAAACTGTGGAAACAAAAAGATGTGACAGCACTGTTGCTGTCTAGCACATCAATATAATCTAACAGCTGCCAACATAATTAGATCTGTGAATGACATTAAAGGCCTCTTGAAATATGTGACAATATTTAAACAGTAGATTTCAATTCATGTTGACACCCCTTTAAATACATCCTGTTACTTTTGCACAATAAAGAAAGGACCATTGATTCTAACTACAGAGCCATTAAGAAAATAAATGTTTCTTAAAGGTCATTGCTTCTAACTATAGAGTCTTTAAAATGGCTCTTAAATATTGGTATTTAAATGTATCTTATCAGTCACAGATTACCAAAATCACACCTCAGAAAAACAGTAAAAATAGCCTGGAGTTACAGTTCTGTATCTGAGCAGAAGTACATTTTTTAACCTTAGTTTTTAGATGTAAGTGAACAAAAAAAAACACACCATTCACACATTAGTTTATGTTTTCCTTATCACATTTCAGATGCTCCCTTTTATCAAACCCTAAATGCTCTACAAAGGAGGACAATTATTTTCATCTTGTTAACCTAATTTTCTGTCATTGTTTTATTTGCACTTTTTGTTCTACACTGGATTTTCTATAAAAGTGCATGCTGCCTTCTTGTGGTGTTTGTTATAGCAGCTTTGTATTATATACAATGTTTGGTTAAGGCACATCAATGAGTTGGGAGAAGGGTGGTTAACATCAACGTCACTAATTCTAACTGCAGTATTAAAATCTGAGTGTAACACAACCCAGCTCAGCCTAAAGAATGCCTATTAATCACAGGGGTCAGATTTCTCACACTTAGACATTGAACTAGACTCTAGTTACTAGAGCTACAATTTAAAAACAGCAACTAACTCAGCTCCTTTTTCAAGTCTGACATTCCAATGTTCCTTAAAATGCTATATCAGAGATTGTCACTAATAACAACCAAGGGAAACAAAGTAATGAAAAAGGCAGATCATAACAGGCCAAAAAGTTGGCAATCACATTTGTAAGCTGGAGGAGACAGAAGCTCCAAAATGATCCTCTCATCACAGGGGTGTCTCTCTTTCCTTATAATGTGACATCAGGGAGTTGAAATTTCACTATTAGAAGAAAAAAGTGGTGCCCCAAGTATATCTTTATAGGCCCTACTCAGGGTAGTTATACATTTCTACCATGAGAAGAATAGGCAATCAATAAAAGCAATAATAACACTAACAATAATAAGATTTAGCTTGGAGAACAGTATAACCGTGGTGTAGTACTTTGAAAAATGTGGTAGTGATATGTAGTCATGAAACTATCCTAGATTCCTCTAAGAGGTAGAAAAATGAATGGATGATCTGTAAGAAACAAAATGAGTCAGCAAAAGTATAGAATATATAAAACATTAGGATTATATAGAAGAATAGAACACAGTACTTCATGTATCTTTAGTGGTAAAATTATTTTTTAATTAAAAAAAAAGTTAAAAGCAGCAGACTAATGAAGCAGTAATAACCCACAGCTCTTTATTTTGTTGGATTTAGCTGACAGCTTCAAAGCAAAAAAAAAAAAAAAAACAAAATCAGAAAATGTCAAGTTTGAAATTCAAAATCACAGAAATATCAAACATTGTCAATTAAAAATGAATAATAAATGCAGACGAAACAGATGTAAAAATTAGAAAACTGAAATAAATGTATATGTTGCACAGGGAATGAAATACCAGGTCCCCTGCACTTCCCAAAGAAGGGGGTTCTACCCTTCCACAACTACTACATAACCATTATAACTCTAAGTTGTATGAAAGTGTGAAAAAGAAAAAGCTTACCTTTACTGCAGAACTGCATATCCCTGTATCTCTGAGACTATGTGAACACAGTTATAATCCTGTAGCAGCAGAGGTGTGGGTGCTACAGCTTTGCAGTAGGTAGGGGGAGGGGAGAGGAGGGCTACTCCCTTATCAGGTGCAGTTATGTCCTTTAATTCATTACAGCAGGTGCTTCAGCAGTTACATCCTAGTGATGTCTAAAATATTATGTTTAAATTTGCATTAATAATTTTAAAATCATGCTACATACAAGTTATTTCATCTTAAAGTTTACATGATGTGTAACACAACTGCATCGATGCTTGACCTCTGTCTAATGTTGCTTAAGATATGTTAATTGTTGTTCATATACTGTTTATTTATATCATCATAATTTTCATATTTTTCTAAATATCTCAACAATCAAACATCAAAGACTGTACTGCTTAGTTTCATATGAAGGTTTACAGATGGAGGAACAAAATGCTGGTGGCAATATGCGAGAAGTTTGAGTGGTTACTCAGATATTGCAAGATGTTAACAAAATATTACAAAATTAATATTTACAATGTTTATTATGATTTACAGAATCCAGTTTAAGACTCATGATCTAATAAGTGATACCACTGTAAAGGTGTATTTGTGCTGCACAGTTTGCTGTTTGCATTTCTTTATTAACCTTTATGGTTGGAGACATATGAACATTTGTTTACTATGTGAGGATATAACCAGAGTTTGCCAAAAAGCTCAGAATGCTGCATTGGGAGTTAAGAATACAAACCTCCAGAATTCCATTGGAGTGCATTGGTTAATGTGTTTCCAAACTGTATGGTTACTCTTTACAGGTACTATGTAATCTTAATGAGGATGTATATATGGGATCTCTACGAAATACTGAAATTCCACAATCCTGAGACTCTGAATCCCGAGGACCAGAATCTTGAGATTGCGGAATCTCGGAACTTAAAAAAACCTAAAACATACAACTAACTATTTTAATGTGTATGCAGGGGGGAAGCCCCCCTGTACCTCCAATACCCCCTACAAATTAAATATACCAACTCCGAGATCACACTACAGTGGAGTGAATGGCAAAGTTCCCATTCCGCACTGTACGGCAATCCCTATTCACTATGTTCAAGATTCTGCAATCTTGGGATTCTGTCCTCGGGATTCAGAATTTCAGAATTGTGGAATTTCAGTATTCCATAGTGATCCTACACATATATATATATATATATATATATATATATATATATATATATATATATATATATATATATATATATACATGCATGTATATGGGATTTATATGGGTCTACTTCTAAATTTTTAAGTTTCAAAACTTCAAATTTCTTATGGTCGAGAACATAAGATCAAAGTTTTGAAACTTCAAAATGTAAATAAAAAAAAATAAAAACAAAAAATCTTTTTTGGGAGGGGCAAGCCCCTGCACCCCACCACCCCTGCTCTTGTTTTTTTAAGGGACAAGCCCACCTGCCTCACCACCCTGCTAATTAAATATACCAACTCTGAGATCACACTACAGCAAGGAAAATGGTAAATATACTTTTCCATGCTGTACAACAATCTCCATTTAAATGGTTCGACTTTTCAAAACTTTGATCTTATGGTCTTGACCATAAGACATTTATATATATATATATATATATATATATAT
Source organism: Protopterus annectens (assembly GCF_019279795.1). Lineage (NCBI taxonomy): Eukaryota > Metazoa > Chordata > Ceratodontiformes > Protopteridae > Protopterus > Protopterus annectens. The sequence continues at coordinate 335,821,488 of NC_056733.1, read as the reverse complement.
ATATATATATATATATATATATATATATATACACACACACACACACACACACACACACACACACACACACACACACACACACACACACACACACACACACAGGAAAAACTCCAGTGATTTAGGACTGCTATACAATCATATTGCACAGACACTAGCACTCTGTCTATATTAGACTGAGAAATGTCTAGTAAAAAGTGGGTAATAGCCTAATGAGGTGATATTAATGTGTTATTTTCATGTGCCACTATTGTTCCTTTATTTTCTGTCTTTTGGGATTTAATTTCAACTAGATTATGTCTCAACACTCTAATAGAATAAGACAACTGGCAAACCAGGCACTGCTGAGATGTACACTGTCATGCAAGTATGTATGGGATTTGGTGCAGCTAGTTCAACTGGTGATCAGCTTTGTTATTTATATTTGCTGTGGTAAATAACTGGTGATGGCACAGGAGTGCAACAGCTAGCATTTATGCCTCACATTACTTGGTTCTCCCATCTGGGTTGCCTTGTTTACAGAGTCTGCCATCTGCAGCAGTCAATTTGGGACAGAAGAAGTAGATTATTCCATGGGCGATAGCATCCTTGTGGAAAGGGACAGAAGTGCACTGCATACAGAAAGGAATTCATTAAGACAAGCTGAGCTAGGCAGTTCTTGCATTCAAGAAAGCACATCTGTGTGGAAACAAGCATCCAACCAACCTGGATTAATTCTGGTGGACACGTACCATGTTTGCACATCAATAAGGGAAGGACTATAGGACCTTTAAAATGGTTGTATAACCACAGAGTTGGTACATAAGTTTGGTAGGAGAGGACTTGCATTCCTCACAAGGGGGTATAGGGATCTTGCTCACCTGCAAAACATGTTAATAGTTTATGTTTATGTCTCAAATGGCATGCACAGGATAACCACAATCCCTGGCATCTGCCTCTCCTGTAGAGGGAGAAATGAATGGGTCTAGCAGATGAGTCTCAGTGCAGATAGTGGGGTACAAAGGGCTAAACCAATGCAAATACAACAGAAAGTACTGAATATGTGCAGTAGCAGCAGGTATGTTCATTTGCATTAAGCTTCAATCACATGATTGACTTGTTAGAAAAAGATATTTTTGCAAGGCTCTTCTAATTTCTGAAGTACTGGTGTACACGTATAGGCAGGTCAACACATTTTTGCACTGCATGCGAGCATGTTCTCTTCCAGTATTCTGTTTCATGCAAGCAACTCCACTCTTGTTTCTCATTCGCATGACCCCAGTGTTCTAATCACAAAATGCCAGCCTGTCCTTTATGTTCTGAATATGATTTGCATCATGAACTAGGCAAAGGAACTACACAGGCTACCACTGACATATTTGCAAACATGTGAATTATTATTGTGACTTTCATAGGTTCATAGGTTCATAGGTTGGTACTAGGCTATCGACCCTAGGGTCTATACAAGCCTAGCCATAACAATTCCCTAGCTATTTCTTCCCACAGTATTTACTTCCCTGGACTCCTGTCTAGCAGGGTGACTGACGTGATCCCCGGGTGAATTTCCTATCTCCCATTCAATCATCAAGGTTCCTTTTGAAGAGGGCCAAAGAGGCACTCTGCTTGACATGTATGGGCAGTCTATTCCAGAGTCTGGGGAGTCTCTGGGTTAGGAACCTATCCCTCCAGCATGTTTTGTTTATTGTGATGACAAGGTTTAGATCCCTGGAGCATGTGTCTCTGAGGGATTGGGATTTCTTTAAGTGTAGCATGTCCAACAGCTCTGAATTTGACATGGCCTTGTATGTTAAGCAGAGATCGCCTCTGAGTAGACGAGATGCGACAGAGTATAAGTGGAGTTTTTTAGATGGTCAGCATAGGGCATCTGCTTTAGGCCTGTGATTCTTTTAGTGAGGTATTTCTGTGGCCTTTCCAGTTGTTGCAGATGTCTTGAGAGGTACATACCAAACGGGGCATTGTATTCTATAATGGGTTTAGTGAGGAATGAGTACAGTGGGACAATGACCTCCTTTTTTCTGGATGAAAAGCCCTTAGTGATGAAGTGTACTACATAGAAGGATTTCCTGACTGTTGTGGTGATGTGGTTATCAAAGGTGAGACCACTGTCCACCTGTGTCCCTAAGTCTCTTATCACACTTTCAGTGTTTAGTGCACTGCCACCTATGTCGTAATTCACAGGTACATGTTTTTTTCCCAAAGGTGATAACTATACATTTCTTGGCATTGAGCTTGAGCCCATGGCTCTGGCACCAAGCATCTGTTTCTGTAAGGCCCTTTTGTAGAATATCCACATCATTTGGGGATTCAATAATGGCTCCCAGTTTGCAGTCATCTGCGAACTTTGTTAGCCAGTGTCCCTTAGTGTTGGCCTGTACTTCAGAGAAGTAGATGCCAAGCAAGAGCAGTCCCAGGACTGAACCCTGAGGTACTCCACTTGTCACTTGTCTGGAGCCGGATTTGGAGTCAGCTACTTTTACAGTGTGGGTTCTGTCAGTAAGCCAGTTGGCAACCCATTGAGTGATGTAGGGATTAATGTCCAGTTTAGTAAGTTTATCTATGGTTCCAGAGTGGGGGATGGTGTC